>NC_143190.1:41448750-41755000 GCF_051530095.1 Phoenix dactylifera
GGAGAGGATGGAGAAGTTGCGAAGGTACAGAGCAGAAGAAGAAACCCTGGGAGAGTTCGTTCAACCACTAGTCTAGGATGAGGATTGCAGAGATTTCTTAGACTAGCCATGTAACTCGGGTCAGATTAGAGAAAGGGATGGACTGAGCCAGTTAGCCACTAAGGACTCGAGCCTATGTTGGAAATGTACTAGACTGGGTCCAAGCTTGAGTTCGGGCTCTTCTTTCAGCTCGGGCTCAGACTCGGTTTGGACCAATTCGGACCAATGATATGCTCAAACTGTATATTTAAGCCCAACCCCAGTCCGAACTCTTTTGAACCTAGCCCATAGCTCGGCCCGAAGTTAACTTGACCTGATGGGCCTCAACCCAATCTGAGCCCATTTCGAGCCCTATTGCCAAGCCAATATGTTGGCATCCATGTAATAGTCCAAATAAAATTAGCATTGCTCCTCTTGATAAGAGGAGAGGTATCTACTTTCTTTGAGCTCAAGATTAATAATAAACCATCTAAATTAAAGACCGACTCTGTTGATCATGATTTATATGACTAAAAATACTTAAAAATGATAATTTTTGGTACTTTATACTATGTTAAGTGGGTGCAAAAATAAATGGTTAAAAGGATGTGAGGCCATGTTTTGCTATAATTTTAGCATTAAAATCTATGGATTTTTAGTCTATACATGTTGCAACATATATAGATCATGATGGATTCCCGATGCAAATGGTTTATCACATATTTTAATATTTTAGTACAAAGGAAATCATCCATTTTCGTATTCACATGATGCGTAGGTTAGAGATCACTAAAATATGTAATATTTACTTTCTATATATTTTTGTAGCATAAACTATAATCAATAGTATGGATCTTCGATTTAAATGATTCATTATTGACTCTAAGTTGAGAAGTAGATATCTTTTTATTTTAAGAGGAGGATTCTTTGTCTTTATATTGACAAAAAGGCAGCATTAGGTCTATTGTTTGTTTTTTCTCTTTCTTCTTTTTTTCCGTCATAGTTGTTAAACTTGATATATTATTATCAAGAGTTTTTTTTGCTAGGGTCTTGATAAAATACTTGACCTCAAGAGTTTAAATAGTTAGTTTACTCAAAAAAGCTTAATCACTTCTATTAGCAAAGAATTACTTCATCAACAAGGTATGCGCTACAATTAAGATATTTGGTATAATTATAAATTACTTCAAGTGTCACCTTGAATCATTTTGTATCTCCGGACTCCAATCACTTATCTCTCTCAAAATCTAATCCAAATTGATTCTCTTCTTGCATATCAATTGAAGTACCAGCACAAAAAAATAGCTAAAATAGTAGTAACCATAAAAGCAAAATGTTTGTCAAAAAACTTTTGTGAAGCAGTGTAAACAAAAAACAAAGCAATGAAAAAATAATTTATGAAGCACGAAGTTTCATAAGCAGATGCACTATGGGTGTGTAACGATCCACCGTTCGATTACCGAGACAGGAGAAACGGACGGCGTCCGTCATCCGCTCGCATAGGAACTTATGGAAGATAGCGTCCTCTCCCTTTGGTCGCTTAACCGTTATATGCCACTGCTCGAATCGCACCATGTTCCCCTCAACGGCGGAGGAGCGATCTTGCCATGTTCCTTCTCTTTCCTTCGCGCTAGGGTTAGGTTTTTTTATTTTTCGTTCCGTCTTCTTGGAGGATTTCGATCGGCGCAGAAGGGTGACAGGGAGTAGAGGATGCCGCAGCGGCACTCGAAGAACAACAACGACCTCGCGTTCTTCACGTACGACGAGAAGCGGAAGCTCGGGTATCGGACGTAGCGAAAACGCCTCGGGAAGGACTCGATCGCCCTTTGGCACCCCAAGCCCTTCATCGACCTCCTCTGCTGCCAGAAGGGCCACGTCTTCTGCAAGGAATGCATCCTCGAGGGCCTCCTCGCCCAGAAGAAGGACATCAAGAGGTGCCCTAACTCTTCCTTGTCTTCTTCTCTCTGATTCTTGCTGTTCTGATCCCGATTGCTGCCTTTTTTGATCCTTTTTTGTTGATCCGTTTTGCCCTTTTCCCATAGTTGGAGATTCTAGGGTCACGATCGAATCTTTTGAAAGTTTTGCTGTAGGGTTGTACGTGCACCTGCACAGCAGGTGCAAAATACTAGCGTCTCCATCAAATGAACTTTTGCGAAAGATGATCGAAATTAGTTGTTCTGATAAACATGGCATGCTCACCCGTAAAACTTATTTGATTCCTTTTAGGGTTAGGCCGACATTGTTGGTCTGTGCCTCTCTTCATCGTAGATGCTGGAGGAAGCAGCTATACAAGCTCCCGTTCAATGGTGATAAGCTACGAGCACACTCTTCACTGTTGCCCAGTCTCGTGCGTGTCCCTGCACTTTATACTAGCTCGCTTCCACCATCTCGAGTAAAATAGGGAGAGGCAACGACGGATCATACTAGAAACGACGGGGGAAATCTATTCTACTATGTATAGTGGAAACTCCTGAAGTTGACTATATGAAGTTAGACTGCAAAAATGAAACCTCTAGAATCCTAGAAAACACTTCCAGGAGAAAGGGGAGTAAAAAACTTGGGAGCCAAATGTCATTATGCAAAATCCTGCCCCACGAACCCTTTTTCTAATTAATACACATGCAGAATACTAGTACAGTTAAAATAGCCCTTTACCGGTCACCGAAATAGGCAATGACTCTGATGATATGATTAATTTACCAGAAATCCACCTTGTGCTATGCTTGTTACAAGTGGCTGGTCTGTGCATAACAAGTATTTTCAGTAACAGGAAGCAAAATAACTGGCAAAATAGAAATGCCGCCCAGAAGAGCGCCATCAAAAATGATACTACTATAATGATCAGAATACTTTATACAAATTATCTCAAGGCCTATTTAAAGAGGTGATACTTGCACTATGGACAGTAAGACCAGTATGAATGGCTGGTGATGCTACCTACAGCTGCATGCATTGTATTTACACTTCTATCTTACTCTACAAATAATCACCGAAAGTGTTTTGTATCAAAAATGATATGGGTTTCATCTACTATTCACAATCTTCTGTTTTCTCTATGCGCATGTTTGCCACCTTGATGCCCCGTTGTTCATTCTTCACAGTGTAAAAGAACCCCAAACTGAGGAAGAGAACCAAGATGAAGGTGCTTCAAAATGAGATGGCAGAAGCAGCTAATTTCATTGTTTTCGAGAAAGAAAGAACTCATAATCAGGCTGCCTATTAGGGGTCCTGATCTGATCTTTGTGAACATGTCCTCTTGCAAAGAGAGCAGAAGTTTCCTCCAGAGCTCTTAATCTTTCTTTGAGTATTTCAGAAATCTCAAAAGAAGTGCCATCTATCAAAACAGATCCAGCTGACTTCTTAGGACGGAACCAGCACTCACCCTACAAAATGTGAATGTAAAGAGATGACTTGAAAAAAAAAAAAAAAATTACATCAGAAATTACATGCATATACTGTAATATTGTTGTAGTCTATGAAGTTTTCTGCATCATTTTTATTCATCATAATCAGAAAACCGACAAGTTGTATACCATCGACAAAAGGTCAGGTCTATGAATCATGACATACTCCATCAAAGTCAAAGAAGGTTCCATGACCAGATCTTATCCTGATGCCGGCTTGCTAAACTAATGCAGCAATTTAGGCTATGAAAACATTGGGAGAGAGAGGGAGAGAGGCTTGCCATGATACTTAAAAGGGACAGAATGCCACCTTTTTCAGTTGTGCAGTTTAAGGCTGTGAACCCAAGGAGCATATTATAATACTAATCCATGAATGCAAGAATGTGATTTCAGACCCACAAGGTGAGAGGAAAACATGGACATGTGCACATTCTTTTCAGTCATGAGCTATATATCAAACCCTGTCACGGTGAATGGTCAATACTGTACATACCACAACATAGAACCCTTATAACAGCAATAAACATTGCTCACCAACATAGTCTGTGTTCAGAACAATCCTAACACATTTTATCTAGTAGAAACAATCCATAAACATAACTAACCTTATCCCAGTATTTGGAGTTAGCGTTTTATCTAAAAGACACCATAACCATAATCATGAAGCCTCCCCAAAATTTGTGGTTGGCTTTTATATGGCAGAATGTGGATCCTGAGTGAAATTTATAAATCATTCAAAGTCCAATTTTATGCTCTAAATCCAGAATCATCAAAATAATAAGACTAGTTCTGCTAAAGCAGGCAGGATACAAGTATCACTCATACCAGCATGTATGATATAGAATCTCGTGTTTGAAGAATTTCACCAAGTGCAACTTCTACAAACAATTAACCTCTAATGTGATCAAAGCAGTTCTCAGCATAATGAGTTGCAAAATGCAGTATGTCGTATACTAATTATGCATGTTATTACCCATACATGTATGTGCATGCAGACACAACATAGCTGTAGCATAATTCTCGCTTATCATTACGGCTCTATATCTAATATTATAAGTTTTGGCATCGAATTCACAGACCATGAATCAACAATCCTGTGCTAACAATCAACACATAAGAACCACAATACTGTAAATAACCGAGTTTTTAGTAATTATTATATATATATATATATAAGTATGTGTGTGCGCATGCGTGCGTATAAATATATAATCTTTACTAATGCCACTAGTATCACAGCCATTTCAATGGCATATGAACAACAATTTGGCAACTGGTGGATATATGCAGTTCATTTTAGTTTTCATTTTTCACTTTTGATTATTGAATGTATCTTTACACAATTTTACATCTAAATTCACTGGCAACATATGTACCTGCGCATTGTAGCTCTGCATTCCAAGAACAGGAAAGACAACACAAAAGGCAGTATTCTCCAGAGAATCTAATTTGATGCGTCTCAGAACCAAATGGCCTAAAGAATGGTAGGTCAGAAATGATGCACGGAAACTACCTTCTGGAATTCGATATATAGGATACCAAGCAACCGAGAACCTGAAAGATAAGTATACACATTCAATAAGTTCACATGATTCATAATCCTAATACATGTTAAACACTTCAAGCTTTGACCGGTTATAGTGCTGGAATGTATCTTGCGAGCTACTAGCCATAGAACAAGGTGCTTGTTACAAACCAAGAAGCAGGGTGGAGATCTTTCAGATTCATGTTCCCTAGCTTGGAGGGGTCACCAAATACCGAAGGATTGGAAGAACCAATCTCCATGAGCTCCTTCACCCTGAAGTTGACCATAAAATAAATGGTTTAGGATAATTGTCACTTTGCAACAATTAATGGCAACATATTTTTGGTCAGGAATTAATGACAACTTAAAATAAAGTGACAATAAGCACCATGCTTCAATTACAACTAAACAAAGCAGTTCTCACTTTGTATAGAAAGGCTTGCGCTGTTGTGGGGGTTCATGCTCAAAGTATTCGAATGCCACTTCTGAATCATCAGAGGAGGAGGATGCATAAAGAGAATTGCAGGAGTCATCTCTGTCCGTTTTTATTAAGTGAAATGGCTTCATATGCCTCTCTCTTGAACTGAAAAGATCAGAAACCAATGTTTGCTCTGCTAATTCAGGGCATAACTGATTTTGAGACAAGGAAGACAATGAGCATGGTTCAGTTTCTCCCTTCTGTGACACGCCTGAGGTTCTGTTTCCAGGGCTGCTTCCAGTAGAAGAATGCTGGGAGCGGACAAATAGCTGAACTGCTGAGAGATACGGAACAAAATGCGCATGAAATGACACAACATTAGTTTCCAATCCTATGGAGTTTTGAGGCTCTTCTGCTTTTACTTCCAAGCCATAATTTCCAGGTCTCTCATACCATCTCCAAACATCTTGTAATAAAACATCTATATTCTGGAATTTGTTAAAAGAATCTGGAATGGGCTGATCTCTACTGTTATCCTCATGGTACTGCCGAACAGATGAAATAATGACTGGAGAAGCAGAGTAGAGCAATTTTTCAAACTCGGCAATGGGTCTACCTGTTGCCAGCTGAACACGTTCAGAAGCTAACTGAAATCTGTAAGCAGCATCTAGAGCTTGTGTTGTCAACTCTGAACCAATGTATATAGGCGAGTTTTTTGAGTAAGCACCAGATGCATTGTGATCGCTTTTGCCTTCCCACAGGGATCTTCCTTGTCTACCACTAATAAGACCATCATTCATGTCTTTGCTGACATCCGTAACACTAGCTTCATCACAAATAGCAACAATATCTGTTTTCTGATGGAATTTTATTTTCTTGCTGTTACTAGCATCAGTAACTATACTCGATTTGAACATCAAGGGGTCTTGGTCTTTCTTACCAACAGGAATCCACTTCTGTGAACTAACACCGGAAGAGATGCACCCCTTAGAATTATTGTTATAACGAAGTTCAAATTCAAGGCATGCGGGCGACTTATTTTCATTATCCAAAAAAGCCTGATAGCATTCAAATAATGCATCTTCAGATATGGGCACCTCTGTTGCAGCATTTGGTTGGATCTCATGCAAAAGCTTTTGATGACTTGATGTCCTTGTCCATGGTCCATGCAGCTGTCCGTTTGATGAAAAAGCTGGAAAAGAGGGCACAAATTCATGTGCTTCTGAAAAATCAAATTTATGATGATGATTGCCACGGCTGCTTCTTTCCCCAGCTATATTGCTCCTATGAAGGGAAACTGTCCTTGGAATTTCTAAAAGATCTCTGCAGGCGATATTCATCTTGGTCTGAGACTTACAATAATTGGCTTTGCTGACCCAAAATCCCCTTCTGTAAGGGATGGCATTCTCTTGCTTAAAAGGCTGGTTTAGTTTATCTTTCAACTTTTCCCAAGCCATGCTCCCCATTGAGCCATCTCCTGATATGGACACGTTCTGACCACATCCAACATTCAAGCTTTGAGGAAAAGTCCATTTTGGGGACTCAATTAGCACTTGTCCACGAGTTATGCATCTTTCTTGATCACAGATCCCCAATTTTTTTGCTCTTTGCTGAAAACCAGCCCTATCAGTATAAGAAGATTGTGGACAAGGTAACAACCCATCTCCTGCAAAGGAATTGTGCTTTGATAAAGAAGTTCTGCCTGCTGTATCCTTATCCATGCCCATCTGATAGCAATTAGATCTTTTCCTGCCACGAGTCTGTATACTTCCAATATTTTTCCTGGTCTTTTGCCAAATGAAGTAAGCATTCTCCTTCCCGATATGCTTATGGTTATTTATCTGGCTTGGCAACCGAGATGCATAAATCAGAGTGGGAGCTTGCCCCTCATCATGTTCAACACCTTGATTTGTTACAATTGCAGGATTATCACTTACCTTAAAGTACTGGTTGCAGGAGTTGTTCTCCTCAATTCCACCATCTTTGCTGAACTCTTGCACAGCCATCGACATTTTCATGCTGCTGATACAATGTGCCAAATGGTTTACTGACTGAGATCTCATAGGGGGTGATTTGATGTTCCTCTCGTTCCTGATATCACTGAAGTCTGCATTAACTTTATCTTGACTTGTATTTGATCTCTTTGTTCCAAAAGTTGTTGCATCTGACTTATTTTCAGAAGCCTCCATGCTTCTACAGCCAGTATCCTCAGGCAGTATTTGGCTTCCATTGACACCACAGATTTCTTGGTAATGTGCATTGCTGAATGATTTTTCTTCACAGTTGCCTGCATCCTTCAAACATGAATCGACGGTTTCCCAGCCTGTGGCAGATATAACGACAGAACCTGGGAAAGTTGCATCTTTATCTTGCTTCCTTACTAACTCTGTGCTATTGACATTGTCAACTTTACAGAAGTCTGATGTAGAATCCTGCAAAACAACTACCTTGGGGGTTTCCCTATTGCTTCTAGATAAACATTCAATATCATCAGTTTTTGAAACATGTAGTGATCCTTCTGGGTCAGGAGTAGACTCCGAACATCCATTATCACATTTGGAAGTAACTCCATTGTGAACATAGCAATCAATTACCTCTTTCGATGACTGATAGCATACCCCTTCATTGTGTTGGTTGCATTCAATTGGTCCTGTCATAGAAGAACTCTCTTCCGGACCAAGTTGAGTGGTAGTAGAAGTCAGACTGGCCAAATCAGTTTTTGAAGCAACATTATTTTGAAATTGCTTTTTGTTCAACTTCCCCTTCCTTTTCTTCTTTTTCTTAGAGATCTTTTTCATTGGCTCATCCATATTTGATGAATTTGATGAATTTGATGCTAGGCCAGCTGATTTATTCCCATCAGAGGAATGCCTACAGAGTTCACCAAGATCATCTGAACTCTGCTTGAGGGAACCAATGTCTGTCAGATTCTCTTGGGATTTTCCACCTCGTGAAGCTTCCTTTATTGCATTTCCCAAAGGTCTGGACATATCACCAACAGAAGAACATTTAGTGCTCAAGTCATTACATTTAAGAGATTGCTGCTGTTCAGTCTGTTGAAAAAGTGAAGCTGGAAGCACCAACCCGGGGATATTCATTTTGCATATGACTCCTATGTAGTTAAGAGGCTATGATCCAATTAACAGATACTTAAGTAGAAAAACAGGAGGGTACAAAACTATCACATGCATAACAGATTTTACAGTACCAATGGGAAAATTATACCTGAAATAATGATAGGAAATAAATAAATGGATAGTCGTATAAATATTATAGACAGATAATATATCATAAAGATAAAAGACAAGGTTCTTTTCATACAACATAAATATATAATGTCTGCAAAATATACAACTATTCATACCATACATATACAGTTTCTTGGCAACAATAGTATCATAGTCAATCAAGCCACATTAGCAAGATTATCGTGGAAATTCAAGTGAAGGGATAATATCATATTGCATAAAGCCTACAAAATAAAAGCACAATAGCCTCCTCTAGGTGAAGTTGACTCCCAGAGTAGGGCGAGTACCCAGATTTGCTGACATTAAACCTAACAAATGGTTTCGACATTTTCTTTTCATGTTCTTCAAATATACAGGTTACAGGTAGTGTGGGAATCAGTCTGCCACTTTTCCTTATGGGAGAACCCTAACTCCTGTAATAGACGCACACCTTCTGGGGATGGTGACTAGCATGCAACATCCACTTGTATGCATGCACAACCAGAAAAGAATGCCATGAAGGACATGATATGTGAATGCATATAATGAGGTTAAGAGAAAGATCATCACTAGTCAGCGGTCGAAAATACAAGAGTTGTTGGAGGTACAAGGATGATTTTCGGTGTTAATCAGCTTTTGATAGAGATAAAACTCTTGGGTGAGAGAGATTCAAATTCTTGACCTCTAGCGAACTGCACAGGCAGCACCACCACTAGTTCTGCATGGTACCTTTAATCATTTTAGCCATCGGTACAGATTAAACTGATTGTGTGACATAGGCATACAATGAACTCATTGTTAGCAATCAAAAAGTTATTTTCCCTTTGTGAACTTGGAATCCATTGAACAGATATATCTGAAACAGCTGCAATGCGTTATGTTTGCAGAAAAATATTACAATGGAACCTCTGTAAGTGGAAGTTGCTAACATTCATGAATTCTTGACTTTTCATGCCACATATTTGCTAAGTTAAATCTCTTGCAATTGGCCAAGACGTTTTAAATTTGTCACAGTATAATGTGTTAAGCTACACATATAATAAAAAAAACCTAGTTAAACTTTCTGAGATAACCCCTTGGAAGAACAAGTGACATTCTTATGCACTGTCTCAGAAATATTCGGATATTTGCATTTTGAGCATCAAGAAAAGAATATTGCAATGGAAAACTTGAGGTCCAATATGGTGTGAAGTTCTAGATGTTCATCATTGGGTTTGCATCAAAACACGCATTTGCACTGCCGTCCCTCAAAGTCAAATCTCATGATCTCAAGTGGAAGGCAGTGAACACCCAATTCCTGCTGCTCTTGCTCCAAGAGAAAAGAATCTTTTCATCACATATAAACTATCAAATCTAGCTGTGTCCTTCCACACCAAGGTAAAACGCTAAAATTTGCTCTCCTGCACACCAAATGCAACTCGAAAGAAAAAAAAAAAGAATCCTCAATCCCCTCCAAGCAAACCCACGAAGAACTATTCTGCCTTAAAGAACCTTATCCTCCTCGAAATATCATCATAAGACAAACCACTAACGATCAAAACTTCAAGAACCTCACTAAGCCCCATGTGATGCAAAGAACCCTCAAAAGCCAAACTTTTAGCCTCATCAAGTCCCTACCAATCTCTTACCCAATGCAACTGTTCCAAACCGTAAACAGGAATATCTAAAACCCGTTCATCTTTTCAATTCAAGCCCTCACCATGTTATTCCAAACAAGAAAGCCTGGATAAGAAAATAAATATTCTAAGCCCAGAATCCATCCCAACGTTAAGACATGAGATCAAGAACAAGAAAACCTAGATAAGAAAAGAAATATTCTAAGCCCAGAATCCATCCCAACGTTAAGACATGAGATCAAGAAACTCTAAACCGAGATTTCCCATTATTCAACACAAAACAAACCAGCACTTCAAGAAATTTCGGAAAGAATTCACCAAAACAGGACGACAAACAAACTATTCATGAAACACGAGATCTTTACAAAAATGCAGCAATTATGATTCAAGAAATACGATTAAACGAAAACTAAATTGATTACCCGTCTCGTCTCGGTTCTCCATCCATTGATCAGACAAGAATCCAATTCGAGAGAGAGAGAGAGAGAGAGAGAGAGAGAGAGAGAGGGCGGGGAGATGGCGATGGAGGGGATGGGTTTGGAGTTTAAATACCCACCGGAGATTTTTCTAATTTCTTTTTTCTTATTTTATCCTCAGTTTCTTTTTTAATCTCTTTTCTTTACCTTTCCGGGTAACGGTTTTCTTGCAGGCCCGTTGAAGAATTAGAAAACCCACAGAAACACCTCGCACGTGCGAAGCCCCATCCCGCCGTCGCTCGTGCGAGCCCCATCCCCTCGTGGTTTAGTTTGACAAAGACATTGACAAACCTCCACACCAATGCAAACAATACCTCCTTTTTGGTACAACGGAAGCAACGCATTGTCCTATTGATGACGGGCATGTGTTTCCCATGCATTTCCATAATTACCGAGGCTCTGGACGGAAAGCAGTTCATCTATTTGTGTTACTTCAACATGTTACGGCAACCGGGACTAGTGCGGTAAACTTTCGATGGTCTTCACTGTGGATCCGTCGACCATGGCAATTAGTGATGAGATTCATATAATATGACAAACAAAATATATTATACCGTACTGAATAAAATAGTATAGAGCATACCGTATCATACTATATTATTTGGTATTAATAAACGATATGTAGGACGTACTGATATTCAGCATATCGCACGGATTCCATACTAAATGTAGCAACATAGTTTGAAATTGTACTGATATGGAGTCCATATCTTGGTTGTGAAGGATATTTCTGAATGAATATATATAATCCAATGCGTCATCAGAAACTGTGATCCAACAAATATAAAAATAGGTTGTTAACATGCAAATGCGTTTGCAGTGCACATAAAGAGAAACAGATAAAAAATCCACCAAGAGAGCTAGGGAGAGAGAGCATGAGTTAGTAATTCAGATTTTAGACATGGATTCCAGATTATCTTAGAATTTTTGTTTTCAAAAAAATCCAAAACGCCTTTTTTTTTTCTCTCTCTTTCTCTCCCTCTGTTATCGATTTAATAGCATGGAAGATTGATGGGATTCGTCGAGTTGTGGTGTACTCGCGCCGTTCCACCGTGGGAGGCGGGAAATCGGTGGTTCGTGTCTGGACAACGTGAACAGCGTGCCTACAGGTAGGGATTGTCGGGAAAGCTATCCCAATCCATTGGCTACACGTTATATCCTATATCCTCTCCCTGTATCCCGCGCTACAAGTTACGAACTTGTGATAATATCCAATCCAAGGTCGATATCGGCCCGATCCCCTTCGATGAATTACGTGATCCACTAATCATAACCGTCGAAACGGCGGTGATCATATAATCCAGTGATCCCGCCGCTTCCAAGAGCCGCGTCTGAATCGGGGCGAGGAGGAAGAACGGCCGAGCCGGCTAAATAATTACAGGAAGAACACGTGGCAGGACGCCACCCGATCGAAGTGGGACGAGCCGCGAGCGGTAAAAAATGGCTGAGACTGTGGGACCCACCTCCAATTAGTGGGCCGACCAACCACCTCCTTCCCCTCCCTCGCCCTGTCGCTCGGAGGAATCTCTCTAAAGTCTAATCTGAAACCACCTTCTCTTTCTTTCTTTCTTCTTCTTGTTTTTTTTGGTGCGTAGAAATCACCTTTTCTGAACTATCATAATCATAATTAAAGTTAATAAATAGCGCGAGGCTTTTAGGGGTTCCAAGGGGAGCAGTCATTGGATGTGGGAGGGAAAAGTTATTGCGGATTGGAGTTTGCTTCGAGGAATGCGGCGAGGGATTCCAATGAGAAGAGGAACAAGAGGGAGAGGCGAAGTCTAACCCTAATCCTAGCCCCAGTTCTCTTGATTTGAAGTGCTGGTGAGTGATGGCGGAGGCGGAGGCGGAGGTGGAGGAGAAGAGGGTGATGAGGGGAGCGGTGGAGGGGGAGAATGTGGTGGAAGGGTTGGCCGTGCTGGATTTCGACATGCTCTGCGCCACCGTGGCGCTCCAGACGCAGGGGTTCTCGGTCGAGAAGAGGCGGATGGGGATGTTGGAGGAGGAGGAGGAGGAGGAGGGAGGGGATTTTGATGGGCTGCAGCGGATGTGGGAGGGACATGTCCTTGATTGCTTCGAGGACCGGCGGATCGCGATCGAGTCCGCATGGTGAGCTCCGCCTCTGCTGATTCTGGTTTTAATAACCTTTTTCTTACTGTGCTAAGATCTCATTTGGAGAAGATGAGTTGAGGGCTTTAGAAGTTGTGGATTCAAGACGAAGACTTTCAGAAAGTTGTTTCCTTTTTACCTTTCAAACCCCTAAATTTTTGGGACAACGTATAAATTCAAAATACATATCTTGTATGGACGTTTATTATGGAACAGAGTTGGTTTGTTTGATTGTAGAATTTTGGTTTTTGCAGTTGCCCGTGCTATAGATTTGGGAGGAACATGCGAAGAGCCAAACTTGGATATTGTTTTCTTCAGGTGAGCTTCCTGCTCTCAGATATATTTTTAATGATTTTATATGTCATTTTGACCCATAATTTTTTCACATTTCGTTTCATGATGGAGGTAGGAGAATATTTGCAAGTTAGGAGTGAATCAATATGCTGTTTGATCAATAACACAGTAGATGTGATACTAGTTCTAATTAACAGTTTAAGGGTCTGGCCTATAGCTAGCAATCCAGCATCATATAGAGTGCAGAGAATTACTTTCTGGAATCTCTCCAGTTCCAAGAGGGCTAGAGATAGTTAACACCACTTTACTCTGGAATTATGTAATGTTTCATGCTACACTGGCTTGGACCTAGTGCTAAAAGTTATTTGGAAATCTCTTCTTTGTGAGTGGTCTGTAAACATCCACATTGTCTGTCCTTTACACATCAAGAATTTTAATCATTCATATGAGTGTTGAGCCATTGCTGGTTGTTGCAGTATTGCCCTTGAAACTTGTGAGAGCATCTTTTCCCTTACTTTGTCAGTTTATGTTACCTTCAAAATGGTAGGCCATACACCTTTCTGTCTGCAGACCCACATCTAACCCCTTGTCTTCACCAAAGAAACGTATACCAACTCCCTTAGTAGAATCCATGAGTGTATAATTTAACTTTCCTAATAAATTGATATCAAGCTATTTTAGCCCAAGAAACACTGATGAAAAAGGTGATCAGTTGCTAAACAAGGTGCAGACGATTGGTTTAAGTTTCTTATATGCATTTGTTTTCTTTTGACAATTGAACAATAATTGATAAACTGCAGCCAACAATAAGTAGAGCCTCAGAATCACGTTTCCTCCCCAAATCAAAGGCAAATAGGCAGCATGTTTCACTTATACACGAAAACAAAGAAAGCTGCGGCATAGAGAGAGGGGAGAGAGTGTGTGAATCCTTTCTCTCCTTTTTGTTATGTACACAACTCAAAATCCAATATTTTTTATCATTAGAACATGAGACTTTTTTAAAATGGAAGGACATTCTCTCAAGAACAATCTTTTGATGTAATGACTCCTATACATACCTCCTTTTACTTATGGGAAATCTAGAATCTCAACATCATTGGAATTGTAAAATAATAAAATAATAGAACTCTTGGAAAGCTGGCTTTTCCCAGACCATCAAGAAAAGATATTTCAATTCTCCTCCATCCTCTTTCTCTGTAAAAGGTCAGATCTATGTATTCTTATGGCACGTGCAGAGCACATGTCAAGATATAGTAACTATTAAGCTCAATTTATTGCTGCATTTTGCTTATGATAAAGTAAAACATGACCTTGCTGTTTATCTGATCTTCTGATCTTTTGACATGAAAACATTTCTATTTTTCTCCAGGGAACTGTCTATTTTGTTCTTGCAATTCTTGTACTGTTCAACCTCATTGCTTTTGGTATGACCAAGCAGCATAGCTTTCTATTTATCGGTGTTGCTTCTGTCATCTCATTTGGAATATATCTCGGTTATTTTCGGACAAGGATGAGAAAGCAGTTTAACATAAGGGTAAGCACATCCCTGATGCTACTGCATTTGATATTTTTGTTTTTATCGACTTGTTAGTTAACAGTACCAATGAGTTTTATGGTTTTAGTCTCCAACTTTTCCTCATTATTTAATTTCACTTTCCTAGAACAGCATGTGCAGCATGTTTACTGTTGTGGATGTTTTGTGGTTATGACTCCCCTGCCCCCCAAAACCATTTTCCTGAAGATTTGCTCTATTGAGTATGTTGGTGAAGATCTCAAGATACTTAACCCTGGGCTGTAAATATCCTCCATTCGGCTGTCAATCATTATTAAATGAGTATGGAAGCAGGTAGAGTTCTCGTCTGAATTAGTAGCCAGAACCTGCTACCTAGAGCGATGCATCTACTTTAAAATCTTCTTGGAAGCTCGAATCCACACCCACTTCTTAAACACTTTCTGACCAAAAGTGTTTCTGAATTATCTGCTTGCCTACACCCGCTCCTGCACCTGTAGTCAATTATGGTAACTAAGAGTCTGATAGTATTATATAACATGTTTGAATTTATATATGGGTCTCGGCCTCTCAGGTGTCTGCATTAGACATAATACAATTCTTTCCTGTCTCAACTGTTAATGTGATTGGCATCTAATGCTACCCTACACATTATAGGAGCCATTTTATATGTATAAACTATTAATGCATGTATTCTTTTGCTGTTCTTGCATATTTAATGTTTGCCCGCAGGGCAGCGACAATTATTTAGATGACTGTGTTAACCATCTCATCTGCCCCTGCTGTACATTATGCCAGGTAATCATCAAATTTCCAAAACCCTAATGATCAATATTGTTGTGTTGAAGCATCTATAATTGAGCCCATACAAACTTCAGCAGAGTTGGGTTGGATTGTGCAGGAGTCCAGAACGCTGGAGATGAACAATGTCCAGGATGGTGTGTGGCATGGCCGGGGTGACACCATATGCTTGGGCAGCGGCGAAGGAAACAAGGCATTTATTGCTCTCCAGAAGCCTCCCTTGATGCCAACCAGGTCACCAGAGCTCTGCAGCATGGAAAGAAAATCCGATGGTGGTGAGCACTCATGGAGTACTGGTGGTAGCCATTCGGAACCTCTGGTACCATCAGCCCAACTGGAACAGCATTGATGAAATCTAAGCTAGCTAACTATGCAGCATGGTCAAATGAGCTTACTGTACCAGCCCAGAGAAGCACTCTATTATTTTAAAATTATGATCGGTAGATCGCCAACTGATGAGTTGCAAGCTTTTTCCAATGATAACCAGCCTGGACTTTGTTGTCTAGATCTCACGAAGATCGTAACAAGCATCGATGGTGCGAAACAACCCCATCATCTAAGCAGTGCTTCGAGTCAGGACCTGGTAGCAGTAGGCTGGCACTGGATTTGTACTTGGGAAGGGGCACAACCAGCCCTCTGTATATGTAATTCTAGGGAGCTGTAGCTTCTCGCCGTAACAGAACTGTAAAGACTTTATTCAGGCAATTTGTTTTAACATTTTGCCTTCTAATGGCGTTGAGGCTAGTTGTTATGAACGTCTTGCCACACCTACTGATTTCTTGGTGTGGGTGTTAATAGTTCTTCCCAAACTTTCCTGAGCTCTCTATCTGATTTTGCTCAAGCTGGCTTACTTGTACTGGAGGTTTTATTATTGTTTGGAAGCTGGGGCAAGACTAAGATATGTAATCTGTGGTCTTGGCAAGGGTATACTTCGTATAACTATGAAGGGGCTGGCTCTTTTTGACTTCTAGATCCCATCTTCCACCAGATCGAGCCTCAGACCATTTCTATTTTTGAGATGAGACACAGGAAGTGAGAGAACACTTCCTTTAAAAAAAAAAATCGGTACAGAAAGGTATAGAAATTGACAAAATAAAAGTATGAAAGGATGATGAAGAAGATGATATCAGGGGCGAAAGAGTAGACGAGCTTCTTATGCCGGCTATGGAAAGATATTTTTTCAAAGCTTAAAAGTATTGAGTAGTTTGTACAGCACTGCATGAATAGTTGAAATGAGTTCCATTTCAATTCATGCAAGCCGGATGGGTGCGGTCCTAAAGTTGAATACTGGCTTTACTTTGTTACCAAAACATACTGGCTTTACTTTTTATCAATTGAATTGCATGGGAGCTAGTTTCGGCCCATTCCAAGCTATGCCTGTTAACCATCAGCAATGATCAAAGCCTAGACTGTTAACCACAGGATTCTTAATATCAATTCTAATGAAATATTTGGAATATGATCCACTATACGTTCATCACTCAGGTTGTCATAAGCTGTCATAACATCTTCCAATAGTCATGTAAACCATATCTAGAAATATACTTGTATAAATAATAGAGGTAAGCATAAAATCATGTCACTGTATGATGATGGTTGTTAGAATCGATATGCATATATAATAAAATTGCCCACGCGTGCATGCAGACGCAGGGAATAACATGACAAGCCAGAACACCTACAATGGCTATGTGGTAACCGCTAAACTAAAGCATATTATAAAGCTAAATTTCTTTCCGAGCTATTGTAACATGTTATTTGTCAGCTATAGGCTAGATCAATTTTATCTACCCTTGTATCATGTTCAAGTGTAGCTGCCTTTGGTGACACTGATAGTTATCTCAATTGTCTGAGGCTACTGGTGATAAGCCTGCTTCCCACTCTCACCTATGTTTTGGAATAGGTATCAGAAGAATTAATTGCCTGAACTTTCATGAGCTCCCCATCTCATTGAATTCAAGCTAGCTTATTTACATTGAATGGTTATCTGCTAAAGGTTGTGGAGAGTTATATTTGGAAAACAAGGAATATTACTGACTCGGAAGTCTAGCAAGATAATATAAACAGACTGGTTCATCGCAGGGTTTACTCTGTTTATATGCATCGACAAAGGGATCAGATGTTTTCTGACCAAAAGTAAGGAGTCAGCTATTTTCGAAGTTTAGATCCGACAGGGTAATTCTAGAGCCTGTACACATCGTTTTGGATTTTTTTTTCCCTTATTTCTATGAGTTCCATACTTTATACTCCTTGCTCGTTTGCTGAGGTCCTGGCTTCGAACAAATAGTTACTAATTAATTTCAAACCCCGAACGAGACGTGGACGTGCCGGAGTGGTTATCGGGCATGACTAGAAATCATGTGGGCTCTGCCCGCGTAGGTTCGAATCCTACCGTTCACGATCTTTTTTTCCTTGAGCATTTTTATTTTTGAACGTGGGCAAGGCTATGCCTTACATGGAAGGCTTTATTTATTATGGAGGGAATTCCTATCATGTGCTACGTTTTAGGAGTCTAGTTTTTTTGACACGAGACTAGAAAAGCCTAGAGGTGAACACGAACATTTAGAAAAGTTTCACAAATCAAATACTTGGTATCCATAATGAATACCTTTGTGGTTTATCAAGATGTCCTGCATTTCTTAAATCTCAATTGGGGATTACAAGAAAAATAAATTAATGCTAGCATGAAATATATGTAATTTGATGAGGAAAATGCCTTGTGTCTCCATAAGGTCTGAAAAGGCCTTAAAAATCTGTTTTAGAAAAGATTGTCCAGCAAAACACTTCTCCTCATTGTGAGCCAAACTGAAAACCAACCTCAGGTTTTGGACATAACAGATCTTATTAATAACAGTAAGTGATAGATTGATTTCTTTCTTTCTTTCTTTTTGGTGATTACAATTCAGGTCCAGTATATAGACCGAACCTAATGCTCACAAACCTAATTATAAAGAAGCAAGGGTCCGGAGGAGAGTTGACGTCCTTTAGGATTGAATCCCTCCTCCATGCATAAATTGGCAAGAGGCAGTGCCATCTAAACTTTACTAAAGTTCAGTGGTTGCGGTGGAACTTAAAAACCATACTTTGGAATGTCTGCATGGTTCCACTAGTCAATATCAAAAAGGCACGGACCAGCTTTGGGTCCATCAAGTCAGGTCTTATTGGTGATCTTCGGTTGGCTCTCTAGTCTCCAAAGCTAATCATCTTATACTGTCATGCTCCGAATCCATCACTTGAGTTGGCCACATAACACGGCCGCATAAACCCCAGAGCAATACTCTAGAGATCATGCAAGGTCTAAGATGAACAATTATCTAATAACTCAATAGTAAATTGCCAAACAATCCAATTTCAAATTTTCAAATAGAACTAAGGCATGCCACCATATATATATATATATATATATATGTGTGTGTGTGTGTGTGTGTGTGTGTGTGTGTGTGTGTGTGTGTGTGTTTATTAGTTTGTACCATTGGATTTGCATCGTAAGATTTACATCGATAAATTTGATTTGGCATACAATGATATATTTTATATGATTTTCAGTACAAATATATTTGTATAGTTATTATACGTATCAGATATTGAGAACATGATTGAATTTCAAAGAAATTCATTGTATCAGTGGTAACTGATTTGACAAGAATAATATATAAATTAGATGAATAAAATATAGTTTGGACTAACCTCGTCATATGACGTTTGATTATGATCCCTATAGGGTAAGAAAGGCCTCGTAATTGTACGAGGACACACTACATAAGCTTCAATAAATCCAAACAAGTTGGACAATTCCTGGCCTTCCATGGGCTGATACATGGAATAACCTTCACGAGCTTCTGCGTGGGATAGCCTCTACGGGCTTATGCGTGAAATCGTTATAGCACCATTGGCTGATATATGGGGATAGTCTCCACATGCTTATGTGTGGGATAACCACCACAGGCTTACGCGTGGAATCTTTATAGCGCCTGGGCTGACACTGGAGATAGCCTTCACAAGCTTATGTGTGGGATAGCTCTACGGGCATACACATGAAATCTTTATAGTACCATGGGCTGACACATGGGGATGCTACCATGGGCTTACGTGTGGTATTATATTAGTCTTGGCTTGAGTTATAATCTTGATTAGTTCAAAGTCGGAAGTTAATCAATGAGAAACATGAAAATTAAGTTAATGAGAAATGGATAAAATGACATAAAAAATTATTGTTGAACAACTGGTTACATTTAATATATATATATATATATGTAATATATATATATTAAATATATATATATATATATATATATATGCATGCATGTATGTATGTATGTATATGCTTCTTTGAAAAGATGGTAATGAGCACTTATGTGTGATAGGGGGAAATGTGGATCGTCCAGCCCATAACTAAAGAACCGCCTAGTTCCGACCCAATAAACGTCAACGACAATCAGCTGAATCTTCACTTCGGCTCAAGGTCAGCTCGTCTTTAGGACTCCACCAAAAGCTTCACCAACTTTAGATACTCGCCGACTCCCCCAACCAAGCTCGGGGTGCCTTCGGACATTCGCCGACCTACCCCGACCAAGCTCGGGGCGCCTACTCCAGTAGTACGCCCCGACCTTCGAGCTCGGGGCGCTCCACCGAGCACGCCTCGAAACCTGGAAAGCAGAGCTACTCCCAGCACCCGCCAAGTCGATCTCGTCCAACGAATGACGCGACTATTTAACAAGCTCGACCTCGCCAACGACCGCACCCACGTGCGGGTCTACGCCTACCTACGTGGTCGTACTTCACCACACTACCGTGTCACGTCTCCATAATCGGCCTTCAGCAGTCAAACGACACCTTGACTACTCTGGCCATGCCCTACCATGACTGTCAATACCCTACCGTTCTCAAGAACAGGCAGTACTGCACGCCACCAGCCAGCCTAAGCTGCGCGCCATCCGGCTCAAAGCCACGCCCCCTCATGATGGGGGCCGACAGTGCCTCTGCCACTTGGGCCACTTTACCGAGACTATAAATAGCTCGGTCAGGTAACTTCTAAAGAACTTTTGGCTGGACCAATTTTACCCCACTCTAACTTGATCGTCGGAGGATCCTCACCGAAAATACCGATGAGGCTTTATGCAGGTCCGCGACGGTCGCGCAGGAGGTGGCTCCCGTCTTCTCCTTCCAATCACCGGCGGCTCCCTCGACTCCACCGGCGTGGTCACCCTCGGGCCAAATTTGAACCACAACATTTTTGGCGCTAAAGGAAGGGCTTGAGTCGTGATCACAATGATAATGAGCCAAGGGGCCCCAAAAGCATCGAGCAGCTGGAAATCAACGCCTGACTGCCCTCTCCAAAGTCCACCTCCTGCATCGCACTTGCCGGCAGACTAAACTTCTCAAATCTAGCCAAAGCAGTTTTATTTGCTCGCCTAGCAAGTCCAAACCCAGGCCATGGTTATTCAAACCCTTCATCCGGCTGGAGTTTCATCAACTATTGAACTCGATAATAAAGTCAAGGAAGTGCGGCGATAAATCCAAATGCTTTGGGATCAGGTCGCGGAACTCCGCGAGGAGTGTTATCAATCGAGGAGCAGGTCCCCTATAAAATCTGGGAGACATCTCTCCCACCGAAGTTTTGAGGAGTATACTCCTCTTACGTCCTCCCGGGTCGAAATCCTCACGGAAATTGAGGGTTGCGGCTACCTCCAATCTCCTTCGAAGATACAACCATCCAAGTCACGGAAGCGTTTAGGCAAGTACTGCCACTTCCATAGGGATAATGGCCACGACACGGAGGATTGCTATCAGCTCCGAGATAAGATCGAAGTGATCGTCCGCCAAGGCCATCTAAGTCGGTTCGTTGGCGGGTCAACGAACAGAGCGGAGCTTGATGGGTAGACTTCGGAACCATCTGACGGACCCGACGACGGACGCCCCAGTGTGGGCACTATCAGTTCGGAACCCCGCCTATGAGTCTCACGTTGATGTCGCCCTAGCCCCAAGGGGCCGAGAAGAGGCCACGCTCACTGGCTCGAGGCTGGTGACCCCAGATGTAAATTACTCCCCCAAGGAAGGACCTTAGCCTTCTTCAGGTCAGGGCTTTCTCTCTTAGGTCGAAATCTAATGAAGTTATCTTCCAGAATTTTTTCAAGACGTCTCTCAAGTATTCTAGGAAGCTCGGCGCATGTTTGATGTCCTGGCAGTGCGAGTTGTATACCGATGACTTTATAAAGTCGCTCCCGAAGCTTGCCTCGGGGCGCCCTGCAGGACTTAGTGAGGGCCCAAGGGTCTTGCAACTGCAGGTTCCATCTACAAAGTCATCCATTGAGCTTGGCTCGAGATACCCTGCCGTCAATGAGGAGCCGATGAAGAGCACCCTCGTCTGTAGGATTCTACAAGTACGCCTCTGATTTAAGTGGGGGGCACCTACAAAGTCATCCTTTGAGCTCGGCTGGGGATGCCCTACGGCGTCAATGGGGAGCCGAGGAAGAGCACCCCCATCCACAGGATTCTACAAGTACGCTCCTGATCTGAGTAAGGGGCATCTACAAAGTCATCCTTTGATCTCGGCTCGGGATGCCCTACGGCATTAATGGGGAGCTGAGGAAGAGTACCCCCATCCGCAGGATTCTACAAGTATGCTCCTGATCTGAGTGGGGGGCATCTACAAAGTCATCCTTTGAGCTCGACTCGGGATGCTTTGCGGCGTCAACGGGGAGCCGAGGAAAAGCACCCCCCGTCCGCAAGATCCTCGAGTAGATGTTTATCTCTGAACCTATTATTTTCGAGTTAGCTTCGGCCCCTCGGGTGGATTTCTAAGTCTCGAGTTGGTCTTGGCCCTCAAGCGGATTTTTACTCTCGGGTAGATGTTTATCCACGAACCTATTATTCCCGAGTTAGCTTCGGCCCCTCGGGTGGATTGTTAAGTCTCAAGTTGACCTCGGCCCTCGAGCGGATTTCTACTTTCGGGTAGATGTTTATCCCCGAACCTATTATTTCCGAGTTGGCTTCGGCCCCTCGGGTAGATTTCTAAGTCTCGAGTTGGCTTCGGCCCTCGAGCGGATTTCTACTCTCGGATAGATATTTATCCCGAACCTATTATTCCCGAGTTGGCTTCGGCCCCTCGGATGAATTTCTAAGTCTCGAGTTAGCCTCGACCCTCAAACGGATTTCTACTCTCGGGTAGATGTTTATCCCCGAACCTATTATTATCGAGTTGGCTTCGGCCTCTTTGGTGGTTTCTAAGTCTCGAGTTGGCCTCGGCCCTCGAGCGAATTTCTACTCTCGGGTAGATGTTTATCCCCGAAACTATTATTCCCGAGTTGGCTTTGGTCCCTCGGGTGGATTTCTAAGTCTCGAATTGGCCTCGGCCCTCGAGTAGATTTCTACTCTTGGGTAGATGTTTATCTCCGAACCTATTATTCTCGAGTTGGCTTCGACCCCTCGGGTGGATTTCTAAGTCTCGAGTTGGCCTCGATCCTCGAACGGATTTCTACTCTCGGGTAGATGTTTATCCCCGAACCTATTAATCCCGAGGTGGCTTCGGCCCTCGGGTGAATTTCTAAGTCTCGAGTTGGACTCGGCCTTCAAGTAGATTTCTACTCTCGGGTAAATGTTTATTCCCGAGCTTATTATTCTCGAGTTGGCTTCGGTCCTCGGGTAGATTTCTAAATCTCGAGTTGGCCTCGGCCCTCGAGTGGATTTTCGTTCTCGGGTAGATGTTTATCCCCGAGCTTATTATTCCCGAGTTGCCTTCGACCCCTCGGGTAGATATCTAAGTCTCGAGTTGGCCTCGACCCTCGAGTGGATGTCTATTCTCAGGTAGATGTTTATCCCTAAGCTTATTATTTTCGAGGTAGCTTCGGCCCTCGGGTGGTTTTCTAAATATCGAGTTGGCCTCGGCCCTCGAGCGGATTTCTATTCTCAGGTGGATGTTCACCCCCGAGCTCGCCTGTGCTCCCGAGCTAACTAAAGCCCTCGGGCAGGCTTCTATCCTTAAGTTAATCTATGGTTGTTTGTCTCCGATTTCGCTCTCCTGGGCAAGTCTTAAAGTGGCCCGCACTATTGAATGAAGAGCTACGAGCTCGCCTCGCATAAACTTTATTTTTAAATCTAGGGTGTACCGAGCCTGGAGTTTCCTACAGGACTCCACCAAAAGCTCCACCAACTTCAGATACTCGCCGACTCCCCCGACCAAGCTCGGTGGGCCTCCGGTGAATAGACCCACCTCGATCAAGCTCGGGGCGCCTACTCCAGCAATACGCCCAGACCCTCTAGCTCGGGGCGCTCCACCGAGCACGCTTCGGAACTTGGGAAGCAGAGCTACTCCCAGCACCCGCCAAGCCAACCACGTCAAATGAATGACGCAACTATTTAACAAGCTCGACCTCGTTAACGACCGCAACCACGTGTGGGTCTACGCCCACCTACATGGCCGTACTTCACCACACTACCGTGTCACGTCTCCATAATCGGCCTTCAGCAGTCAGACGGCACCTTGACAACTTCGGCCATGCCCTGCCGTGACTGTCAACATCCTACCGTTCTTAAGAACAGGCAGTATTGCACGCCACCAGCCAGCCTAAGCTGCGCACCATACGGCTTAGAGCCACGCCCCCTCATGATGAGGGCCGGCAGTTCCTCTGCCACCTAGGCCACTCCACCGAGATTATAAATAGCTCGATCAGGTAACTTCTAAGGAACTTTTGGCTGGACTAATTTTATCCCACTCTAACTTGATCATCAGAGGGCCCTCACCGGAACCACCGGTGATGCTTTGTGCAAGTCCGCAGCGATCGCGCAGGAGGTGGCTCCCGTCTTCTCCTTTCAATCACCGGCGGCTCCCTCAACTCCACCGGTGTGGTCATCCTCAGGCCAAATTTGAACCACAACAATGAGTATGTTATTTGTATGAGCTTTTCGAGTATTAATCCAATATTTATTTTATCTGGTATTACTCATTGATTATTTTCTAATTACTAATGGTGCAGCAGTTTGGAATTCTTACTAGGCTATAAAGTTCACAACCCTTTTTCTTTTTATTTTCAGTGTTGTAGGATGCCTGGTATTGGGCTTTAGTTGAGATCACATAGAAAGGGATGAATAGATAGAGAATCACTGATACTGGTTGGATGATTAAATTTTATAATTGGACCAGTTTTGTTGTTCATATGAATTGAGATCATTTTTGATTACGGATTTTAAGGTTATGACAAATTTTCAGGCCTAGATATTTCTAGGGTTCTACCCTAGGAAGTGTGCAGCCATGTTACATGTTCGGATCTGGGTGTTGGGTTTGGGGCGTGACATATACCACAAATTATATTGCATGATTGTGATCGTCAATGATTTTTAATAAAATAGATGACCTGTAGTTGCTTGAATTAAGATTTTTTTCACACGCCAAGGAAAGTGCAGGGTTGTTAATTTAGATGCTAAACTTAGGATAGCCTACATTACCCTGAATATATGTCGATGAGCCTAATTTTTGCAATTGCTCAAGATATCTTCTTTTAGCTTCTAGATCTACTTTTGTTGAAAACAAAGAAACCACCGTATTTCTTCTAGCAATCCTCGTCTTGCAGCTGAGTTTTTTCCTATTTCTCATATCATCCTCATGGATTATCATCTCAAGGTCCTCTGATTGGCATACATCAATCGTCTTAGTTAGCAACAACCTTGCTTTAAAATGAATCCTACAACAAGAGTAATTCCATATTCAAAATTGAAGCCTAGCCTTACTCTATGAATTTGGTCTGGATTGAGGTCTGGCCTGTAATACATGACCCTTTTAGTAAATTGGGCTCGATCCAATTGACTAGCCCAGTTGGAAAAGGTTTGGCCCAAAAGAGGGAAAAAAGGGCTGACGTGCTGGGCACGTGCGAAGAAGGAAGAGGACTCATGATGAGCGTCTCTTCTTCCTCCTGATCCTATCGGATGGAATTCGACCTAGGGGCAGATTCTAGCCTTCTCTAGCTCTATTTAGAGCTTTGTCTCGTTGCCCTTCTTAACCCACCAGAGAGCCCAAGTCCTAGATTGATGTCATCATCGGAATTCTTTAATTTTTTTGCTTGAACGCCAACCACTTCCGACGTCGTTGCTACTACAAATCGTCACCGAGAAGGCAGATAAGAAATGAAAACCTTTACTTGACTTTTCTCCCCCACTTTCATGGTCTTTGGAAGCTTTGATTCTAGCCGATGATCGCTGGATTTTCGTCAAGAATCAGATGCTCTATTTTAACCTTTTTTTTCTTTAGATTTTTGCAGTATCATTCCATCATTTCGGTCGATGACACTTGTTACCAAGGTCTCCACCCAATTTGGCACGATGGTTTGCAGCTATGGTCGGGGCTTCGGTTGTCGAGATATCCAGATTTTGTGATGTAAGGGGTAGAAACCCTTGTGTTCGAGTGGGTTTTTGTCGTCGGCCGCCTGCTATCACTGGTTGCCGACCACCAGTTGGCCGGCCGTAGTTTCTCGAACATCCCATCTTCCACCAGCAGCCACCCTCTCCTCCTCTTCTTCGGTTAGAGAGAGAGCTATGTTTACTCCTCTCTCTTCCCCACTTTTTCTCTTTTATTCTCTCTACAAAGTTTTTCTCTCTACATAGACTTTCTCTCTCTAGAGTTTTTGGACCCCATAAGTATGCCTCTTAGTGATTTTTGGATCGACCTAGGTAAAGAGTCCTGATCTAGGGTCGTCGGGTGGCGTGTCAGCCAGCCTAATTCTTACCAAATATTATTAGATTTGATCATCCTCGATATTTGTTGAGCCATTTGTGCCCTAGTCCAAGCATGATTCGATGAAATCATCTTGATCGGACCGGCCAGGATGCCAGGCACTCCCGCTTGTTAGCCTTGTGAGGATGTTGGAATTTAAGGTTTTTATTTTTAAAATAATTATGATGAAATTTTAATATTTTTTTTGAAATTAATTAGATTTGTTAATTGAATTGCACTTGCAAGTTAAGTAATGTAGTTTATTTTTTAGATCTATCAGTGAATTATAAATATTTTCTGAATCAAATTATTCTTGATTTATGAACTTGACGTGTAGTATTTTATTATTATATATGCCTCTTTTTTGAATATTGTATAATTTTTGATTGAATGTATTGGTTTCGATATGGATTATATTCAATTAATTTCGATGTCATATAATTTTATGTATCTTACGATTTGGAATATTAAATATGCTTTGAGAAAGAGAGTTTTGCTTCAAAATAGATTTAGACTCACAGCTAGACTATGTATCGATATCTTACTAGTAAAAATTATGTGTTGTTATATCGATACCCTGCTAGTGGAGGTTATACGTTAGCATATCGATACCCTACCAGTGCAGGTAATATGTTGGTATATCGACACCCTGCCAGTGGGAGTTATACATTGGTATATCGATATCCTGCTAGTGGGGGTTATACGATGGTATTTTGATGAGCTCATATTATGGCCCAGCCACAGGGTACAAAAGTGGTCATAGTTTATGAACATCGAGATGATCTTAATATTTTTTTAAAAATAATTTATAAATAAAATTTAAAGTTTGAAATGATTGGATAGTATATCGATTTGGTTTTGAATTGGTGTACTTCGCATCTTTAATTTTAGCATATTATTATTATTATTTTATTATTTAATTTATCTAGTTAAAGTGTTTATTGCTTATTGGGCCGTTTAGTTCATTTTACAAGTTCTTACTATTTTCTTACAGTTTCAAAGAACTAGCTTGACTCAGAGATTTATCATGGGAGAGTGATTATAGATAAAATTTTGAGATCTTTATTTAGACTAGATTTTATTTTAGAGTTGATGCAAGGTTTTGGATTATCATTGGTTTTATAAGACTTTTAATTTAGTTATTTAAATTAGAATTGAATGTTAATTATTTAAATTTATTCCACTGCTCGTATATGATATCATGTTGAGATGTCTTGCATACTTGCGGAGAAAATTTTCTATGAATATGCGGTGTTTGCCACAACTCCCGGCTTGCGATCTTAGGTCGGGGGCATAATAGGCCCTTCACAAGCTTGCATGTTAACCACCGGAACTCCTTACAAAAGTTGTCGAAGCCTAGCCTGCTAACTACTATAAATGTTTACAATTATAATGATTTTTTTACTGGGTACAATACAACAATTATGGTAATTTTTAGAAACATGTACCAACTAATGAGCCTAAAATGTTTTATATAGATGGTTTTAATTTAAATGGACCCCCTATAACTCTAGAAGAAGCAGCCATAACATTGATCAGTGGTCACGTAAGCCCATCTTGAAATATATTTATTAAAGTAACAGAGATAAAAGTAGCATTACTATCAATATATAATAATATTTATCTGCATATATAGCTGCCCACTGATGTGGCTACAAACACATAAATCCTATGACCGCTAAAATGAATCGAGGGGATACTATGGATCCATTATCTATAACTATTGGAAGTCTCCTTCCTTTTAATAGTGTGTAATGTTGAGAGGGGTTTTAGTCCCACATTACTTGTGTAGAGTTTTTTTAGATAGCTTTATAAGCATTCATATCCTACACATGTTAAAGTAACTTTTGGTGGGAAGTTGTGGAGGGAAAGCCAATATTATATTATCAAAGATTGGCACTTGGCACTTTTATCCATGTAAAATAAAATTCATATTGGCAGTTTTTATCCGTTTTACACAAAATAACTGCACTAGCAGTTATGTTTTGAACAGACACTGTTCCAAAAGTTGTGTTGGTTCAGAGTTTAATTCAGGGTTATAAATTACCAATGTCATTCACAGATTAAGATAACTTCTTCTACAAAATCTTTCATTCCGTTACTCTAGGGAATCCTAATTTTGCTAGCTAGGATTCTGTTTCGATTTTGTTGTATCCTGGAGCGAATTTGTTGGATCACCAACAGCAACATAGTGGAGGCAAAATTCGCTTAAGGGCAGTGTTAATTCACGCTTCAAGACCGGTTTCAAATATTAAAGATCCTCCTACTTCAACAATAACATCATGAAGACAAGGATCATAAAGGGAGGTCTTGAACTCGGAATGCATCTTTGTCCGCTGGGTGGTGGGGTGCTTTGGATAGTGCTCGAGACCTCTGCATGCGGATAAAAGTGTTGGAGTTTTATTTTCTTAAAATAAAATTTAATCAGATGTCTCTTTCAAACTCTCTATAAAAAAAATGTTGATTTCAAAAAAATACAGTGTTTCCAAAACATTACATATATTTGAAACCATCAGATCTCTTTGGTCTTTTGAATAAAGTCTATAAATAGATTCCTCCGAGATTGATCCAATATAATCCGATCTCTCACTTTCACTGATACTTTTCCTCTCAAGAGTTTCTTTTACAGACAGAGTTTTTTCACCCTTTAACTTTCTGCTGAAGAAGTTGATTGACTTAAGTCTCCTAGCGATCGTGCTCGTTAGAGGAGGATTGGGCTGAGCCGGGTTGTTACACTTTGAGGACGAGATCGCCACAGACCCGCACATAGGGGGTCAATCACGTTATTAGGACAATGCAGATCACACGCCTCGATCTAGAAAAGATCTTTTCAATCTTCTGAATTTATCTTAGTAGTTTTTTATAACACTATTCTATAATGAAAATATAGCAATTTCTAAACTATATTTTCCAATCGTCTAAGAACATGAATCTTGATAATACTAGAAATTACTATTTGATTTTTTATCTAATTTAATTTGGTTTAATAGAATTAGATAGCTTTAACTCTATCATTTACAAGTTGTTTTCTAAAAGAAAAAAATATTTTTTTTAAGAAATTCATATTGCTCTCAACTTAGTGCAAACAGATTTTCTGTAACTTTCAAATCTTTACGAAAGCTTTTTGCATATTTAAAATTTTGTAGAATTTTTTTGTAACTTTAAAGTCTGTGCAAAATTTTTTTACAGATTTAAAAAATCTTTATAGAAGATTACTGCCGCTTTAAAATCCATATAGAAATTTTCTATAGCTTTAAATTTTGCGCGAACTATTTTTCTGCAAGTTTTAAAAACTGTACAAATATTTTTGTGCATCTTCAAAATCTATGCACAAATTTTCTACAAATTAAAAGAATCTATGTAGAAAGCTACAACAGCTTTAGAATCCATGCATAAGTTTTCTGCAGCTTTAAATTTTGTTCAAATTAATTTTCTTCACCTTTAAAATCCATGCAGAAATTTTCTACATCTTTAAAAATTATGCAAAAATTACTGTTGCTTTAAAAAATGTACATATGATTAGTTGTTCCAAAATTTCTATTGCTACTATTTTGAAAAACGTGCAAAAATCATAAAATTACTTTATTTGGCATATTTCTTAGTGTAAGCATGATTGCATATGTCTGGCCAGTCAATCATGAAATGCTAATACATGTTATAGTTCTTTATGAAAAGTTCCTCTCAGTTCATGAGTGAGATAAAGGTGGAATATCTTACATGCTAAGAATTTATTTTAAGATAACATTAGTGCATGTACAGTCTCTATTACAATTTTTAGCCTTGAGGTTGGTTTGGCTAAGTTGGAATTCTCTAATGGGGTTAAATAATGTAAAAAATTTGAAAAAAAATAGAGAGTTTAACTAATTTGAATAAGTTTTTGGGTTGTGATGCAAATTTTTATATCTCGAAGCACCATGGAGGTCGAATTGATGGCTCTGGATACCACATGTATTGAGACAGAGTGGATTAAAAATCTTGTCTTAGAGCTAGCTATCTTTAGTACCAAAGCCAGTTCCGACCATATCAATCCATTGTGGTAAGATCATGATAGAAATGATAAACCAAAAAAGTACCAATAAAAAGATGATCTGGCATATTCAGATTCGTTATAAAATTGTAAAATAACTCAAAAAAAGTAATATCATTTTTTTTAGAATTTGTCAAGTCTGAGAAAAACTTAGCAGATCAATTAATTTAGGGTTTGTCTAGGAGTGGAGTCCTACAATCATCAAGGGGGATAGGGATTAAGCCCACTATTGTGTCACCGACAATGGATACTCAACTTCTGTGATTGAAGTTCCATAAATGAGGTTAAATGTGGTAGAAACGAAGCTAATTAAGTGATTGTGTCAAAGCACATTTCTCAGAGTATATTTCCTCCCATCCCTATGATGAGAGCTTATCAGTGACAAAAATATATCAGAAAAGTTGAGTTATACTCTTAATGAGTCTAAAATAGAAAATTTGTAGAGTATTATAGGTCACACATATCCTTAGAGGACTAACTATGTGAGAATTATTTTATAAGCCGCGAATAGGGGTTTGGGCTAACCCTAACAAAGTTCTCATAAAAAATCAAGGTACTAAATGCAAGGCCTTTAAATGGCGCTAACCGCATAAAGACCCAATTAATCCATACTGTGCATGTGATAAGTAGAAGTCTAAGTCAAAAGACTTAGTTCAAGGTTTAATTCACTATGGTTCTTTAAGATAGATGCTATCAACACTAAGTGAGGTTCAAGTCCACAAGACACCTCACCTATTGCACAGTATAAGTTGCCCAAATATTCTACTTTATGATTTTCAAAATTTTAAATCTTTCGTGGGGGATTATTGGAGTTTTAATTTTTTTAAAAAAATTAAATTTTCTTATCTCTTAAATTTTAGTTATTTTAAATGCTTTAAAATACTTTTTATTCGACACCTCTTTCAAAAGAGTTATGACTCTTCGAGAGAGCGTTGGTTTCCGAAAAGATACGGTGTTTTCGAAATATTATATATATTTGGAAGCACCATGTTTCTTTGGTCTTCTGAATAGACTATATAAATAGATTCTTGTAGGATTAATCCAATATAATCTGATCTCTCTCTCAATGCTACTCTGTCTTTCTAGAGTTTCTTCCACAAATAGAGAGTTTTTCCATCCTTCAACTTTCTACTTTCTATCTTTTTAATTTTTTGAGCATCTGAAAGAGTCAGTTGGGTTATGCCTTCCAGTGTTCCTACTCATTAGAGGAGGATCGGGCTGAGCCAGATTGTTGTACCTTAGGGACGAGATTGCCGCAAATCTGCACGTAAGAGGCGAATTACGTTCTTAGCGCAGTATTGATCACACACCTCAATTCAGACAAAATCTTTTTAATCTCCTAAATTTATTTTTGTAGATTTTGTTTTATAATACTATTCTACAACAAAATATAGCAATTTCTAAACTATATTCTTCAATAGAAAGAAGTTTAGAGTACTTTGAGATATGTGCAAAATGCAATCTAATGGTTAATATCAGCATAGAACAATTATTCTTTTACGTCAAAGATACAACCCAAACCCATTCATATATCCCAACTTCTACGACCTTTAGCATTGAGGTTGTGGGGGAAAAATTCACCAATATCTACTTCTTTAAATTGCCCATGCTTATAAGTTGATCCACATTTAAAAATTTCTACTAATAAGTTCTTCCTGATCTAGCACCACGTAGCCAAAAATTAGCTGAACCCCCAAGTGCAAGATTTGCTTAAAGAGCTTGAGTTATATCTGGAAACCTTAATTTAAAGAAAGCTTGAATTAATTTGATTTGGTCAAAGCTCCATAGTCTAGCAACCATCTGTGAATGTCCCCGTCTTGACGATAAAATGTGCAGCCCTGCAAAGGTAGGGAGAGGCCATTTTCTAGCCTTAGGGTGATTAAGTAAAATCTAAGTGGCTTCTAGCTGATGGTTTCAAACTTTCTTAATTTATCTTCCTTCCAACAAAATTTCAACATCTGGTAGTTCCTCTATATTCTAAGACTTTCTCCTTCCACTTCCTCATAGCCTACACACTACTTGTTCGTATACTTCCAGGCCTGTTTCCCTACGCTCAGACAACCAGGAATACATTAAGTAGCCCTTTGAGTTCTCTACAACATTCCTCGTTACGAAGCAAACCCATCGAAGACACCACTGCCGTACATCATACTACGCTCTCTTAGCAGCTACGTTTTGTACATTTAGCTGGATTCTGATTGCAATATCCTAACCATTTGATGTAAAATTTAAGGAAAGAACACACAGGCATCCTCTCAATCTCATTAAAAAATGGAGGCAACCAGGAGCCTCTCTCTCACTCCCCGACCAACTGACTCATCCCAAAAAAACCACGCGGTCAGAGAGAGAAGAGAGAAGAAACAAGTGCGTGGAGCTTGTACTGCTCTAAAGAAATGTTATTTATTCCACCTTTTATCTAAGAAGCTCCGACACCCTCCGTACCCCCTGCAGCTCCCACACATCCCCTCTCTCTCTCTCTCTCTCTCGGTCTCTAACCTTTTCCATCCACCTCTTTTGCATGTACATAGCTTTTTTGGCTGTACCCCTCTCAGGCTTAAAATGAGGCGAACTCAGAGAATGCTTCACCCGTTTCTCAGTTGCATCAAACTATTCAAGTATCAAATATTTTGGAAACCTCCTGCAAATGCTCATATCCATTACGATAACACGTACCAGTTAAAAGCTCGCTTTAAAGAACATTGTAACATTATTGGAAGGACAGCCTCTCGCCCTTTTTCCCTGCACCGAAACCCACAGCCGTTCCCTTTCACGAAAACTAACTACTCTAGTAGTGTTACTCTTTTACAGCCACCAATCAGGCGGTTATCGAATTCTTAGCATTACCGCGAGTGTTATCGCGTTCACCTAACCTGCCGGTTAATTAAAGAGGAAACCAAAGTAAACTCCGGTTAGTTTTATTACCGTTTGTTATTAGCACCGTTGCATACATGCTAATTAATAACCGTGGTCTGGGACTAGAGTTGGATTCATTCACTCCCTTCGTACTTAATTACGAATAAGAAGATCTCCCGCTCTCTCTCTCTCTCTCTCTCTTCAGCTCTTTCTTCTCCCGTACGGCCGCTCCTCCTAAATCTTCCATTTTCTGCCGCAACTAATTAATCACTTCATTAACATAATTAAGCAAATGCAAATCAAAAGCTACTGACATTAATCACATAGAGAACAAGGAGCACCAGAGTTAGAGCTTAGGGAGAAAAAAAAAAAACAAGAACAAGAACAAAACAACAGAAACGACAAGAACAAGAACAAGAAGCTGAAGAAGAGAAGAGAGGGGCTCCTTTTAGACGGAGAGCTTAAGAGAGAGGTCGACAAAACTGGGAGAAGCGGCGGCGGAGGAAGAGGAGGAGGAGGAGGCATCTCCAGCCGTCCGATTACCGAACTCGGAATGTCCCAAAGACGCGCTCCGGCTCTGGGGGAAGAAGTCGAACTCCTTGATCACCTCGCTGCTCTCCATCATCGCTTTCCCACTTCTATGCCCGCATCCATACAAGCCCTGCGATTCCTACATTTCAAGAAAAGAGAAAAATAATAAACGAAAATAGCGAACAAGGGGAATGCATTAATGGAACAGTAGATTGGAAGTGTGCTTTTCGAGGACATAGGATCACTTGATCAACAGCCATAGCGGCGGCCAGATCCATCTCGAAGTAATCCACGCCGTTGTTTCCGCTGAACCCTGGATTGTCGCCGAACAGACGCTTCTTCTACATGATGTGTACCGCCATCGCAATACGTCAAGAAAGGTAGAGAAAGATGGAAACCCTAATGTAGATTGGAGTTGAGAACAAGGAGAAGAGAGCTCACCCGGGCACAGAACTCGCACTGATCGGAGAAGCACTGCATCTTTTGGTTTGAAGGGGGCTCTGGAAGCGGAATCCCGACCTGGAACCGGCCCTCCCCACTCCCCATCCCCATCCGGTACCGATCTAACGAGTACTGCTCGTGGAGCACCGATCGGACGGAGGAGACGGCGCCACCGCCGTAACCCCCCAGTCCTGGGCTCGCCGGCCGGCACCGCTGGATGTAGCACATCCCCGGCGACTGCACCCAACCGGCGCCGTAGGCGGCGACGGCGGCGGGCGCGGGAGGGGGGACCGGAGCGCCGTAGGCGGCGAGAGGGGCGACGGCGGCGGGGTATTCGTAGACGGGAAGCTGGCCCGGGAAGGGATGGACCTCGCGGGCGGGGTCGATCTCGGTGATCTTCTTCCAGCGCTCCTGGAGGCGGAGGCGCTCGAGCTGGGCTACGCCGAGGCCTCGCTGAGGGGGGCGCTTGGGGGCCGCCGCCTTGGAGGCCTTCCTCGGCTTCGGCCTCGCCGGGGAGGAGTCCTTGGCCATGGGATCCGGCGCGGGCGGGAGTCCGTTCTGGGAGGCGCCGCCGTCGTTTCTGTTCTCTTGCGAGGAGGAGGAGGAGGCGGCGGCAGCGGAGGACCAGAGGAGGAATGCTGGAGTCGCCATTGGAAAATTAAACAAAGAGGAGAGAGAGGAATGTGGGGTAGGGGGAGTATTTATAGGAAAGGGGAGACGAGAGGAACTTAGGGTTTGAATTTGTTTAACGGGGCGTCGGACATGCTGGACGTCCCTCCTCTTTAGAGACAGAGAAAGAGAGCGAGTGAGCAAGAAAGCGATCTAGAGAGATAAGCGCATTCGAGGCCGGTGGAAGGTGGTGGTCCCGGTGAGAGAGAGAGAGAGAGAGAGACCGGCACGTGTCCGGAAACTGGGCGAAGGCTGCATATACGGTCTGCTGGTGGCGGGCGTGGTCGGAGCCCTCCTGCCAACTGGGCCTCCACTGCCCTTACCCCTCTCTCTCTCTCTCTCTCTCTCTCTCCCCCACCCGCGCTCCTAAAGCCCTTCGTGTGGGGCCCAATCCAAGTTCCGGCTAACGCCGTTATCTATCGCAGTGGCCGTCTTTGGAACGGTCACATACTCAGGTGTAACGGAATTAATTGAATTTTTTTTAAAATGACGATAGATCCATCTATATACTCATGGGAAGCGATATGCAACGGGACAAAAGAAAAACTTTATTTCCATATAAGGCTGTGCACTGGCAAGTCGAAATGTGATTGGATGCGCACCAGCACCACTTCAACGGCCATGTGGGTTCAAGTTTGACAAGCTATGAACACGATATTGGTGTGGAAGTACAACTGCCCTTTTGACCAAATAGCATCTCTATCTGATTATATTACTGTTCATAGATTTTTGAATTAAATTTAAATTATATGAAAATATACTTTTGCAGGATCAACAAGCTAATTCGAAGAAGTCATTTCAATAATTTTTTTGGGGTTTCTTTAGCGTTAAGAGAATGCATTTGATAAAGATTTTTCATATATATTCAAATTTGCCATATTTGGTAATAGAAACAACAATGATACTAAGAACTCTTAATGTTTATTATAGTTATTTGCCTGGTACCCAGGATAGAAAATGTATTTTCTTGTAATTATGAATGCAGGCTTCGAACAGTTCTATTATAATCGTTAGATATTTGACGGACGGTAACATGCGGCAAGTATTAATTTGTCTGGATTAATTTTGATAAACAAAATCTTGATTTAATGCGGTATAGTTCTTTCTTTCTTTCTTTAGAACATATATGGATAAATATATTTCCTGGAAAATGTATATAAATATTAAGAGCAGAGGAAGGTGCAAATTTGATTGGTTATAGGGGGTGAAGACAAAGAGTAGTTGTGAGTTGCCACAACTATTTATTTACTGAATAATGGCTAATTTTTAAAGTATCAAGTATATATGCGTTCGCTGAGTTATCCGGGATACCACAACTGTAGTGGCCGTTATAGCTTCCAGTGGCTAATGATGCCGTTTTATGCCTCCTGCTGCCAACTTCTACGTAGCATCGGTGGTATCCTTGAACTGACCAAGAGAAGGGAGGATTCATGATGAGCAGTTATAGCCATCCGATCGTAACTGGCAAAACGAGGGGCTACAAAACTAGCGTCTACTGGAGTAGGCTCATGGGAAGAGAGCGAGCTCAATATCAAGGCAAGAAAAGATCTGTTCGACGTAATAAGATTGTGGCACTAATATGATAGTTATACTGGAAAGAGAAAGATAGGTCCAATTTCTACCGAGATTTTGTTATCATTAGGTTGGTGTTATTTTGGGAAAGCGGTAGCAGTTCCCACACCAAAATAAAACGGCTAGATTCCTTTGGTTCAGGCAACCGCGTCGCTGGATTCGTAGGCTCCCCATGGAAGGAAGGAGAGGTAGAGAGGCTTCTCCAAGTCTACGGTGCCGACCAGTGAGCTGCCGCCGCGTTGGTGGTCCCCATGGCGGATTTAGGTGATGACGTGGCAGGGTGGGAATGGGACCACCGCTTAGAAGCTGCGTCGTACGAGAAGTGGGGCGATGAGTTCGGATACGGGCAGTGGCGGCTGGCAAAAGCGACGGGAAAAAGACCGGCACGCGTCCAGCTGCAAAAGAGTAGGAATTTTTTTTTTATTCATAGTTTATTAGTTGGATATATTTATTTTAATTGAAAGCTTTTTTAATATTATTATAATAAATATATTATTTTCTTTACCCGCATGGGAGCAGACACGGTGGATACGGAGGGACTGGGGAAGGGGATCGTGCCGCTGCGAGGAATGATTGGTGGGGGAAAGGACGTCAGAGTCTGTGGAGGGGACCCACACACCGACACGCAGCGAAAAAAATAACAAAAAAAAAAAAAAAAGCAGCAGCGGCTGCTTCAGACTACCACTCTTCCAGCCTTTTTGGTTTGTGCGAACTGTCGTCCACATTAGCCCTGCTACATACCGAGAATGCCCCCTGCACGCACCTTGCTTAACGTATCGTGTTTCGACGTTCCCAGATTATTTTTTTTTAAAGAAAAAGACAGAAAGAAAATGTTGTGATTTAATTCCTGTGAGTAATCGGATTTTGTTTTGCTGATACGGTTTGTAATATATTATAGGTTAACTATATCTTTCAGCGAAAACTACTGTCCTAAGTTTAAGGCTATGGCCACGACCTGATCCTATTGGTCTTAAATTATTACTTTATTGCAAAGCCCAAGAAAAAGTAATATTTCTTCTGCAACGGGTATATGGAAGCTTTTTTTTTTTTTCGATGCAGTTCGTAGGTTGAGATACATCCTTTGTGGAAAGCTGATATTTACTTTGCCAAGAACCTGCGTAAAGTCAAAAAAAGATTGACAAATGACCGCAGAAATTGTTTGATATGATAAAGAAGACGGACTTCACGGCAAAAATTGGATCATATGAAAAGGCGCAAACCAGCAAGCACCATTTCGAAGTCTAATTAATTCCTCATTGCCACTTGCACGTCATGATAAAAGAAGCGAGCGGACAAGAAGTTGTTGTTCGTTTCCACATGCATGCCTCCACACGTAAGTTTGCATCATCATTCATAGAAATCCGCTCTGGCTTGAAGGTGGACAAAGACCTTGGTCGGATACGAACCAGTTGGGTCCGAATCCTTCCTATATCGACCTGCCCATGAAAGAAAGGCTCATCCACATCTACGTGAGAGATGATGGTACGAAAAGGGCAATTTAGTCATTTTACCGTGGGTAACATGGCATTGGATGGGCAAAATGGAGGAAAAAGGAGGAGAAAAATCCAACCTGGTGGTGGAGGTGGGGTGGAAGGGAGGACGAGAACTTTTGTTTCCTTCCAGTTCTATGAAAAGTTGGAGGGAGTAGGGAGGGGGGACCAGCTCCATAATAGTCCATAAAGGGACAAAGGGATGAAACGGGGAAGTGAGAAAAAGAAGCTAAAGTGGGACGACAGGAAACAAGAGAAAGGAAGAAGAGAAACGGCCTCCATTGAAAAGGATGCTGCAAATAGAATGGAGGATGCTAGGCTTTTTCATCAGAGCCCAACAAAATTAGGAAAGTGGGGTCAGAGAGGAGAAGATCGGTTGTATCTGAACTGAGATACGCGGCCAATATAAAAAATAATGGCCTACAGAGGGAGAAAGCAGATGAAGAGAGAGTAGGTTAGGTTGGTCCCTTTGGTGTCCACAGACATCCCATAGCCATAAGGATGTAACATAGTCTTCAAAAATAATTATAAGAACATATAAAACAATGACCATATCAGAAGCAATAAGTATTCAAGTTACACACTTACCCTGTATCAGCTTTTCCAGTACCTGCAGTCTTTATTATGGACCAGTGCCAGTTCTACTAACGAGGATCATACGATTGGAGGCGACCTGATGCCTCACAAAACTGAACCAAAGCACGCACACAACCCTCATTTCCTCGTTATGAAGGAACAACAAAACAAAAAAAAAGGGACCTGATAACATCATCCTATTACCGCCATCAACCCAAAGTGCAAGATTGCGAAAATATGCTTCAGATCGAAAGCTAGAAATCAAGACACCAAGACACTAACACGTATTAATTTCACCACCTCGATTTGACTTGCTAAAATACTTTGACTTGTTGATCTCCAATGTGACCAATTAATATCATATTAGTAACTGTCATAAATTCAAGTCATTGATGCCAAATATTATTTTACACTCAGCTCAAAGCCTCTTCTTACAAGCGAGTACGAAGCTGTGCTCTTCACATCTATAAAAAAGAACCCTGCATAATTTTCTTGTTAGCTGGAGGGGAAAAAAACCCTCTGCCATTTCCCGTCTTCCATCGTCATCTCCTTGCCTTTTTACAAGTTGGTGAGCCTTCAGGAGGTTGGTTCTGGGTCTAATTATTCAAGCAATGTATAGGAATTCCAGGAATTGTACCGTGATTATTTCAGACATGCAACTCCGCAGGAGAAAAGTCTGCATGCAACTTATCTGCACCTTTCTTGTGAAAACAAGGATATATCATTATAGAAGGGCACCAATGTACAACAATCTACTCTAATGACCAGTTTGCTTTGCAAAATGCAACAGTTTGTGGTAAAGTAAATGATGCACAGAGCATCCATTTCCCAGGTGCAACAAGCCGGACTCTATGCATTTCTACATTGGCTACCGTCTCGCAAAGTGCCATGTTTATCCGCTGCAAATAGAAAACCATTTTGTACATATTAGGACACAGTTTCCTCAATGTAATTATCTTATCAAAATGACACTTCTTGTTTGCCAAGCAACAGAGCCTAACCTCATGAAAGTCATACTCTGGATTTTGGGCCTTGGAGAATCCATAGAGATGAATCTTAGGCAATGCGTCACCATTCTCCCCTCGTCTCTTCCCGAAGATGCCTCTGAATGCATCTGCAACCATATCATATTCTTTTAGACTCGAGCATGGTGCTATGTACATTCCACGAACAAAACATGACACTTCAACAACAATCCACAAATTACAAGCTATAAGTAATGAAGCCATCCAGAATTCATTTTGGCTCGAGATTAGCTTGTCCATTAATTCAGGGCCTGTTTAGAACCGTTGTTGTTTTTGTGTTTTTGTTTTTCTACAAATTAATGAAATATCATCTGGAGATTGACATTCAAGATAGCATTTGCACAAAGCTTCTGCCATCCATTTCCTTTATTTTCATTCTTTTCTGAAAGGATAAAATATTTGCTTCCGAGAACTATAAAGATTTTGCTAGTGATTTGAAGAAACACAAAGATTTCATCATATATGTTATTCTGACTAGTTCCTTTTTCTTCTATGTTTTGAAAACAAAACAGAAATCAGGAGCAATACCAAACAGGACCTTAGTGATAAATTCATGGCATACAGAAAACCAAAATCCCCCAACAGTTTTTTATATCTTCCAATGAGATGTTCAAGATTGGTGAAAAAGCAAGTTAATAGCAGACGAAGTTCTCAAATCCACATTAAAACTTCAGCCGATATTTAACAAGTTCTCTGTATATTTAGGTGAATTCGTAACAGGAAGAGAACAATGATAGAGTTTATTCCATGAACAATGACAATCAAATTATGCTGTTTTTTTTTTACTGTTGCCGCCTGTTATTGCCCATTTTAACGAATAATAACAACCTACAAAACTGATATTTTACCCCTATTCCCACTCAGCCACCCAGCCTGGCAAAACAAGAAAGGAAGAAGGGGGTCAAACAACTGGTCTTGTCAATCAATAGCCATCATTTCTGCTATAACAGTAAATAATGACTTCACCAGGAGATGATACAAGGCAATAAAGGTGTTATTGAAAACTTAGCCCGTCAATCTAATTAAATGAGAGAAATTGAAAAGGAAACCTTGGAACCTCATTTAGTCAACAAATACTAAGAGAAATTGAAGCAAAAGCTAATCGAAATTGAATATTATAAATTCATATTGAACAAACCAAGGAACTCAGCAGCATCATTAGGCAAATTCATAACCACTTGTGTAATAGAATAAGGCCGTTGGTTAGCAAATATAGAACCAATGAACCTCCTGCCCTCCATGTTAAAAACCTGACAAGAGCGGAAATAGACTTATGAGCAAAAGAATAACCAAAAGAATTTATACTTGTAGGCAGTGCTACTTTGCGGCATCAGGAGAATGAAAAGTCACAACTGAATTATACTCTCAAGTAGAAGCAAAACAAATCAAGATAGGAAAAAGAAACAATAAGAAGTGCTACACATGGATCTGCATATGCACATGGATCAATTATTTAATACACTGTCACTAGAAAAACTTAAAGATTAAAATGTTGAACCTCGACTTTCTTTGTTCAATTCCATGGCATTTCAAATCTGGAGTGATTAAAACATTACAGGCTACCATATGCCCCGTATTCATCACACAGTTGAATTCTAAAATACAAAATAGCTGATAAATTGTGAGAAAAGTACTAGCCAGTAATGGCAGAAATAATAGGAATATCATAAAACTGATAGGTACCATAATCATGCTATAAAAAACAGGCTATAAATTATGATTTCATGCAGTTACTTTTCATTTGGTCCTAGGACACTGGAGACACCAAATATGTTAGAATGTGAAAAACAAAAATTATCATAGAATGCATAAGCATGTCATGACTAAAACAGAGTTAATGAAACAAAGAAGCTAGAAAATTCATCAAGTTGTGCCACATCTCAATGTTGAATGTGTAAACAAGTCATAATTCACAATACAACTTCATCTTGACAGTCAATAATCATGATCCATAGAGGCTATTTGGTAGAATCTCCATACCTCAATTTTTCTCTCAAGCTTGTTAAGGACAATGTTTCTTTCAAGATATTCTACAGCAATGGGGTTTAAATCATTAGCATATACATGCTTCACTTTCTTTGCCGCAAAAATAGCTATTGGACCAACACCAGAGAAGACGTCACCTGTTCATTGATATCAGACCAGGATCATCCATTTATTGCAATGCACTTCAAAGGAAACATGAAGTCAACATGAGCTTCATCAAACAGCTGCAACCCAAGATGCAGGTATGATTGACTAAAGTAATTAATGTTATGGCATGGCATGTCAAATGTTTATGGAAAGAAAGAGAAAGACAAACATGAGAAGATTTTGATTAATCTGATAAATATTGTTCAACTACTTGACAACCTTACTTGGAAACTCATGAAAAAGTTAAAAATTACAGCTTACACATCTAAAACACGATCTTATACCAGCAGTATGGCAAGGCTTCTTATTCTCCAATGACATGAAACCAGACACCAACTAAAACAAGCTTCATCAGAGATTGAAATCTTATGGCCTTATCAGACAACTGAAGCACAGAGCTAAGCATACACATGCACAATGAAGTTCTAGATAAGTATTGAAAATTGAGGCAGTTATAATCACCTGACGAGACTTCATAGATATCATGCTTTCTGCATTGCAGATTTTAGAGCATGATGATGAATAATCCATGAGAGACTATCCTTGATTAGATAGAGTCAAGTTATGAATGGCCCCATGAAGTTTAACTTTTTAGTAGATATGAGGTCTAAATAGAAGACCCCAGAGCCTGCCCTTTGGCCATCGATACTCTTGGAACTTTAAGAAGAAAAAATAAAGCTTTTTTTCTGGGTAGAAATCCAAGTTATATCTATGATGGCAAATAAAAAATGTGTAGTTCAATTTTCTATATTTTTCAAAAAAAATTGTTTAGATAATTTCTAGAATTAGTTTTATAGTCCTACTTTAAGTGAAATTGGTGTAAGAGAATCTTATATTAGGTATAAGTTGGGTTGGACAAGTCATGAAATTATTACGATTTGATTTTTGGTTATTTCAGGCGTCTTTCCATATAGGATTATATGCTATTTTGACTTTTTTAGAAAATATTTTGGAGATTACTTACAAAGTCCTAGTTTGCTTGGAAAGCAAGTCACATAAAATCTATGGCTGAATAAACAAGCATTGTAAGTGATTTGTTTTGAATGAATGAAATGATTTCTTCAGGTCATGCTTGGGCCCATGGTCTGCCGAACCGGACCGGACCGGCCGGTTCGGCCCGATACGGACTGGTCCGGCCTGAAACCGGTATCCGGACAGCGTGGAAACCGGTTCCAGTTGTTTTTGGACCGATCCTGACCAGTACGCATGCGTACCGATCGTGTAGCGGCTGGTACCGATGCAAGCCGGCCAATTTGCACCGGTACGTTCTTTTTTTCTGGTGGGAAAGCGCGTGGCCCTGTCGGCCACGCGCTCCTCGAGCAGAGCACCCTGCGCGGTTCCGCGCACAGGGCCACGCGCTCCTTGAGCAGAGCACCCTGCACGGTTCCGCGCATTGGGGAATCGATCCCTGCGCTGTGAACCGCCTCGCAGGACAGCATGTCCGCACGGGCGCATGGTCTCATTAATGCCACTCTGTGGCATTTACCCCATGCGCCCGCGCATGATTCCCCACCTTGCGCGATTCCGCGCACTAGGCAACCGCGCCCGCGCGCGTTTCCCCGCACTGTGAACCACCGCGCGGGCTATTCTCCCGCCGACGCAGTTCCCCAACCCGTGCAGGGCAGCGCGCCCGCGCACCCATGCGGGCTCATTAATGCCACAGGGTAGCATTTAACCCACGCGCGGACGTGAAAACCAGAACAAAAAAAAACACCTATCGGTTTGTACCGGACCGGTTCCGGTACAAACCGAACCGTACCGGCCCGGTAGGCAACAGGTACGCCTACGGGTACGGCAGACCTTGCTTGGGCCTTTCTTATCTTTCTTTCTATCCCTATTTCTTTCTTCTTCTTCTTCTCTTGTTACCTCACTTTATTTAGTCCATGCTTTCAACTGCTTTCTTTTATTTCTGCTACTATTCTTCTTCACTAGATTGTTAACACTGCAGATTGATTTTCTGCAATATATTAAATCAGTTCTGTGTTGGAATTAGCTCTAAACTATTTTAATCCCTTACTGTGCTACATCAGAAGTCAAGGAAAAGAAGAAAGAAAAGAAGTGTCCTTTTCTTTTATGATATTTTTTTCTTTTTAATGTTTAGACCCATTTTATGCACAATCACCAAATTCAATTCATGGATATGTAACTTGCAAAAATACTCACAATCTTTTGTTAAAATTATTCAAGAAGGATCCAGTTAAGTGACACTTATAATACTTATTCGTTCTCTGGATAATAATGTCAATCCATTTCTGCAGTATGATATCTTGCCTTGTGTGAATTCTTCAACAAGAATAAGGTGTCAGTGTAGAAAACATAATGACACATATACGAATATTCAGATGTGAGCGATTATTCTATTATTCCAATGAGATCGAATATGACCGCAGAATTTTGTGAAAATATTGACAAATATACCAATATACATATGTCAGTGATTCTTTTATCATACTAACGATGCCAAAAAAAAAGGTCAGAGATCCATGAAACAAATATCATCTGCCATCATCTTATGATCATATCATTCACAAACAGTAAACCAAAAGATAATTCCAACATACATAAAAAACATATAATGTTCTAAAGAAACATTACACATATAGAAATGAAATAAGTTTACCTAGATTAACTGCCAGTGGTAGGGCCATACCAGTGCATGGCACAGCAGGCATGCATAGGCACACACGCATTGCCATGCAGCCATGCCATGTCAATGCTAACCAGCACACTCAGCATTTTAATCCTTGTCCTAAACCTAGAATTTATATTAGATAATAGTTATATGGATCAACTGTTTCCAAGCCACACTTTTTCTGACTAAACAATGTCACTGTTTTTGCTTAAACCATGCAAACATTTAATAAACTACATGTAACTTGATATATGCCTATCATGCTATACAATGTTTATCTAAAAATAGGTAGAACAAACAGCAGGTAGTTGAAGCAACAAACTAATTCAGTAATTTAAATAAGAAATAAAGGAAACTTACAAACCACATCAGAGCTTGTAAAGCCACTAACAAGCCTTTGTCTTTCAGTTGCCAATCTGGAATTCCAGTAACTACACAGAAATGAAAAACACCATCGGATAGGTAGTCCAAAAATTTTGAAAAATTTGTTTCAAATCAACATGAAAAAAAGCACATTTCCCTAAAAATAAAATAAAAATTCTAAACATAAATGGAGTAGAGAAGATTTAGGCGCCTACATGGGAATGACCCAATACAGAAAAGATTGAGAAAGCTCAATCACTTAAGAAAGAAGCATCCTCTAAACTCTATTATATTTAGTCAAACCCACCTTGCTCCCCCATCAGCCAAAGACCTAACAAACTAACAGCTTGATCGTAAAAGGAACATCAAGGAGAGCATTAAGTCAAAAAGGTTGGTGTTATTACAAAGTCCCATGAAATACATAGTCATGTTCTTCACACATTATGAAGGCATACCAAACAACCAGTGCGGCTGCTTAAATTTGGATGACCAACAAATATTAACTTTGAGCTGTTCCAGCATTCACCCAAAAAAATCAAAAAACAAACAAAAAGAAAAAGAAAGAAACAAAAAACACCGTTGCCGAGAGACCATCTCATGGGCCCAACCACAGCCAGTACCAGGACCTACTCAGAGCTTAGGTGCTCCCTCTCATCTATGACCAATTTTTCTCCTTTTCTGTTAATTTTCTTTTCACGGAAAGAATAAGGTGGTCTGTATCACAAAATTTCACTAGGAAAGTAGGATAGAGACCCAACGAACACCCAAAAGGAGGATAAAGACTTTCACTCACAATTTTAAGAAGGAATGACCCCTCAAAGATGGAAAAAAATAGCCAAAAAGAAAACCTAGACCATCTAGAGAACGATCTTCATCAACCCTTCCAAAATAAAAACAATAAGCTAAGAATGCACGAAGAGGAGGCTTGGCAAACAAAATAGGAATGGCAGATCCACAAACAAAAGTTGCTGGGAGTGAGGAAGGTTCTCATAAAAACCAGGCACTGAGCCAAAAACTGGAGATACACACACGTTTTTGCACATTATCTGATCTAAGCATCTCAGAAAGAAAGGTCCAGAGTGCCTTCTAACATACCTAACAACCAATTATCATCAGCATATCCTATTTAAAGACTCACTGATCTCTGCATTTGTTTCTAAGTTGTCGCTTCAATATCCCACATTGGTATACACAGCCCTCAACAGCTTAGACACTTCTCAAGAGCCTCTTCTTCATTAAAAGTAAGGAAAAATGGAAGTAAGTGGCATGAATGAACCCCTTACTCTGTATTGTGAGAATAAAAAAGTCTCTTCATGTGTCGAAAACTGGAATGTTAAGCCCTAGATCATGTTCAACCAGTCAGCTCTTGGTGAGGTATCAGGTAATCAGCCCCATTTTTATATTATGAGAAATAAGTGATCTATTTTAGTATCTGTACAAGGAAAAGAGAACATACACTGTTGCTAAATCAACTTGAAAACGTATGCCATTCTCAACAATTGTAGTAACAAGAGAATGGTTGCCAGCCAATACTTCAAGTTGCATCGTTCTGTATTCATTTTGAATAGCATCAATCTTGTTAACAACTGTTTGTATCTTTGGCTTGTTCTTATCCAAGACTACCTGAAAGAGTTAAAGAACCTTATCTATTTAGAGAAATGATTGTGAGACAAGGAGTGTGCTAGGAATATAAACTTTAGATAGGTATATGTACATTGTTGAAACACAACCTGAGCAATAAGTTTCTTGTAGGGCAAGTGCTCTTCTAGCAAATTCAAGTGTGCAATATGCCCAACTGTTTCAAAACCTGTTGGAACAACCATATTCTCAGGAAGCAAGACCTCCAAAAGCTGCAAGAAAATAGTTAGTGTAAACAGTTCATGAGAAAAAAAGAACTACATAAAAATGAATCTTACAAACTGCAAAAAGGAAAAGGGATTTACAAGAAATTATGGGAATTTGGAGAGTAAACGAAGATGCCACATACCTCGTTCATCTGCCAATAGTTATAAAATAATGTCAAACGGCATTGCACAAGCTCATATATTGAAGCCATGCATTCCTGACTATCATCTAGTAACACAACCTGAAAGGGAAAAATAAAATCTCTACACATTAGTTTTGAAAACATTCGGAAGTGAAAAATAAGATGCCCCTTTACCCTTCTAACAAGATATTCAGTATACAAAGAAAAACAAATATGCAAGGCCACAAGCAAAACATGCATCAGTCTTTCCACAAATGTGGACCTCTGATATTTCATGTTGACTCTAAATCCACCAAAATAAAGTATAAAGCAAAACAACATTTAGTATATTTTAGAAGTACACATGTGAGCCAAACTCAGTAAATAGCGTTTAGCCCCTTCTCTCTTTTCTTATTATCTCACCACTCAAGATCTTTTCTCAAACAACATACCAAGAGAACATCTAGGCCTACAAGCACATCAACCTCCAGAACTTTTTGCATCCTTCAATGTAGGATAAAGCATCTCTCACTTTGTTACAGTAATACATCAAGGCATCTTTCTCAAACAGCTACAGGTGAAATTTCTGGAAAACAACCTCCAGTCAGGTAAAAGCACATTAGAAAACCCATCTGGAGGTAAACTTGTCCTCTTGAAGTGTCTACCATTGTAATTTAAGAAAATAAAACTGTAGATATAAAGGGTCAACAAAAAAGTTGTTTACTTGAGTTTATTAACTGAGACACTCACTTTACTGATGAAGATTGAGTATCCTAGCTCCAGCTTATGCATATACTTGCAGACTTTACAAAGCATAGTACACGGTCCAACTAAAGTAGTTTATGCATCTACTCTCTACCACTGGGTTTTCTCAAGATATAAGAAATCATGCTCTATTCTTATTTAGAATCAAATAAAGTAACTCACAAAAGCATCAAAGCCACCTTGACGGCCTCTGGGAGCTCATCGATGCCCTTGTTTGCATACCGCTCATCTAACAGCAGCAACCGAGTTGGACCTCTCCATCTCCCAGCATGGAAGTCTGCTCCTAGCAAACCCCTCATATCATCCTCCTCTTCTCCATCTCCTCCACCTTCTTCGACCAACTCCAAGAAAGAAGACTCACTCTTTTCCATCCTCTTCTTCGCTTCAATCCCCTCCCCCTCCCCGTCCCGCTTCTTCTTCTTCTTCTTCTTCTTCGGCCGCGAGATCTTCGCCAAATTCCTAAACCTAACAAAACCGCGCCAGTTGAAATCTTTGGCGAGCTTGTCCCTGTACATCACCGGGCTCAGGGCAACCACCTCCTCGCCGTCGGATCCCCCATCCACCCGCCGTGCCAGGGAACGGAGCCGATCTCCACCGTCCCCCTCGGAGTCCCTCATAATCCTCTTGAACTCCGGCTCCATATCGTCGCCGGGGACCCGCGCGACGTTCCGGACGCGGGGCCAGTTGAGGAGGTGGCCGCGGAGGCGGCTCTCAAGGGCGGCACACTCCTCCACCGGCACCCGGAGGGCGGGCACATCGAAGACGCGAGCGAAGCTCGCCCTGTCGATCAACGGTCCGTCCCCGGAGCCCCGGGAGGGGGGCGACGCCGGGGAGGGCCTCCGGCCGCGGCGGAGGGAGGGGCCGTAGTGCAGTGGCCGGTCGTCGGGATCTAGGGTTAGGGTTAGGGATGCGGAGAGGGCGGAGAAGAGGGAGGGTTTGGGGAGGAGGCGGTGGGGGGAGGGAAAGGAAAGGGGGAAGGGAGAGTGAGGTCGGAGCGCCAGGAAAGAAAACATCGGGGGTAGAGGGCTTGGGGATTCGAGGGACACTCAAAGCTTATATAGTCTATCTATATAACAAAAATATCATAAAAAGTCCATGTGTTGATATTAATTACTTATAGAGTCTCGTTTTATAAAATGCCATACGAAAATTATTTATAAATCCTAATTCTCATTTAAGGATGTGTTTCGTTGTAGAATATATTAACAAAATTTATACCTGCTTAAATTATACCTAATTCTCATTTCGTACTAGAATTATACCCCTACCCTTCTAGAACCTACTAGCCCCACCAACCAGCATCCCACATCCCAAATCAGTTTTAAAACCCTAAAAAAACCTCTAGAATGGGATATTAAAAGAGAAAGGAACTCCATGTTATTAAATAAACTTGTCTACAATGAGTTCTGGTATTTCAATATCAATTTTTTTCCCTTTGATGGGACATAAGAAATTAATTTTTTATTCTTTTAATATTTTTAGAATTTACTATTTAAAATATTATTTATGGCATTAACTCCAATCTTCCTCCCAAGTTTGACCCTCTGAATAATTTTTATCTCTTTCTCTTATTGCCAAAATATCATGACAATTATTTATTTTATTAATCATTAGTAAAAAAATCCACCCCTCAAAATGAAAATGAAAGATTATTATGATTCAGTAGATGGGGTAAAATAAGATGGCCGTAGAATAGAGATAAAATGCAAATCACCCATATATTTATATACCTAAAAGACATAGAGCATCAGTCCAGAGAGATGAATGACTTTAAAGTCTAGCACGCTGCTATGCACATGGTAGCATGCAACATTATAAAGGGCATGGATGGATACAAACCCAGTTTTGAGTCTAGGCAATTTTGATTAGATCTAAGCTTTTACATATTTAAGTGCCATAGTTTGAACTATCAAGGACCCAACCAAAACGGAAGGGTAGGAATGAAAGTGAAGGGTAGGAATGAAAGTGGAGAAGGTTTCGGAGCATCCCATTGAGTGAGCGACTGCATCAATTTTCGTGAACTCTTTCGGACAATTCATCGAACAACTTCGAAGCGGATTGACAATGGGGGATCAAGGTGGCGATGCGACAGGCGGCTCGTCCGACAATGGGGGACGAGGAGCGTCGGCAACCAGGAAAGAGATCCCTAATGTCAAAGGGGTGTAGGGACGACCGAGGCAGGCAGGGTGGGCCGATCATAAGATCACTAAGGAGGAGTTGGAGAATCTGTGAAGGCACTTCTTGGTTGTTTTGGAGCCGTTGGAGAAGCGGGTGGAAGCGTCCAAGCAAGGCTAGGAGAACCAAGCAGTCATCACGCGGAGTATAGGGCGAAGGGTCCCGGCTAAGTGGGTTGCTAAGGATTCGAAGGCGAGGGGGAAGCTTCCCTGTAAGGTGGAAGCATTTTATTTGGCCGAAGACCATCTAACCTTTCGATTCAACTCGAAGGTGGACCGCAATGGAGCTCTGGAGGGCGACCCCTGGCTGATCGCCGACCAATTGCTAGCAATGGAGCTATGGACCCCTGATTTTGTTCCAGGAACAATGGTCTCGATGCAACTCGTGCATCTTCCACTTGAGTAATGGGACAACACCACTATCCTAGATATAGCGGCACCGGCCGGAAGGCCTTTGGTGGTGGACGGCTTCACTTATCAGTTGAAAAAATTAGGGTATGCAAGGTTAAAGTTGAAGTCAATGTTTTAGAGCCGTTGAAGCCCGAAACTCTGATTAGGGGTCAGCACAAGGTCTTCTGGCATGCCTTCGTGTGTCAGAATTTCTCGTCTTTTTGCTACCAATGCAGGAGAATTGGGTATTCTGAAAAGGATTGCAAATATCCACTGTTGGAGATGGGGGTGGAGACAATGATGCAACCAGAAATGGAAGAGACGGCATTGATGATGATAGAGGATGATAAGATTCTCGAGGACGACGCTAAGGCGGAGATCAAGTGGAAGGAGGTTGAGCGGCAATTGATCTTCAGTTCGTGGCTCACTATGGCAAGAATTCAGTAGCCTGGGGTGGAGAAAGGGCCGCAGCGAGTGAGGAAGACTACTGAGTCGACTCTGGAGTCCTCTGGACCGGGCTCGTCTTCCTCGCAGCTGAGTTCATCCCAGACTCGGCCAACTTTGCTCGGCTTGCCACCTAACTCAAATGGGTGGCAGAAGCCTACTAAGGTCGGGCGCTGTCGATCTCCCCCGAAAGGCTACACTATTAATGACACCTGGCAGCAGGATGTCGGGTCCACGGTAGGAGAGCCTAGGTTGGGGTCCGAGTTCGAGCTACTACGGAAGTTGGGCAGCCACACGAAATGGAGGGGAGATGCCCCGGTTGACCAAATGGGTGGCTCGAAGGTTAGTATGGTGGGTGTAGGATCTGGGCAGCCCAACCTAAAGCGACCTAGGAGCATGACCTTGAAGCCCAGTTTGGAGGTGGGCGGGTATTGTGGGCCAGATGCATCATCTAGGCTAGTTTTGGTGGACACTTCGAAGGGTTCTGTTGGGAGACCTTCTTTTCTAGCACTATCTCAGTTGATCGAGCACCCAATGAAGGACTTTGACAAGAGTGGAGATGTCGTGCTGGCTCAGGGGACTTTGCCAATGGCACCATTGGATGCTAGGCTTGAGGAAGGTGGCATATTTGAAGCCTCATCTTACCCTTCTTCCTGTGGTCCGGCAGAAGGTTGTCAGTCGAAGGTAGTGAAGGGATGGGTTGGGTCATCGGCAGCCTAAAATGTTAGGTACGACCAATCGCCACCTATGGATGTTGCAGCCTTGGGGGGCACAAAGGGATAGTGAGGAGAGTCAAGGAGGCATTGGAGGGGAACGAGCAAGCCATGGAGCAGGTGGGTGGACCTAAAGTACTGGCCAAGCACCAAAACCTAAGGGTTGTAGCTTAGCAGATCCCGATTGTGCTCCTTCTCAACCTTCAGCATGAAAATTCTAGTTTGGAACTGTAGGAGGGTGGGGAAGCCCTCCTTTCTCCTTGCCTTCAGGAGACTGGTGCAAATTCATAGTCCAAATATTTTCTTGCTTTTTGAGATGCAATTGTCTGGAAGGAGTCTCCTCTATGCCAGACAACGACTGCCAATGTCTTGGAATTTCTATGCAATTGAGTCCCATGGTCTTGCAGGGGGCATCATTGTTTTGTGGAATATTAGTGTGGCCACTATGGATGTCTTCCACAAGTGCACCCAACAAGTTGTAATGGTTATCTTAGTATCAAATAAACCTTAGATTTTGTTGGGTGTGTACGCAAGCATTGAATACTGACAATGACAGATTTTGTGGGATGAAGCCTCTAATCTAATCACACAAAATATTTCCTCCATGACTGTGGTTGACTTCAACTATATTGAAGGGCCCCATGAGAAGAAAGGGGGTAAGCCTTATTCCGACAAGATTGATTACAGGGAGTTTTGTGACTTCATATCCAACAACGGCTTAATTGACCCTGTTTTCTCCAAACCTAGATTCTGGTGCAATAACTGACTTGATTGGGCCAGTGTCTGGAAGAGAATCATTAGGCTTTTGCTACTGCCAGTTGTGCCCCTTTCAGTTTGAGAACTTGTGGCCTGACTACCTCGAGTCTTAGGATACTATGCAAGAAGCCTGGGGTGTGCCAGTTCGAGGGGATGCCATGCATCGTGTTACCTGCAAATTGGAGTTTGTCGAGCAAAGATTGAAGAGGTAGAATCGGGAGGTGGTGGGCAACATATTCAGACAACTCAAACTTGTGGAGGCTAGTATGTTGACCTTCAAGCGAGAGAGGATCAAAGGGGTAGTCTCTCCACAGGGGAGTTAGCTGTTCTAAAAGCCAAGCTATTTCTCCATCATTCCTTGTTGCGGAAGTAGGAGGTTCTCTAGTACCATAAGTCACAAGTCCAGTCGAATAGGAAGGAGGATAGGAACACCAGATTCTTCCACCAGTCAATTATCATCAGAAAACAGAGGAACCCGATTTGCACCCTCAGGGATGATACGAGTCAGATCGTCAATGATGGTGAGGCGATCAGACATGTTATCTTTGAGTTCTTCAAGTTGAGGTGGACCAAGACGCTTGGCAGGGGAGGGCCTTGCTCCTTTCCACCATCAGATAGAGTTGAGATCAAGAGAATGCTGCTTTGATTGCTTAGGTGTCTATGAAGGAGATTGAGGAAGCTTCTTGATCCATGATGGAGGACAAAACACCAGGGTCGGATGGGTTTCCCCCTCTATTTTTTAGGAGGTATTGAACTATCATATGAGATGAGGTGGTGGCTGCAGTCAAGTACTTCTTTAGTGCTGCTGAGATGCTTGAGGCCTGAAAGAGAACCTATGTCACATTGATCCCAAAAAGATAGGATGCTTCGGATCCTAGTCACTATAGATCGATCAGTCTATGTACTACTTTGTATAAGGCAATGGCGCGGATTTTGGTGTGTAGGATGAAACCGATTCTTCCCAGACTCATTAGCCCGGAGCAAGTTACCTTTGTGGGGGGTTAGAGTATCACCGACGATGTCCTCCTTGCTCAGGAGTTCATGCACGATATGTTGAGGCCCCCCCAATAATGTAGTCTTATGGCTATCAAGTTTGATATAGAGAGAACCTATGATCGGGTTAGTTGGGATTGTTTCCTCAGTGCCCCGAAGAATTTTGGTTTCCATGAGGTTTGGATCCGGTGGTTGCTGAGCTGCGTGCAGGCCCCGTCCTTCTCGATATTAATCGATGGCACCCTTATGATCTTTTTCTTTTCTGTAGTTGGTTGTTGTCCTCTCTCACCTTACCTATTTATTTTTTGTGCTGACGCTCTCTCCTGAGCTTTGCGAGTAGCTTGCTCAAACCGATTGCTCAAGGCTTATGTGCCGGCCTCAGATGCTCAACCGCTCTTGCACCTATTCTTTGTAAATGATAGCCTTCTTGTAGCTAGAACCTCCATGAGGAATGCAACTGCTGATAAGTGCTAAATAATGTATAAATAAATATATTTTACATAGCACTTATTAGTATTTATATATATATATTAAAGTTTAAATATGAGAAAATATGTTCACCTTCATCAATGCATTTTAATTCAATTTTGATTATTAATTAAGCTTAATGTATGCAGTTTGAGTCAAGCTCAATTAGGTAAAGCCTAAACTGACACTGCATCATTTCACAATTTCACATCCTCCGGAGTCGACTCCAAGAACTCTTCTCCAAAACCCAGTGCTTCCCATTAATTTCTGACTCTTCACAAGTTCACCTAAATTTCTTCCCACTCGTTCCAACTTTTTTTCCACATGATCCAATTCCCCTATTTTAATCTCAAAAACAATAAATTCTCTTCAATTATTTATCTCTCATATCTCAAAGTATACCATCTATAGTCGCACGGATCCTAAACAATTATAACCGTTGGCCTCTTCTCAGCCAAACAGTCTCGAATGGGCATGTCCCCAGCCAAAGAAAATCACACATTCAAACCAAGCATCCCGTACATCCCAAACCGAGATCCTCACAAACTTCTTCCGAACTCCCAGATTTTCTCTCGTTCCAGATTGATTCCAAAGATCATCTTCCGAAAATCTCTTCTTCCCATTTACATCACCCCATGTCAAAGCTCCTTCCACGTCATTCTTTTTTCCCCTGTTTCGGAATGAAACCCATGATCCACGGATAAACTCAAATTTTAGCCCCGTCCGTGAGATCTTCCCCAACATTAAGATCAGATTGAGCAACGATCCCCTCCTAGCCGAATCAAGCCAACCTCCATCGTCCGCCGATTCCTTCCATCGCCCACGGATAAGTGCAGCTCCTACCAGCTTCCGAGATCCTCCCAGCGTCCTCTTCCTGTTCCGCGTGTCCATTCCCTTCCGGATGAGAACCAGCAACCACTGCCAGCTGCTCCCCCTCGCGGACTCAAATTAACTTCCGGATCCCCTGAGAACAGAGCTTATCCTCTCCGAAAATCAAGCATGTCATTCCTCGTTCAGCCTTCCACATTCCAAGCTTCTCCTTCCGTCCGTAATCCTCTTTCCATCGTATCTTCACAACAGTCTCCACGTCCCGGCCATCTTCCGAACTGATCCCAGCAATTTTTTCGTGATTCATCTTCATCCCATGAGCCATATCCTCCCTTCGGATCACTTCCCCTGCATCCCAGCAGAACAGAATTCTGCCATTCAGCGATTGAAAGCTCCATCATCCACGGATTCAGTTCTTCAGCATGAGCCATCCACCGTCCACACTTCTCCCCAGCTTCATGGATCGTTATCCCAACCACGAACGAAGTTCCAGCTCCCAGCAAGCTCACGCGCCTTCTCCGTGATTCATCTTCATCTCTCCTGCTTCCGGATCACCTCTCAGCCATCCAGCACCTCCAATGCATCCGAAGATCAAGCCTCCACGAGCTTATCCTCCCATTCGGATCAGCCACATAGGAGGAGAGAGAGGGAGGTATGCTGCATATAAAAGGCCAAGCGCGAACAGAGAACGGTATTCTTGGGAGTCGGCTAATCCCATCCATCCTTCAGAGGAATTCCCACGAGAGACAGAAGGAGGAGAGAACCAGAGGCGGGAGGAAGAAAAAAAGAGATGGAAGCCCGCTGCTGCGTTGCTACTACTATTCACTTTTACATGGAGGGCTGAGCTCTGCACTAGGGCTGGATGCAGCCCTAGCAAAAGGATAAGGGTTTTGTATTTTTTTATTTCTATTCTTGGGGTTGTATGAACTTATTGTTTTAATGGATATCTTCTTTTATCTCACGTTTAATTTTTATGATTTTAAATGTCAAGTTTATACAACTGTTCTTCATGACCACGAAGTTAATAAAAGATCATCCATGCTTAGGGAAGATGCAGTGTCCTGCCATATTAGTTTAGGGTAGATATTTCATGCCAACTGAAGATGGATGTTCCTGAATTACTTTTGTGAAACTTTGTTTAAATGCTTATTAGGCTTGTAACCAATTTGTATGTTAATCCAAGAATAAATTAAAATACAAATAATCCTTGTTACGATGTTAGTGGTGAATTCCTTACCCTAGGTTCTCTCTCAACTGATATCATTTCAATTGCATTTCTTTTAAATTATTTAGTTCAATAGTCCTCATAAATTCTCTTTTTCAAATATTATTTTTAAGAAAATAATTGTACCCCAATCTCTGTGGATCGATATCCGTAATCACTATTGTGGAGTGATTGATTAAAACCCCATTTGATTTTGATGAGCTCAAAGCATTTGAGTATATCTTGTGATTACTAATGAATTCAATTGAGTGTTTCAGTGAAAATCCTGTCCAAGTGTCTCTAGATTTGGTTCATAGTATTTTGGATAAGGTAAGAAGTCTGCTGAACCAAAGTCTGAGACTCGAGTCGACTCCCGAGTATCACGAGTCGACTCCAAGTGTATCAAGTTCACTGGCACGAGCTCGAGTCGACTCCAGATCAGTACGAGTCGACTCCGACTGAGAACAGACAGAAGGACAGAAAGCTTCAACTCAGAAACTGTCAACGAGTCGACTCCCGAAGTGCGCGAGTCGACTCCAATGTTCAACGAGTCGACTCCAGGGTAGTAAGAGTCGACTCCAAGAGAAACACAAAGAAAAGTCAGAGAGCAGTTTTCGGGTCTGAGATTCGAGTCGACTCCAGTGAAACGCGAGTCGACTCCGATGGTTAGCAGGTCGACTCCAAAGAAAGTAAGAGTCGACTCTCAGAGGAACACAAGGAAAAAGTCAGAGAACGATTTTCGGACTCTGAGATTCGAGTCGACTCACAGACAGCTCGAGTCGACTCCGAGACAAGCTTCACGTCAAAAGGCAGAAGACCAACTTTCGAAAACTGAGAGCCGAGTCGACTCCAAGGAAGTTCGAGTCGACTCCAAGACTGGATGAGCCAAAAGACAGAGAAAAGGGAGTTCGGGCTCTGAGATTCGAGTCGACTCCTAGGACAGTCGAGTCGACTCGAGTGGACAAAATTCAAAATTGGATCCACGGACTTCAGTGGATGAGCCGACTCCAAAATTGCCAGGTCAGCTCCAGAAGTTGGCGAGTTGACTCCAGGTCAAGACGAGTCGACTCCCAGTCAAGACGGCAACTTTAATTCAAATTTGGAACAGTTGCCGAGTCGACTCCGGAAAAGCGTGAGTCGACTCCTACTACAGCCGAGTCGACTCCTGATCGCGCGAGTCGACTCCAACCCACCAACGGTCATATTGTCAGGCTGTGCAGAGTGTGCAGAACGGCCAGAAAAAGCAGAGTAACGGCTAGTTTCCGTGGGGGTTGGCTTAAATAGCCACAGAGGACTGTAGCAAGGCAGAGAACAGATATTCCACTCCAAGCATTCAAGTTTTCAAGCTCTCCAAGTGCTCTTAAACGAAAAAGGGGAGATCTGCATTTACTGCTCCAACAACTTCTTCCCAACAATCAAAGCTTCCTCCTCCTGCATTCAAGTCGACCACTCTTTCAAGAGGAGACCGGAGTTCCAGAAGCCATACCTCTTCACCAGCTTAAAAGCGTTTGAGGGCTTCTAACTCCTTTACGATTATATTATTTTAAATCTGCTTTTTGAGAAGCTATTTTCTGTTTTCTTCTATCTCTTGTATTTACTTGATTCAATCGGGGGATTGAATCAAGAGGTTTAAGGTTGGTTGGTGAGCCAAGTTAAAACCAACGTGTGTAAGGGTTTGATTGTGAGCCCGGGAAAACAATCGGGGTTGGTTCTAGTCGGTGAGCCTGGGAAAACCGACCGAGTTCGTTGTGAGCTCGTAAAACAACAAGTTTGGTTGTGAGCTTGCAAAACAACCGGCTGTAATCCAAGGGGGTTATAGTGAAATTCCCAAGTGAGACTTGGAGAGTGGACGTAGGAGCAAGGGTTAGCTCCGAACCACTATAAAACTTTGTGTTTGTAGTGCATTGTCTCTCATCTTCTTCCCCGCACATTACTCACAGCACTAGGCCTTAATTAAATAACTTGCTATAGTTTTTAATTAATCATCCACAAAGTTTTAATTAGTCAAATTATTTTAAAAACCCAATTCACCCCCCCTCTTGGGTTGTCTATCTGGGCAACAAGTGGTATCAGAGCCAAAAACTCTTCCACTCAAGAGTTAAAAGATCAAAATGACAACCCCATTTGGATCTTCTCACATTGAGGGTCAGTCCACCCAAAGACCCCCTTTCTTCAATGGATCTGACTACTCATACTGGAAGGCTAGGATGAGAATATTCATCCAAGCCCAAGACTATGAGATGTGGTCCATTGTAGTAAATGGGCCATACATCCCATCCATTTACGTAGATGGTGTTAAGGTACCTAAACTAGAAATGGACTGGGATGAACATGACATGAGGAAGGCACAATTAAACTCTAAAGCAATGAATGTCTTCTATTGTGCCTTAGACCGTAATGAATTCAATAGGATTTCAACTTGTAATTCAGCAAAAGAAATTTGGGACAGACTTGAAGTGACCCATGAGGGCACGAATCAAGTCAAGGAATCCAAAATAAACATCTTGGTTCATAAATATGAACTATTTAAAATGGATTCAAATGAAACAATCACATCCATGTTCACTAGGTTTACTGATATTGTCAATGGTCTAAAAAGCCTTGGCAAGAACTATACTAACAATGAGCTTGTCAGGAAAATCCTTCGGTGTCTACCAAGGTCGTGGGAAGCTAAAGTGACAGCAATCCAAGAAGCCAAGGACTTGAACAAGCTACCACTTGAGGAGCTTCTTGGATCCCTCATGACGCACGAGCTCACCATGAAACAACACAACGAGGAAGAGTCCTCCCATAAGAAAAAGGTAATAGCCCTTAAATCTACTTCTTCTAACAAGGACTTGTCTTGCAGCAGCAGCAGTGAAGAAGAAGAAGACGAGGAAGATGGTGGTGAGGCTCTTCTTGTGCGCAAGTTCAAGAAATTCATCAACCACAAGAAGTCCTATCATCAAAGGAGAGGCCCCTCAAATTCCTACCGCAAAGACAAAGGTAAGGAAAGGGAAAATGAGGGGATTGGTTGTTACGAGTGCAAGAAGCCGGGTCACATAAGAACGGAGTGCCCCTTACTGAAGAAGGGGAGTAAGTACAAGAAGAAAAAGGCACTTGTCACTACTCTATCGGACTCCGACTCATCCTCCTCCTCATCAGATGAAGAACAAGAAGAGAAGGCCAATTTCTGCTTCATGGCCAACGAAAACGAGGTAACTTCCGATACGCATTTTGATTTTACATTTGATGAACTTTATGATGCGTTCAATGAATTAATGATTGAGTATAAGGATATAAATGTTAAAAACAGAGAACTAAAAGTAACTAACCAAACTTATATTCATAAGCATGATTCATTAATTAAGGATAAAGATAATCTTACCAAAGAAAATCTAGAACTTAAGACAAGCAACCAACTCTTAATTAAGAAGACTAACACCTTAACGAAAGATAATGAAAAACTAACTAAGGAACTTTCAGAACTTAAAAAATATAAACAAACCTTAGATAAGGATCTTACTAAAGAACTTAATGATCTAAAAGCCGAAAATCAAACACTAACTAAAGAACTTAACAAATACAAATCCTTAGTTGAAAGATTTACCTATAGTTCTGAAAAATTAAACATGATACTAAATAGTCAACGTGCAGTGTTTAATAAAGCCGGTTTAGGATATAAACCAAGGAATAAGCAAAAACTTCTTAGTAACTTCTTTGTTAAAGCTGGGAAAACAAAAACTAAGAAAATAACCTGCTTTTGTTGTGGTACAGTAGGCCATAAAGCAAATGTATGTAATTTTAGGAAAAGTAAAACTAAAAGAAAAATTAAAAGGGTATGGGTTCCAAAAGAAACCAACTTGACTAACCATGAAGGACCCAAGAAAACTTGGGTACCTAAGATGACATGATTTGCTTGTGTAGGAGTGTCTTGCAGCCAAGGTCAACAAAAATTGCTGGTATTTGGATAGTGGCTGCTCAAGGCACATGACGGGTGATAAAGACCAATTTTTCACCCTTGAAGCTAAGAAGGGAGGTGCTGTGACGTTTGGAGACAACAACCAAGGTCACATCATTGGTATTGGTAAAGTTCAAATCACCCCTTCTACTTTTATAGATAATGTTAGATATGTTGATGGTCTTAAGCATAACTTGTTAAGCGTCAGTCAATTATGTGATAAAGGATATGATGTTATGTTTAAACCATCACTATGTATTATAACAAATCCTAATGATAATAGCTTAGTTTTAAAGGGATTAGACGTGGAAATGTATATGTTGTAGACCTAGAAGATCTTGCAAAACATAACCAATGTCTAGTTGTAAATGAAACTAAAGATAATGATGCTAGTTGGTTATGGCACCGTAAGTTAGGTCATGCAAGCATGGACACAATAACTAAATTAGTTAAAAGAGACTCCGTGATAGGTTTGCCAAAATTAAAATTTGAAAAGAACAAAATATGTGAAGCATGTCAATTTGGCAAACAATCTAGGAACTCTTTTAAATCCATAAAATGTGTCTCTACCTCTAGGCCTCTAGAATTATTACACATGGACCTATTTGGTCCAACTAGAACAACAAGTCTAGGTGGAAATAAATATGGTCTTGTTATAGTAGATGATTACTCCAGGTACACATGGGTCATGTTCCTAGCACATAAGGATCAAGCATTTTCTATGTTTAAAAAGTTCCATAAGGAAGTAACAAATGCTAGAGAGTCTTCAGTCATAGCCATTAGAAGTGACCATGGTACCGAATTCGAAAATCAATTATTTGACGAATTTTGTAGTAAAAAGGGGATAACCCATAATTTTTCTGCACCTAGGACACCACAACAAAATGGAGTTGTGGAAAGAAAAAATAGAACTCTAGAGGAAATGGCTAGAACGATGTTATGTGAAAGTAACCTCCCTAAGTACTTTTGGGGAGAAGCCATTAATACTTCCTGCCATATATTAAATAGAGTTTTATTAAGACCCATTATAAAGAAAACACCATATGAACTGTGGAAAAACAGAAAACCAAAGGTTAATTATCTTCATGTTTTTGGATGTAGGTGTTTTGTGCATAATAATGGGAAAGACAATCTAGGAAAATTTGACCCTAAATCTGATGAAGGAAAATTCTTAGGTTATTCTACAACTAGTAAAGCCTATAGAGTATTTAATAAAAGAACCTTAGTCATAGAAGAATCTATACATGTAGTATTTGATGACTCTAGTGACATCTCCTCTAGTAAGAAAGTTAATTTTGATGATGATGTTGAAATACTTGAGGAAAAGATAGATGAGATGGGATTACAAGATGATAATCAAAAGTTGATTGAAGGAGAATCATCAAGCCAAGAGGCTATTGTGGATCATGGGCTAACCAAAGCTTGGAGGTATGCTCACGGGCATCCTAAGGAACTCATTCTAGATGATCCATCTCAACCGGTTAGGACTAGAGCTTCACTAAGAAATCTAAATAGCCATCTAGCTTTTGTTTCACACTTTGAGCCCAAACATATAGAAGAAGCCGAAAATGATGTAAATTGGATAAATGCAATGCAAGAAGAACTAAACCAATTTACTAGAAACAAAGTGTGGGATCTAGTAGAGAGGCCTTCTGAATATCCAATTATAGGTACAAAATGGATATATAAAAATAAGCTAGATGAAAATGAAATTGTTATAAGGAATAAGGCTAGACTAGTGGCAAAGGGTTATAATCAAGAAGAAGGCATAGATTTTGATGAAACCTTTGCTCCCGTAGCTAGACTTGAGGCTATTAGACTATTATTAGCATATGCATGCTCTAAGAATTTCAAACTATTTCAAATGGATGTAAAAAGTGCATTTTTAAATGGGTATATAAATGAGGAAGTGTATGTAGAACAACCTCCTGGTTTTGAAAATCATCAATACCCTAATCATGTGTATAAACTGAACAAAGCACTTTAGGGACTAAAACAAGCACCTAGAGCTTGGTATGAGAGACTTAGTAAATTCCTATTAGAACATGAATTCTCTAGGGAAAATGTAGATACAACATTATTTCTGAAAAAGAAAAATAAGGATATGTTATTAGTACAGATTTATGTTGATGATATCATTTTCGGTGCTACTAACAATCGCCTCTGCGAGGAATTTGCTGATTTGATGCAGAGTGAGTTTGAGATGAGCATGATGGGAGAGCTGAACTACTTCCTCGGGCTTCAAATCAAACAATCTGAAGGAGGCATCTTCATCAATCAAGCAAAATATATCAAGGAGATGCTCAAGAAGTTTGATATGGAGGGAAACAAGTCAATCAGCACCCCCATGAGCTCATCATGCAAGTTAGACCAAGATGAATCAGGTAAATCTGTAGATCAAAAACTTTATAGAGGTATGATAGGTTCTTTACTGTATCTTACTGCAAGTAGGCCTGATATTATGTTTAGTGTGTGCATGTGTGCTAGATATCAGGCTAATCCTAAAGAATCACACCTAGCTGCAGTTAAGAGAATCTTTAAATACTTAATTGGAACTAAGAACATAGGGCTGTGGTACTCTAAAGAATCTAGCCTAAACTTAATAGGGTACACAGATTCAGACTTCGCTGGATGTAAGCTTGATAGAAAAAGTACCAGCGGGTCCTGTCAATTTCTAGGAGAAAACCTAATCTCATGGTTTAGCAAGAAATAAAACTCGGTTGCATTATCCACTGCAGAAGCTGAATATGTTGCAGCCGGGAGTTGTTGTGCTCAAATCTTATGGATTAAACAACAATTAGAAGATTATGGCATTAAACAAGATAAAATCCCCATTAATTGTGATAATACAAGTGCCATAAATCTAACTAAAAATCTAATTCAACATTCAAGAACTAAACACATTGAGATAAGACATCACTTCATAAGAGATCATGTATTGAATGGTGATGTGTCACTCCAATTTGTTTGTACTGATAATCAATTAGCAGATATTTTTACAAAATCCCTAAGTGAAGAGAGGTTTAGTGTGCTTAGGAGGGGATTAGGAGTGATTGATCCATCCTAGTGGGTTTTTCACTAGATTAATTGATTTTGATGATTAGAATGAGGTTAAAATAGAGTTTCTATGCAGTGATCATCAAATCAGTCCTTAATTAGGTGATTTTCCCTCATTTGGCACGATTATGGCATGGTTTTTAGGTGCGTGCCAAGGTTAGAGACGACTCGAGTAAGTTTCAGAGCCGGCTCCTGAGGGGGAGTCGACTCGCGCATTTGCGGGAGTCGACTCGCAAAGTTGGCAGCTGAGGGTGAGTCGACTCGCACACTGTCGGGAGTCGACTCGCGCATATTCTGGAGTCGACTCGAGGTCGAGTCGACTCGCGACTCAGGGGAGTCGACTCGCAGTCGGGATCCGACTTTTTAACCCTAGGTTTGTCGTTTCGCAAACACTTTTTCTCAAGCCGCCACTGTTCACAAAACCCTAGAGCCGACTCCTAGGTCATCCCCGATCGTCTCCAAGCCCTTTTCCCATCGATTTTTCGCCGGACATTGAGTTTCCGTCCGTTCCTAGGTCATTTCCGGTCCGTCCCGAGCTTCCTCTGTCGGTCCTTCACCGTCCTCTAGGTATTTTTCTTCTCGTTTAGGTCAAGATGCCTCGTAAGACCGTCGTTAGGAAGAGGTCCCGTCCCGAGGCCGGTCCCGAGCGGCGCTCCAAGGCGCGGCACGATCCCGCGAGGGAACCACCTCCGGATCGTTCCCCGCCTAGGGTGGTTCTCGTTAGGCCGTTGGCCGGGAAGGCCGTCACCTCCGGGAGGTTTGTCGATTTCGACTATCTCTTCCGGGAGGGGTTCACCATAGGCGATAGGCTTAGAGCCCAGGGCCTAGAGTACTTCCTCACCTTGGACCTTCCCACCTATCCTGGCCTAGTTCAAGAGTTTTACAGCACCGTCCATCGGGGAGATGGAGGTATCGAGGGCACGGTAGTAGGTGTCCCGTTGCGTGTCACAGAGGACCTCATTGCCCATATCCTTCACCTTCCATTAGTAGGGGTGGCTCCCGCACACCCTGAGGATAGAGTTGCGGCCCTTACGGTCGTCTTAGGGCATCCACCTCAGTCCCTCCTAGATGAGGTATCTGCTAGCTCACTTCCTATTGAAGTGAGAATCCTTTTGAGCATTCTGTCCAGGTCCATCTTCCCTAAGACAGGGAGATTTGATTTTGTGAATGAGAGGGACTTAGCTATTATGTCTTATATCCTTCAGGACACCCCGATCAACTTCCCAAAGCTCATTTATAGGTATATGTGTGAGCCCCTAGATAGACCTAGGCTCTCACTCCCATACGGGATGTTATTCACTCTTCTTTTTAGGCAGTACGAGATTCCCATTCCTGAGAGGGAACCCTCTCGTGCCTTGCGATGCACTGATCGCTTATGTACGGGGACTATGCACAGGATGGGGTTTCGGAAGAGAGAAGGGATCTGGGTTAGGAAGTCCACTCTTACTGCTCAGACCACCAGACCATCACCCAGTCCTGAGCCAGATTCAGACTACCCAGACCTTCCAGACCATCCAGACCTCCCATCCACTCCTCCTGCTCCTACCACCTCTGCCGGACCTTCCTCCTCAGTTCCACCATCTATGGAGGTCCGTATTGATACAGAGCAGCTCCGGGAGCTGCGGCAGGAGATCGTCCGAGATCTGAGGGATGAGCTGCTTCGGGAGCTCCGAGGTGCGGTGCCTGCCCCCACTCCTGTACCCGTATCTTCTCAGTTGGTCCCTTCCTTGACAGCCGTGACTGACATGACGGCTCATGTACGGGAAGAGATCTACAATGTCCGGAGTTTGGTCCAGGCCCAGTTCCACAGCATGAGTGAGGTCACGAGCTCCACTCGACAGATGCGAGAGGAGATAGGTCGTGACATGCACACCACCACCGAGGGGGCCGAGCGCTTAGCGAATGTACTCATCGACAAGCTGGACGCACTTCAGACATCGGTGACTGGGCTTCAGGCGTCGGTGACAGAGCTCTCCACTACACATAGCAGAGCCACCACGTCTATTATCACGCAGCTCGGACATGTGACAGATGCAGTCACCCTCCTCATGGAGCAGAGCCGATTGAGAGGAGGAGCACCATCCTCCAGAGGAGGTGCCACATCCTCGAGAGGGGGAGCTTCATCCTCGAGGAGGACATAGATGTGTTTGAGTTGTGTTTTGTCTTGCTTTGCTTTACTTATTGTATTCTCACATGTATTCACATTCATATCAATACAATGAGTAGACATTTTATCTTCAATTATGTGCCATTTGATGATTGGTTGTGCCATTGATTGTGTGTGATTACCTCCTTTTTGGTATGATGACAAAAAGGGGGAGAAATATGTATAAAATATGTAAAAAGGGGAGAAATATGAAAAAATATGTAAAAGAAATCAATAGAAATAAATAAAAAGATAAACTCTTAATAACACACACAAATTTGTTCTAAGTGGATTCGGTACCTCGAGGCTCATTATCTCTCTTTTGGGGCTCCTAATGGAGTAATCTCCAGAATCTATTCAAGGGATATTCGGAGATTAGCTGAATCCTACTCAAGAACAAATTGACAGATTTTCCCTCTAAAAAGATAAAATTCAGTTCAAAAACTTCAAAGCATTAAAAGGAAATTCAGAGAATCAAAACATAGTTGAATGCATATGTTGAGGGGGAGAATCTGAATTTTAATCAAGCTAAATCATTAATGACATATAAGCCAAATAATTGATTGCATAATATGAAGGCTTATATAATTCCAAATGAAAGGGGGAGCTCTAACTCCGAAATTTAATGTTTCACTCCTTTCAAACTTGGATAAATTAAATTATCAGACATTTGAATTCATTTATGGATTTTACTTCATTGTTTTATGAGCAATTCATTTTTCACATACTCAAAGTTTTGTCATCATCAAAAAGGGGGAGATTGTGGAGTGATTGATTAAAACCCCATTTGATTTTGATGAGCTCAAAGCATTTGAGTATATCTTGTGATTACTAATGAATTCAATTGAGTGTTTCAGTGAAAATCCTGTCCAAGTGTCTCTAGATTTGGTTCATAGTATTTTGGATAAGGTAAGAAGTCTGCTGAACCAAAGTCTGAGACTCGAGTCGACTCCCGAGTATCACGAGTCGACTCCAAGCGTATCAAGTTCACTGGCACGAGCTCGAGTCGACTCCAGATCAGTACGAGTCGACTCCGACTGAGAACAGACAGAAGGACAGAAAGCTTCAACTCAGAAACTGTCAACGAGTCGACTCCCGAAGTGCGCGAGTCGACTCCAATGTTCAACGAGTCGACTCCAGGGTAGTAAGAGTCGACTCCAAGAGAAACACAAAGAAAAGTCAGAGAGCAGTTTTCGGGTCTGAGATTCGAGTCGACTCCAGTGGAACGCGAGTCGACTCCGATGGTTAGCAGGTCGACTCCAAAGAAGGTAAGAGTCGACTCTCAGAGGAACACAAGGAAAAAGTCAGAGAACGATTTTCGGACTCTGAGATTCGAGTCGACTCACAGACAGCTCGAGTCGACTCCGAGACAAGCTTCACGTCAAAAGGCAGAAGACCAACTTTCGGAAACTGAGAGCCGAGTCGACTCCAAGGAAGTTCGAGTCGACTCCAAGACTGGATGAGCCAAAAGACAGAGAAACGGGAGTTCGGGCTCTGAGATTCGAGTCGACTCCCAGGACAGTCGAGTCGACTCGAGTGGACAAAATTCAAAATTGGATCCACGGACTTCAGTGGATGAGCCGACTCCAAAATTGCCAGGTCAGCTCCAGAAGTTGGCGAGTTGACTCCAGGTCAAGACGAGTCGACTCCCAGTCAAGACGGCAACTTTAATTCAAATTTGGAACAGTTGCCGAGTCGACTCCGGAAAAGCGTGAGTCGACTCCTGCTACAGCCGAGTCGACTCCTGATCGCGCGAGTCGACTCCAACCCACCAACGGTCATATTGTCAGGCTGCGCAGAGTGTGCAAAACGGCCAGAAAAAGCAGAGTAACGGCTAGTTTCCGTGGGGGTTGGCTTAAATAGCCACAGAGGACTGTAGCAAGGCAGAGAACAGATATTCCACTCCAAGCATTCAAGTTTTCAAGCTCTCCAAGTGCTCTTAAACGAAAAAGGGGAGATCTGCATTTACTGCTCCAACAACTTCTTCCCAACAATCAAAGCTTCCTCCTCCTGCATTCAAGTCGACCACTCTTTCAAGAGGAGACCGGAGTTCCAGAAGCCATACCTCTTCACCAGCTTAAAAGCGTTTGAGGGCTTCTAACTCCTTTACGATTATATTGTTTTAAATCTGCTTTTTGAGAAGCTATTTTCTGTTTTCTTCTATCTCTTGTATTTACTTGATTCAATCGGGGGATTGAATCAAGAGGTTTAAGGTTGGTTGGTGAGCCAAGTTAAAACCAACGTGTGTAAGGGTTTGATTGTGAGCCCGGGAAAACAATCGGGGTTGGTTCTAGTCGGTGAGCCTGGGAAAACCGACCGAGTTCGTTGTGAGCTCGTAAAACAACAAGTTTGGTTGTGAGCTTGCAAAACAACCGGCTGTAATCCAAGGGGGTTATAGTGAAATTCCCAAGTGAGACTTAGGGAGTGGACGTAGGAGAAAGGGTTAGCTCCGAACCACTATAAAACTTTGTGTTTGTAGTGTATTGTCTCTCATCTTCTTCCCCGCACATTACTCACAGCACTAGGCCTTAATTAAATAACTTGCTATAGTTTTTAATTAATCATCCACAAAGTTTTAATTAGTCAAATTATTTTAAAAACCCAATTCACCCCCCCCCCTCTTGGGTTGTCTATCTGGGCAACAACTATCCTACCAGATATGTGCTATTGCGTGGTCTTAAAACTGATCATCAACTGCCCTTAGAAGAATTCTGGAGGACTATTGTGCTGCTTCATGCCAAAAGGTGAACCTACATAAGTCCGCTATCTGTTTCAGTCTGAAGACTAAGCTATAGTTGAGGCACTCCATAAGAGAGTGTCTTGGCATCTCGGAGCAGGAGGGGCCCTGGTGTTACCTAGGAGTGTCGATCACCAGGCAAAGGCTCAAGAGAGGTGAGTATGCTAGCTTGGAGCGAAGCATTCAGGAGCGCCTTTAGGGGGGGCAAGCTAGGTCCTTATCGATAATGGGAAGGTTGACCTTGCTGAGATCCATCCTCAGCTCTATGTCAATATACCTAATGTCCAATACCCTCATGTTGAGAGCGCCTATGATGAAGCTTGAGTAGCTAATCCGCAATTTCCTATGGGGTGCACATGAATGTGGGCATGGAGTACACCTAGTTGCATGGGGCCATTATGAGAAAGTGGCCTCAGTATTTATTCTCTACTGGCGAGGAGGGAAGCCTTGATAGCCAAACATGCTGTGAGGTTCCTACTTGAGCCTGACTGCCTGTGGAGCACTATGATGAGAGCCAAATACGGCCTTTAGATTGCAGTGGACGAGATTCAGGCGATAGAAACACCTTTTTCATGTGGAGGGCGATTTGCGCTTATGCCCTACTGGTGTTGGCCAATACGAGATGGCTGATTAGGGATGGTCAGAGCGTGTCTGTTATGAGAGACACCTAAGTGGACACTTTGCTAATGAGGTGTTGGCCAACTACTATCAGTATTGAGGTGGTGGACAACATAAGAGTTTGTGATTTGTTCCTCGATGGAGATAGGGGATGGAACACAAGCTTGATCACTCAGCTCTTTGGTGGGCATCTTATGGAGAGGGTGCAAGCCCTTGAGGTACCTAGTCACAAGGTACCAGATGTGAGGATCTGGAGATCCATATGCAGTCCAAAAGTGCGGACTAGGGATCTCTATCATCTCCTCAGGAGAGCCTGCTCAGAGGCATGATAGCGGCTAGATCGGGTGGCTCCGAGTTCATCCGATGGTTGCTCTGTTTATCTGGAAGCTTTTCTAAGTTCGTCTTCCGACTATGGGGTTTCTAGGCATAAGGGGCTTGAATATCTTCCCAATCTACCCAAGCTGTGAGGTTGAGGAGTATGTTGACCATGCTCTCTTCCAGTGCGAGCGAGCGATCCGAGTGTGGAGAATGGCTGGCACCCCTCTGGTGGTGCTTCAGTCGGCAACCTGGTATATACCTTTTTGGAGTATGTTCGGAAAAGCTCTACCAGGTCGTAGTCCAGACCTATTGTTGTTGATGCCACTTATATTGCTTATCATATCTAGCTAGCTTGGGATGCCTAGACATTTAGAGAGGGCATCCTGCCCCTGAGACTCACGCTGGAGAAGGCCCTTGCTCAAGCTGTGGAGATCACTCAATCGCACACTGATGAAGTACCTTTGATAGCTTGAGATACGTTGGACTCCTCCTTAGCTCATGTAGCGTCCAGGACGCTGTTCATATTTTGAGAGCCCCCATTCTGAGCTTCCTCAAGATAAACTTTAACGGTTGTGTTTTGGAAGGTAGCTCCAGAGGTAGAGCGGACATTGTGATCAGAGGCTCGGATACGAGGCTAGTTGCTGTGGGTGGTAACCTGATCTTTGATACCTCAGTTATTAGTGCGGAATGGAGAGCTATATGGGCATGGATCAACTTTGCATGGTGCAGGTTGGGAGCTGGGTCCATCTTTGTAAAAGGTGACTCTGCCATGATGATTTTATGGATTTAAGGCCAAGCGAGAGAGGTAGTTGACTCTATTGAGAGGGGACACCTTATTTGTTATGAGGCACATATATCGAGAAGCTAATGGAGTCGTAGACTAAATGGTTTCCTTTGTGACTCATCATTTTAATGAGGTGTTGTGGACTAATAGGTCTCTTGCCTTAGGGGCCTTGGGATATGTTATATTTTGATTTCTTCGGCTTTGGTTGTATTCATAGCAAATCATTGTGAATCATCCTTCGGCAAAAAAAAAAAAAGAAAAAAAAGAAAAGAAAGAAAAGACACAACCTAATACTATGTAATAAGAGGTGTCAAAGGGGCCAGTTTGGCTCTACCAACTTGAATACGCAACCTTAAAAAAGAGAAAAGAGAATAAAATATTAAAAAGTTAGGGCCTTGAGCTAGGACCAGGCCCAAGAGAGACGAGCTAGGCCCAGGCCTGAGAAAGTTGCAGATGGTTGGGTCTGGAGTTTGGACCCAACCATGAATGGATTCTAGAAAACATAAACGGGTTTGTATTTTAGGCTGCTCGATGTAACAAAGATCTAAAGCACAGGCAACCTTGTTGAGCATTTAATGGGCCAGGCCAATTTGGCCTGGTGGTTAGCCGGGGAAACCAGGCGTGCCTCTAAAACTCATGTAATTTAGGCCAGTTCTAGTCCAACTTTTTCCTAATCGGTTGACTACGGTTCTTCATGGACAATTCCAGTTCTCCATGGTGATCTTATTGGTTTTTTATTTTTTTAGAACTTGTTTGGTTCATGAAAAAATATTTTTTTTGAGAAACTGATGCTTGGATATATGATACCTAGAAAAGCAATTTTTTGCATATTTGGTTGTTTGGTTGAGCATCTATGTTTCCGAAAAAGTTATGAAAAATATCTGTTATATCCTTAATATAAAAAAAAAATCTTATTCCATTCTATCTAAAAGTTTAAAGGTATTTTTGGAAAAGAAATTATCCTAATTCCTAGTAGGTAGGAATTGGACTTTCTCATATCCCATATGAGTTTGTCTTTTTCATGAACTATGGGAATTTTTTTTTTATTGGATTTTTTTCTCTCTCTTCTTTGAAAACTTTAACCAAACATGAGGTTTTTCTCTTTTTTTTTTTTTTGCTAACCATACTTTTTTTCCTCCTCTTCCCACAAACCAAATGAGTCTTTAGGGCAACTTAAAAGATTCATAGGTGTAAAACCTTCTCAAGTTGCATTTTGGCGTGCAAGAGGAGACATATTCCATGCACTAATTTCATAATTATTTTTCCCTTGATACGAGCTTTCTTAAACCCTTATTTACGACTATCTTATATCCTCTTTGGTTATTTAGTTATCATAATGTGAAATGAAAATTACAATTCTTAAAAAGTCAAATATCTTTGAAATTAAGCTCTTTTAAAATCTCTCATGTCCAAAAAATTTAAAAGAGTTAGATAAAGTTGCTTGCATTTCTAGTATGCACGCTACAAAAAGAACAATGCAAAGCCAATGAAATCAACGATAGTGACATCTACCACATTAGAATTTAGATTTCAACTAAAATAATAGTACAATGCCCGTTGTTGTGCTTACCATATTTTATGCAATCTTTGCTCCAATACCATCAATACTAACTATTTGATAAACAAAATTGTCTAGATTGACTTTTTTATTTGAAGCTGAAATGCCCAAAAAAGATTCATACGCTTTACCTAGACCAACTTTTCAAGCTGAGTTGGTCACGACTTCCATCAATATATAGGGAAAATGACTATATTTTGCATTGGACCAAAGTAAATGGTCTCATTCCATCCATATAAATAGCCCAAGATTTCAGCCTTGCAATACAAAATTGTTGATTTTGATTAGAACTAGATCGATATGCCTCAACTCAAGCCCTTAGATTAAATAAGGAATGCTTTCGTCCAAATAATAGGTCTAAATGTTTTCTAACTGCTGACTACAAAAGTTATAGCTGCACACTATTCTATCGGTGTGCAACTTGAGTTAGGCTCAACTTGAATCCGCCTACCCGACCCCGTTCATTATCTAAGTAGCATTAGATTGAGCTTTTATAAATTTAGGTTGGATTTGGGCTCCAAAATTCTAACTGTACCACGGTAGACCTAACTTGATATATAAAGCAAATAATTGCATATATTTTAACTTTTTATTTATGTTGCATATAAGTTAATTATATGTTTGAAATGATTATATTATCAGCTTCATTAAATTGCATCTAAGTATGCCATTAAATTGATGAAAGACTGCGCTCTGGTACCTTTTTATCATGTAATGTGACCCAGAGCTGGTTTCTTCCGAGAGAAAAAAAAAAAGAAAAAGGAATAAGTCATCATCAAAAAAAAAGATAAAGAATAGAAGATTCCTTTTTCTCTACTTTAATTGGGTGCCCTTGGAGTGCCATTTAAAAGTAGGCGAACCAAAGGTCATCGTCCATCTCCATCACCTCATAACACGCCGCCTGACCACGGCAGTGGAAGGGCCCAAAACCACAGATTCGTCGCTGCTTATAGAGGGCATAACGCAAGAGCTTTCATCAAGCGAAGCTTCACGAGCTCTAAAATTAAGTGACGAGAAGGTTGCCACGTCATCACATACTTCTTTTATTTAAGCTTTGGCGTTCTTGCCAGCCTAAGAATCTAAATCCACTCAAATTAAATCACAAATATCATGATTAGCTCATGGTCGGCTCAAATATACTCACGTTATAGTCTCCTAGTCCACATAGGTTATGAGTTGGATCTACTTTGATATTATTTGTAATAATTTAGAATCTCATCCAAAAAGACCATCCAGAAAGTATTATTTGGGTTTCTTGATATGTATAAATATTCAAGATCTATCTAACAAATAATTAATGTAGAATTAAACACACGCAGTTGTCAATATTTTTATGTAGTTTTTAGTTATATTATATAGAAAAATTATTTTATGTATATCGAACTTTTTTTTAAAAAAGAAAAGGTTTTTTCCGACTAATCTTGAAAAAAAAAGAAGAATATATTATGGTGAGGTGCGGATTGCATCATTCAACGGTGCTCAATTTTGTTTTACCAAAAAAATATGGTGCTTAATTTCCTAACTCAGAAAAGAAGACAACAAACTACTCATTCGTTCTAATTCATATGAGACATTTTAATGCAGGAATTGGTATTTCTTGATTCTATTGAGGATACTTCAAGATATTTGCTAATGGATGTGTAATATGTAACTTCAGTCTCTCAAAGCCGTACACTGATTTAGCTTATAATTTTATAACTGAAAAGAGTCTAACATCTAGAAATAGCAGTATTATAAAGAAATTACTACTAGAAAAAAAGGCTTTAATTAATTTTAATAATACTGATCCAATAAGAAGCTATTATTCCTTTTAGGATAATAATGGAACTCCATCAATTATTTTCTAAGAGATAATGCAAGATTATGTTTGTCAAACATTCCTGAAATCACCTTCAGGATTGTAAAATATTCATCGAGTTCTGCAAGGTGTATCTATGCTTTGAATTTTTCAGATGAACGTTATCCAAGGACATAAATAGAAAATGATAGCGCTATTCTTACTATAATAACCATCTAAATTGCTAGGCATGCCTTATAACATTTAATTTTTCTTTGGAAGGCGGTAGAAATCCCCCAGGCTGTACCTGGTTTTAACTCATACCCTTTCCAATTATTGGTTGTGTATACAATGGACACTTGTCACTTAAACATCTTTACTTTTCTCCACAAAGACAACTTTATAGGCCAGAGTGCCCTACTGATTGACACCTCATGTCAGAATAGGATTCATTTGGTTCAAAAAAAAAAAAAAAAAAAAAGAGTATGATGAACAAAAAAAACAAAACAAATCTTTTGTTTGTTTAGATTTTTTTTAAAAAATTAAAAAAGTAGTTTTTTTATAGAAATAAAATTTCTATATTTTATAAAAAAACTTATAAAGAAAATAAAAAAATTATTTTTTCACTTGTTAGGAATTGGAAACTTTTTTTCCAAAACTACCCTTAAGCCTCAAAATCATAAATAAGGTATTTTTCTTTATTAAGGATATAATAGATATTTCACATAATTTTTATAAAAAAATATATGTTCAATCAAATATAAGACACTATGCAATCTACCACTTTCTTATAGTTAACTAAACATGCCAAAATTATTTTTCTAGACACCATATTTTCAGAAATCAACTTTTTAGAAAAGATATTCTGATGAGAAAAAATTTTTTTTCCGTAAATCAAACAAGTACTTAAAGACTAAGATATGATCTCAAATATTTTGTACTCACCCTTAGAATATCCTATCATGCCAATAAGCAAAACCTAAATAGTATATTGCATGTAAGTTTTTTTTTTATGTTGCCTTTTCACCTTTCCAACATTAGTCACTATAATGCCATCAAAGCCTACCAATTAACTAAGAGTATATACCAAACAAATGCATTAGATGCCTATTTAATAATTATATATCTCTATTAATTTTGACATGAAGCTAAGACATACTATAGCATGTGCATCATAAATCCTTACTGCTTAGTAGAGCCTTTTCGGTGACTTTATTTTAACTAAATAAATTTAACTAATATAATTAATTCATCATGCATAAGAAACTAATTAACTTATTTATTCAATCTTGTCAACAACAAAAAAAACCAACCTAGAAAAAAACAACTAAGAGAGATTGAGAGAGGCATTCCCATATATTAGCATTTGAAAAGAAAAAAATGTCTCTTCACCGGTCAAACCATAACTCAAATCAAATAAATTAAAAGTAAAATAAATCTTGCCACGTCCAATATTAGAATAACTTTCAAACATCATTCCACAAGGTGGCAGCCTACATCAATTACAACAACAATATAAGACGCAACAAAAATTTATCCATAATTGAGATGGGGTGCATCATCCTTGAGAGGAACTCAATCAAGATAATTGAACACATCTAAAAGGCGGGGTGGAAGGCTAAGCATCTGCTGTTATGCAATATCTGGCAACTGTTAAGGAAGTGTTATGTCTTTCAGGCTGTACATATATTTTGTGAGACAAACAAAACTGTTAATTAGGTCACATCAGAGAAGTTTTTTTTGAATTAGGCATGCTTTTGTTTCTCTGCTACTGTGCAGTTTATTTTTTTGCTACTGTACGGTTTACTTTTTAATAATTCAGTTGGCTGTGTTTATGTGGCATTGCTCACACCAATGTTAAAAAGAATATATCCAATCTCCTCCAAAATATATCTGAGAAGATATATGAGTTTTAAACGTAAAAAAAGTAAGCCGAAAAGCCCAAGACAGCACCATGATCGCATACGCGTTCCCGCAAACCCAAATTAACTGCAAGCATTCAATTTCTATCCAAAATCCACAATTTCTAGTATTCATTTTGTTTTCATTTTTTGATTTTTATTTATTTATTTCAGACCCTTCGATTTCTTTCCAAGAAGCCCTCCAAGATGATCCTCTTCTTCTCAATCTCCTCAATCCCCTTCCGCCGGAGTTCCGGCGACCCTGTCGCCGCGACGTTCCGGGGAGGGACGAAGCAGAGCCACGAGGACGTCCACAGGATCGCGTAGAGGCGTCCACAGAACACCATCACCGATAGGCTTAGGAGGAGGAAGAAGAACCCCGTGGCCGAACCGTAATTCCTGGCCGGCCCCCGCGCCGGTGGCGGGTGATTCCTCGATTCAGCCATCGGCGACGCCCTCTTCTGCCGGAACTCCGGCTTCGGTTTCGGCTCCGGCTCTCGGAACCAGGAAGAGGACGCCGAGGACAAGCAAGAAGAGGAGGAGGTGGAAGACGACGTCCACGAGGACGAGGAAAAGATCGCGTCTGCCGTCCGGTCGTCGCCGTATGAAAACTTCTCGCTCCATTCCGCCGCCCGTTTATCGACGGAGGCCTTTCGCGCCGCCGAGCAGTCCGAATGCTTCCCTTCTTCCTTGCTTCGATTCTGAACGAGATCAAGCCGAAAAACAAATCATTAAAAACCGGATCTTGGATCCAAGTCTGAACCGAAATCGATATGGTTTCATGAGATAACGCCATACCAGAGCGGAAACAAACATCGCCGATCTGAAGATCTTCGCGAGACGCCGCCTGTGGCGACGGGCCTCCGTCCCAAGGATCTCGATCCTCCCGCAGGATCCGGCGGAGCTATCTCTCGTCTTCACCGCCGCCTCCTCCTCCGCCGGATCGACGGCGCCGAAACAGAGGAAGTGGGCGCTCCGCTTCCATCTCGCTCTCATCGCTTCCCGAAGATTTAGGAGACGATTTCGGTTCCACCAGATGTGAGAAACGGGGAAGAAAAGAGAATTCTAAGATTAGGGTTGGAATTTAGGGATTTGGATCGAGAGACGGCGAGTGGCGACGATTAGTGGCGTTCCGGAGGGGTGGGAGGGAAGCCGGCGTATCGGTCCGCCTCTTTCTCTTTGTCGTCTCCTCCGTTATCCGGGAGTGACGGTTGGCCCGCCGGCTTAAGGGCGAGGGGAGGAAGTGCTGCCCCAACTTCCCGGGCTGCCCGGAATGGGCACGTGGCCGAAGGTTACCGCCCCGTCCCGTTATATATCTCGCGCCGCGGACGTCGTGGTCCGTTGACTTGATGTCCATCTTGACTTGGTTGCTCGGTTGCTCCTCCTTCCTCGAATATAGGTAGGACCGAGATAGGGGCTCTATGGTCTTTCTCCGTGGGTAGGGCGCGACTGTCTTTACCTGGATTGACCGGGTGCATGGGCCGCGCGGGTCGTTCTTTGACGGAAATGCCACCGGAGAAGGACCCAATTTTGCTGACCGAAACATACACTCTCTGATCGTGAGGACCAGATAAGAGCGGCCCCGGGTGTCAATCTAAGACGATGGAAGTGGGGCCTATTCATATTTATACTTATATTTTCAATATGAGTGTTGCAAAATATATAATTTTTAATTTTTATAAAAAAGTTTTCTTTCCTTTTTTTTTTGGGAAAAAGTAATTTTTGGAAGTACCATCTCCGAACTCAAGAAAAGTAAACTTTAAAGCAGTCATCAAGAAAAGGTTTTTAACCTCCCATAACCGAGATTGAGATAGAATGATATCTAGGTTAACCTTGATGGTGACGGAAACTTAGGAAAAGAAAGGTATTGAGATACCATGGAATCATGATTATGATTTTATGAACCAATCTATTGAAATCCCGGTTCTTAATTTTTGTTGCAAATTACGTTCCTAGTCAATGTACTGCAATGAAAGCTAATAAATGACTTCACTTGTTTAAGCAAATGGTGAGGATACTTTGTGAATTGGGATTTTTTTTTGTTGTTGGTAAATTGACTAGGATACGTTTGTGGTAACTTTTCTTTTCATCTGAGCATCTGAAGAAGTCGGTCGGGTCAAACCTCCTAACGATCATGTTCGTTAGAAGAGAATCGAACTGAGCTACGAGCATGATCGAACTGAGCTGGGTTATTGAACCTTGGGGACGAGATCGCCGCAAACCTGCATGCAGAAGACAAAATATATTTTTATGACAGTGTATATCACGCGTCTCGATCCAAACAAACTATTTTCAATCTTCTAATTTTTCAACTAGATTATTTCTTTATAATATTTTTATAAAATAAAAATACCGTAATTTTTAAGTAAAATATTTTTCCAACATTCTTTGGTAACTAGCACCCAAAAGAATACGCCCAAAAAAAAAAAAAATCGGTCACACTAACAGACAAGGAAGGTAAGAGTAGTCGATAATTACAAGAAGATTAGGTTAATGATAACAATCATTTTATTTGTCATTTGCTTTGATGGTTATTTATAATAAACAATCGTTGACTATGCACCTTTCCAGTGCTGGCTGGTCTTAAGCGACAACAATTAGAAAAACTATTTCACATTACAAGAAAAACCATTGCTATGAAAACTTTGCAATAGCTTGTGTTGCTGTTCAAATTCAGCCCGAGGGTAACCACGCCGGAGGAGTCGAAGGAGCTACCAGTCCGGATGGAAGAAGGACGTCTTTTCTTGCGCGCCGGCGGACCTGCACAAAGTCTCACCAGTGGAATTCCGGTGAGAGCTCTCTGATGATTAAGTTAGAGTAGATCTGAGGTGGAGCAGCCAAAAGTCCTTAGGTGTTACCTGATGGGGCTATTTATAGCCCCCGCGGAAGTGCCCAAGTAGCAGAGGTATGGCTTGTCCTCATTATGGGAGGAAATGGCGAAGGCCAGATAGCGCGTGGCCACGGCTTGCTGGGGGCACATGTTTCGAGTTGTTCCTGTGCACGGTATGGTGTTGTAGGCGTTTAATAGGGTATGGCCCTTGGCAGCAAGGTATAGCCTCTGGTCGTCATGTCGTAGAGTGGCCAGCAAGCAAAGCATGGTGCGATGAGATTGTAATATACCGCCACATATGTGAGCATAGGGCTGCGCATGGGTGCGCGCATGTATGCAGCCGTAGGCGAGATCGGGCTTGCTTGGAGGCAGCAACCTTTACTTAGTGAAGTCAGCTTGATGAGCACTGAGGTCGGGCCGATTTGGAAGTCGCGACATATGTTCGGTGAGGTCGGATCGGTGGACTTTGAGGTTGGCCCAGCCTTTTCGGCTCTGAAGTCAGCTCGGTAGGGCGCTCTTACTCAGATTGGGGCGCCATTACTTGTAGTTGATTAGTATGTTTAGTGAGGTCGACTTGGTGGACTCTGAGGTCGGCTCAGCCTCCTCGGCTCTGAAGTCAGCTCGGTAAGGCACCCCGATTTTGGGCAGGAGCGTCATTGTGGATACCTGCGGTCGACAGGGCCTCTTCGACTCTTGGTCGATCTTGCAGGGCGCCCTGAAGCTGGCTCGAGGGGTGTCTTAGTAGATACCTGTAATTGGCGAGGCATCTTCAGCTCTTGGTCGATCCTGCAGGGCACATGACAGCGTAAAAATCCGGCCGCAGTCGGCTCGGCCTTTCCGATTCTGAGGTTTGTTTGATAACACCCCAAGCTAGGGCTAGGGCGCGTCGTCGAAAATGCTTGGTGCCCCGAGCTCAGGTCGGGCACATCATTGGAAATGCTTGGCGCCCCGACCTGAGCTCGGGGCGCATCGTTGGAGAAGGTTACTGCAGGTCATAGTGGAGAGATTTAAGTGAGGTTGGATAGTCCTGGTCGGTGCTGAGGTCTACTCGGTCGGAATGAGATGATCCGTTGTCCAGAATAGAACGATCTATTTTACCCCCTATCAGCTTGCAAGATGATTTTTTAGGAGCAATGCCGGGAGCAAATGTACCCCCATCAAACCCGCCTCCTCCTACGGCCACATAACTCATTGCTCTCTCACTCTTCTTTTCTTTTCTTTTACGTCCGTTGGATGCTGGGAAGATAATCCATCTGTCGACCATTCCTTCAGCAACTCATCATATTGAATGACGGAAGGCCTCTTATAGTACTTCCCATCTAAGATCCGGTGTACCATAGAAAGGAATGATGGTCCAAGGTGAACTTGGGAAAGCCAATCAACTTTTCTTCTTATTCCTCGGCAAGTTTGCTTGGTACAGGCCTCTCCTAACGAAATTATGTTATCTCACCAAGTGGGTGGTTGATAAGATCTTTTAAAAATAACTTTATAATACAAGGTGGTATGATGCACGTAGTTTTTAATTACAAGCAAGGCAAAGTTTAGGAGTATGATTAATTGCAGATGTAGCGTAGGTTACCACAACTCAAACAACAATTGGGTTCTGTTAGGGGAAAAATGGATTGCTCAAAGCACGTGGATGAATCGCCGGCACTTGATGGCGAGCGCAACGGTAGCAACTCTCAAGGCACCCGACCTCAAGGCGTCCGACCTCAGCGCGCCCGGACCCAAAGCTTGCAGCCTTGATCTCGGCTAAGTTGAGCCCGATCGACCTCAAGTCCAAAGAAGACTCAGTCAAAGAAAGAAGCAGACCTCCCCACTCCACAGAAAATCAAGTCCCCTTTCTCCTCATCCGGGGTCCAATTCCGTGATCTCTGCCTCAACAACTGTCAATGATTAGCGCACGATCCCACGATCTCCGTCTCAACGACTGTCAACGATTAAATGTACACGATTTCAACGGACCACCAGCCAGCCCAAAATCTCGGGCCGTCCACGGTAACTCATTAATTCGCACAGTCACGTCCAGTCACTAACCCCTACACCCCTCTTATAAAAAGGGAACTTATTCTTCTCACGGGAGAGATTCTTTTTCTTACGTAATCTCTCTACTTGCTCCACAAAAAAACCTCCTTTGACTTAAGCATTGGAGGGCCGACGCCGGAACCCCCGACCACCGGCTTCGTGCAGGTCCTCCGAAGAAAGCTGTCCGCCGCCGCATCCTATGCCGGAGCTCCTCCTCCTCCGTCCGCGGTCACCCTCGGGTTCGGTTTCCAGCAACAGGTTCAACAATATAAGCTTGGTTATAGGGGCATGATGATAAATAGTCTTGTAATAATCAAGAAGCTCAATATCATCCACACAAAAGGAAAAGATCAAAATAAAAAGAAGAAGAAGAAGAAGAAGAAGAAGAAGAAAAAAAAAAGTATCCAGAAGTTCAACCAAGCAATCAAGTTTTTTTTTCGAGAGCTCTCATTTAGAGATGTAAACCAGCTACCAATCAAAGTTATAACCAAGGAATCTTCTCTCTGAATTCCAAGTCAGACCCTGGCTCTTTTGTTTCATCTTTCTAAACGAAAATGAAGAACACTTGGAGGTCTTTAAAGTCGCATCACTCGCTGTCCCGACAAGGGGAAAAAATCTCCATTTTAGATGGAGTGCAAAAGCCAATGGGACCACATCCTAGAGCGAATGTGACCTTTTATGTAATGTCCGGGCCCAATACAGACCGGGCCCAATACTGTAGGGCCCAGTTGAATAGTATTGGGCCAGGGAGGGGTTAGCTGGCCCAAGATGGCCATGATCTCCCGCCTGAGGGCTGAAAAGACAAGACCACCAGATGGCTAACGGAGAAACCCCCACCGGCATGCAAAATAGGAGCCCGCCACCTCCTCCCCCTCGGGCAACGGAGCTGTGAGCTGGCCTGAGGAGGAGGGGCAGCTGGTGGCTCCCGGAGAAGTGAGGAAGGAGAGAACGCCACCTCTCCTTTGGGGTCAAGTCATAAGCCCTGTATTTAAAACCCCTAAGATTTGCTAACCCCGAATTGAATGTACCCTCCCTAAACCTCTAACCCTCTGGATCTACTGCGCCAGAGAGCCAAGCCTTGGAGCTGGAGGCGGAAGGGACCCTGCAGCCCAGGAGAGGAAGGAGGGACTGTGAACCGAGGTGATCCCCCACAGCTTCAACCGACCACAAAAGGTAAGGCTCTGTAAATAGGTCTCTGGGCAAAGACAGGGTGGAGGTACCCCTCTGTGGGGTATTCTCCCCTCTGTTTCACTGATGAAACAGAGGGGAGGAGACCGGCACAGAGGGGCGGAGACCGGCACGGGAGAGAGAGACAGGAGGAGGACTGCAGGCCGGCCGGGGATGCGGGCGTCGAGCGTCGGCCGCGAGCGCGGCCGAGGGCGTCGCGGGCTTCGGCCGCGGGTGACGGCCGCGGGAGCCGGTCGCGGGAGCCGGCCGTCCGGGGCTCAACCCCTCCCGAGCTCACCCTCCTCTCTTCGTGGCGGAAGGAAGAAAGGAGTCGGGAGAAGCTTCGGGAAGGAGAAGAAAAGAAGAAAAAGAAAAGAGAAGCTTCGGGAAGGAGAAGAAAAGAAGAAAAAGAAAAGAGAAAGAAAGGAGAAGAAAAGAAGGAAAAAGGAAAGGAAAGAAAAAGGAAAAAAAAAAAAATGAAATGGGTTAGCCAAATTTGGCTAACCCAAGCCCAATTAGACTAGGCTAAGTTTAAAAATCGAGCCCCAAAGGCTCTAAATTTGGTAAATTGGACTTGGGCTAGATCCTTGGATGGGATCCAAGCAAGTAAGTTCATAGTATGATGAACTAAGAAATTTTATAATAAATAAATGGGGAATAATGTGATCCCTATGGTGTTGTTTTAGGTGATTAAGGATTTGTCACCTGGACTTGAGAAATTTGGAAAGCGAATTGAGGTAAGTAACCTGTCCTAATCCTGTTATGGATCATGTCATGTTATTAATGTTTTCCTAAGCATTTATTTTAAGTATATATGTTTCATGCATGATATGTTACAATGCATAAGTAACTTGCATGATCCCAGAAGCTATGGCTATGTATGCAACATGAGGATGCTGATATTTTAATCATGCATGCAAGTTAGTATAATGAAATACTATCTAGCCAAGAGGCACTATAATGGGCTCAAAGATGCTACTGAGAATGACTGAGCTGCCAGTGGCTGAATAGTAACTGAGCTGCCCCGCCAGTGGCTGAATAGTAACTGAGCTGCCCCGCCAGTGGCTGAATAGTAACTGAGCCTGCCCCGCCAGTGGCTGAGTTGGAATTGGGCCTGCCCTGCCAGTGGCTGAATAGTAACTGAGCTTGCCCCGCCAGTGGCTGAATAGTAACTGAGCCTGCCCCGCCAGTGGCTGAATAGTAACTGAGCTGGCCCCGCCAGTGGTCGAGTCTGACTTCGCAGTAGCATCCGAGAGAAAAAGGACCACGGCATGCCGGGGGCACGGTTTCATATGCATATATTATGAAAATTTTTGTGATTTGCACTACTGCTTTGTTTAAATTGCTTACATGTTATGCCATGATGATCATTAGATAAACATGCATGTCAGCTTCTCAAACCCTGATTTACATGTTTAGCATACTGGTTGATCCGATAGGATTATGCAGGATTACTTACTGAGCCGTGTAGCTCACATCTGTTTATGTTTCGTTTTCTTTCAGATCCTCATCAGTGATCGCCATCAGATATGTTTTTATTTTGTTACAGAGCTTCGTATTTTTGGAAGAAGCTTATATACTTTTGTACATTTGAATAGTATAGAAGTTCTGTATTTTTGGTTTCAACCAGTTGAAGGTTGTACTGCAAAACTTTTAATATATATATAAGGATGAATCCTTTTGGCTACCTGCTACCCCTGTATGAGGCTGCGTGCTACTGTGGGCGATAGTCGGCAATAGCACGGCCGTGTCACGGATCCGGGTCCGGGGCGTGACATCTAGTGGTATCAGAGCCTTAGGTTAAACAAAAGAATAACCATAAAATGCCTAAGAAAAGGGGTAGTTAAGAATGTCACCGTCATAGAAAAAGTTATAATATGCTAGTTTATCATAATCTCACTTTAAAATTTTTGACTGCAAGGCGATTGTTCAAGAGATATGGATGACGACAGGAGACCACCCTCCCCGGAGCCTAGTGAGCAGTCGGTTCCCCCAGATACTCCACGATCTGCAGCAGGTCAGGCAGGCCTAGCCGGAGTGTACCAGCTTATGGCACAAGTGCTGCAACAGCAGCAGATGATGCAGCTGGCCGCTATGCCACCGGCAGGCACCTGCTATGAGAGGTTTCGCCGACTAAACCCTCCGACCTTTGAGGGTGGGCCTGACCCTATGGCAGCAGAAGCATGGATCCGGGAAATAGAGAAGATGTTCCGAGCTCTTCTTTTCCCCGATGAGGTGAAGGTCCAGATGGCGACCTCTATGCTGACAGGAAACGCCGAGTTCTGGTGGACGGCCATGGAGACAGCCTATGCCGTCGACGGACTTACATGGAGGGACTTCAAGAGGTTGTTTTACAACCAATATTTTCCGGATTCAGTCAACCAGTCTAAGCAGAATGAATTCTTGGCGCTGACCCAGACCGACCGAATGTCTGTTCTGGAGTATGCCAATAAATTCAACGAGCTGGGACGATTTTGCCCCCAGTTCATGGAGGAGGAGAGAAGTAAGGTAAACCAGTTTGAACAGGGATTGAGGTACGGGATTCGATCCCGAATATCCTCCCATCTGTTCTCAAGCTACAAGGATGTACTGGACCGAGTCTTGAAGGTTGAGGCTGACCTAATACGGTCCGGGAGGGAGAGAGAAGACATGAAGAGGACCCGATTGTCGGGAGCTCAGAGTAGTGGGTCTGGAGGCAGCAAGGGATCTGTGCCCAAGAAGAGACAGAGCAGAGGCTGCCCCACCTGTGGCGGAAACCACAAGGGTACCTGCATGAAGAAGACTGGAGCTTGTTATTCTTGCGGGCAGACAGGACACATCGCCCGCAACTGCCCTAGCCGAAGGAAGGACGAGCCTAGACAAACTGCACCAGAGGACCAGAGATCGAGGGGTAACCCTCGAGTTTTCGCACTGACTCGACAGGATGCCAGTGCTAGCGATCAGGTGGTGACAGGTACACTTCTGGTCAACTCGGTTCTTGCCTTCATTCTATTTGATTCTGGTTCTATGCATTCTTTCGTGTCAGTTAGCTTTTCCAGACAACTACATAGCACATCTGAGAAATTAGTGGAACCATGGCATGTTGCTACACCCCTTCAGAAAACCGTAATTGTTGACATTAGATATAGAGATTGCATAATTCAGATAGGGGAAAAAGAATTAGAGACAAATCTTTTACAGCTTGACATGCAAGACTTTGATATTATCTTGGGCATGGACTGGATGTCACAGTATCACGCCCACATTGATTGTTACCACAAGAGGGTGGTATTTCGGATACCTGGGGAGCAAGAATTTTTCTTTCAGGGCGATATACCCCTTCAAGATGCTCCTACACTACACTTTATTTCTGCCTTGAAAGCTGGAAAGGCTTTGAGAAAAGGGTGTATGGCCTATCTGGCCTGTGTAGTGGATACCCAGAAAGAGACCAAACTGGAAGATATTCCAGTAGTCAGAGAATATCCGGATGTCTTCCCGGAGGAACTACCAGGATTACCCCCAGATCGAGAGATCGAATTCACTATCGACCTCGCACCAGGAGAGGGGCCAGTCTCCAAGGCTCCCTATCGGATGGCCCCTGCTGAGTTAAGGAAATTGAAGGTACAACTACAAGAACTCCTGGATAAAAAGTTCATCCAGCCCAGTGCGTCGCCATGGGGAGCTCCTGTCCTGTTTGTGAAAAAGAAAGACGGGAGTATGCGGCTATGCATCGATTACCGGGAATTGAACAAAATAACCATAAAGAATAAATATCCCCTACCCCGGATCGATGACCTGTTTGATCAGCTGCAAGGCGCCCAAGTCTTCTCCAAGATAGATTTGAGATCAGGCTACCATCAGCTGAAGATCAAATCTGAGGATGTGCCAAAAACTGCATTTCGAACCAGGTATGGGCATTATGAATTTCTAGTTATGCCTTTTGGACTGACCAATGCCCCGGCTGCATTTATGGACTTAATGAACAGAGTCTTTAAACAATATTTGGATCAGTTCGTGATAGTTTTCATCGATGACATTTTGATATACTCAAAGAGCCGGAAGGAACATGAAGACATTTGAGGGTGGTGCTACAAATCCTTCGAGAGAAAAGGTTGTACGCCAAGCTGAACAAATGTGAGTTCTGGCTGGACAGTGTGGCGTTTCTCGGCCATATAATCTCCAAGGAAGGAGTGTCAGTGGACCCCAAGAAGATAGAAGCGGTGGTGGATTGGCCTCGTCCTACCAATGCCAAGGAAATAAGAAGCTTTTTGGGATTAGCCGGGTATTACCGGCGATTTGTGGAAGGGTTCTCCAAAATAGCTACCCCCTTGACCCAGTTGACTAAGAAACGGGCCAAGTTTATCTGGGACGGCAAGTGTGAGAGGAGCTTCCAGGAGCTTAAACAAAGGTTAGTTTCTGCCCCAATTTTAACATTGCCGTCCTTAACTGGAGAATTTACCATTTACAGTGATGCTTCCAAGAACGGGCTGGGCTGTGTGCTGATGCAAGATGGCAAGGTGGTAGCCTATGCCTCGAGACAGCTGAAACCCTATGAACAGAACTACCCGACACATGACCTGGAGTTGGCCGCAGTAGTGTTCGCCTTGAAACTTTGGAGACATTATTTGTATGGCGAACACTGTGAAGTGTACACTGACCACAAGAGCCTAAAGTATATATTCACCCAGAAGGAATTGAATATGAGGCAAAGAAGGTGGTTAGAACTCCTGAAGGATTATGACCTGAGTATTAAGTACCACCCAGAAAAGGCCAATGTGGTGGCTGATGCCCTAAGCAGAAAGTCAGTAATGAGCTCCGCCGCATTACTCACCACTCAACCACAGATTCAGAAGGATCTCGAGAAACTGCAGGTTGAGGTGGTTACCCGAACTACAAGAAGTTTGCTGGCCGCCCTGAGTATACAACCAACCTTGATCGACAGAATAAAGGTTGCCCAGCAGTCTGATGAGCACATCTGCCAGCTCAAGGAGGAAGTGGAGAAAGGGTTGCGACCCGAGCTCCAAATGCACCCCGATGGCACCCTAAGGTTTGGCCGCCGACTGTGTGTACCGGCAAATGTTGACCTAAGAAGGGAAATCATGGAAGAGGCCCACCAATCCCGTTTCTCTATTCACCCAGGCAGTACTAAGATGTACCGGGACCTTCGGGAACATTACTGGTGGAAGGGGATGAAGAGAGAGATAGCTGAGTTTGTGGCCCGATGTTTGACCTGTCAGCTGGTAAAAGCAGAGCACCAGAGGCCGGCAGGGTTGCTGGAACCAATAGAAATTCCTGAATGGAAGTGGGAGCACATCACGATGGATTTTGTTACAGGACTTCCTAGAACAATAAGGAAGAATGATGCGGTATGGGTGATAGTTGACCGTCTCACAAAATCGGCCCACTTTCTACCATTCAGAATTGGTACTCCTCTAGACAAGCTGGCCCAATTATACATCGACGAGATTGTACGCCTGCACGGAGTACCAGTGAGTATCATTTCTGATCGTGACCCCCGATTCGTGTCCAGATTCTGGGGAAGCTTTCAGAAGGCCATGGGTACCGGACTGAGGCTCAGTACAGCATACCACCCCCAGACCGACGGCCAGTCAGAGCGGACAATCCAAACTCTGGAAGACATGTTGAGGGCTTGCACTGTGGACCTAGGTGGAAATTGGGACAGTCATATACCACTGGTGGAATTTGCTTATAACAATAGTTACCATTCCAGTATCCAGATGGCCCCATACGAAGCCCTCTATGGGAGAAAATGCCGATCCCCCTTACACTGGGATGAAGTCGGGGAGCGAAAAATGCTAGGCCCCGAATTGGTCCAGCACACCAGGGACAAGGTACTACTGATTAAGCAAAGGCTTCAGGCTGCTCAGGATAGACAGAAAAGATGGGCTGACAGAGGAAGAAGGGCTTTGGAATTTTTGGAGGGGAACTTTGTCTTCCTGAAAATTTCTCCATCGAAGGGCATTACCCGATTCGGAAGACACGGCAAGCTAAGTCCTCGCTACATCGGCCCATTCGAGATTCTTACCAGGATAGGCAAGGTTGCCTACAAATTGGCCCTACCCCCGGAGCTATCAGGCGTACACAACGTCTTCCACGTCTCCTTGTTACGGAGGTATGTTCCGGATCCCAGCCATGTGGTGCCACATGAGCCTCTGCAATTAAATGAAGATTTAACCTATGAGGAGGCTCCCCTGCGCATCATAGACAGAAAAGAGCAAATCCTCCGAAGGCACACCATTCCCTATGTTAAAGTCCAGTGGACCAACCACACTGAAAGGGAAGCTACCTGGGAATTGGAGGAGGAGATGCGACAATGCTACCCTCAGCTCTTCGAGAACCAAGGTATGCTTAATTTCGAGGACGAAATTTATTTAAGGGGGGGAGGATGTAATGTCCGGGCCCAATACAGACCGGGCCCAATACTGTAGGGCCCAGTTGAATAGTATTGGGCCAGGGAGGGGTTAGCTGGCCCAAGATGGCCATGATCTCCCGCCTGAGGGCTGAAAAGACAAGACCACCAGATGGCTAACGGAGAAACCCCCACCGGCATGCAAAATAGGAGCCCGCCACCTCCTCCCCCTCGGGCAACGGAGCTGTGAGCTGGCCTGAGGAGGAGGGGCAGCTGGTGGCTCCCGGAGAAGTGAGGAAGGAGAGAACGCCACCTCTCCTTTGGGGTCAAGTCATAAGCCCTGTATTTAAAACCCCTAAGATTTGCTAACCCCGAATTGAATGTACCCTCCCTAAACCTCTAACCCTCTGGATCTACTGCGCCAGAGAGCCAAGCCTTGGAGCTGGAGGCGGAAGGGACCCTGCAGCCCAGGAGAGGAAGGAGGGACTGTGAACCGAGGTGATCCCCCACAGCTTCAACCGACCACAAAAGGTAAGGCTCTGTAAATAGGTCTCTGGGCAAAGACAGGGTGGAGGTACCCCTCTGTGGGGTATTCTCCCCTCTGTTTCATCAGTGAAACAGAGGGGAGGAGACCGGCACAGTGAGGAGGAGACCGGCACGGGAGAGAGAGACAGGAGGAGGACTGCAGGCCGGACCTACAGGCCGCGGGCCGGCCTGAGAACGGCCCGAACCCGAGCCCAACGCCACCCGGGCCGAGCCCAACCGGACTCGGCCTGCGGATGACCGACCCCGGCCAAGGCCGCCCTCGGGCAGAGGGGCAGCCAAGGGGTCGCCGGGTCTGGCCGTACCGGCGACCGGCGCGGCCCCGAGGCCGCCAGCCTCCGCCGAGCCCCCGCCTCTCCACCGGCGAAGAGGTGGCGGCGCGGCTCCCACACACACACAAAAAAAAAAGAGGAGAAGAGGAAATAAAAAAAAAAAAGAGAGAGGGAACAGGGACTCACCAGTTATTGTCACGTGCGGCGGCCACCGGCTTCGGCTGCGAGCGCCGCCGGCACGAGCCTCGGCCGCAGGCCGGCCGGGGATGCGATCGTCGAGCGTCGGCCGCGAGCGCGGCCGAGGGCGTCGCGGGCTTCGGCCGCGGGTGACGGCCGCGGGAGCCGGTCGCGGGAGCCGGCCGTCCGGGGCTCAACCCCTCCCGAGCTCACCCTCCTCTCTTCGCGGCGGAAGGAAGAAAGGAGTCGGGAGAAGCTTCGGAAAGGAGAAGAAAAGAAGAAAAAGAAAAGAGAAGCTTCGGGAAGGAGAAGAAAAGAAGAAAAAGAAAAGAGAAAGAAAGGAGAAGAAAAGAAGGAAAAAGGAAAGGAAAGAAAAAGGAAAAAAAAAAAAAATGATATGGGTTAGCCAAATTTGGCTAACCCAAGCCCAATTAGACTAGGCTAAGTTTAAAAATCGAGCCCCAAAGGCTCTAAATTGGGTAAATTGGACTTGGGCTAGATCCTTGGATGGGATCCAAGCAAGTAAGTTCATAGTATGATGAACTAAGAAATTTTATAATAAATAAATGGGGAATAATGTGATCCCTATGGTGTTGTTTTAGGTGATTAAGGATTTGTCATCTGGACTTGAGAAATTTGGAAAGCGAATTGAAGTAAGTAACCTGTCCTAATCCTGTTATGGATCATGTCATGTTATTAATGTTTTCCTAAGCATTTATTTTAAGTATATATGTTTCATGCATGATATGTTACAATGCATAAGTAACTTGCATGATCCCAGAAGCTATGGCTATGTATGCAACATGAGGATGCTGATATTTTAATCATGCATGCAAGTTAGTATAATGAAATACTATCTAGCCAAGAGGCACTATAATGGGCTCAAAGATGCTACTGAGAATGACTGAGCTGCCAGTGGCTGAATAGTAACTGAGCTGCCCCGCCAGTGGCTGAATAGTAACTGAGCTGCCCCGCCAGTGGCTGAATAGTAACTGAGCCTGCCCCGCCAGTGGCTGAGTTGGAATTGGGCCTGCCCCGCCAGTGGCTGAATAGTAACTGAGCTTGCCCCGCCAGTGGCTGAATAGTAACTGAGCCTGCCCCGCCAGTGGCTGAATAGTAACTGAGCTGGCCCCGCCAGTGGTCGAGTCTGACTTCGCAGTAGCATCCGAGAGAAAAAGGACCACGGCATGCCGGGGGCACGGTTTCATATGCATATATTATGAAAATTTTTGTGATTTGCACTACTGCTTTGTTTAAATTGCTTACATGTTATGCCATGATGATCATTAGATAAACATGCATGTCAGCTTCTCAAATCCTGATTTACATGTTTAGCATACTGGTTGATCCGATAGGATTATGCAGGATTACTTACTGAGCCGTGTAGCTCACATCTGTTTATATTTCGTTTTCTTTCAGATCCTCATCAGTGATCGCCATCAGATATGTTTTTATTTTGTTACAGAGCTTCGTATTTTTGGAAGAAGCTTATATACTTTTGTACATTTGAATAGTATAGAAGTTCTGTATTTTTGGTTTCAACCAGTTGAAGGTTGTACTGCAAAACTTTTAATATATATATAAGGATGAATCCTTTTGGCTACCTGCTACCCCTGTATGAGGCTGCGTGCTACTGTGGGCGATAGTCGGCAATAGCACGGCCGTGTCACGGATCCGGGTCCGGGGCGTGACATTTTAACTACGCTAAGGATTATTAACTGAATCTAAAACCTTCATCAAAATAGAAAATAAAAGCCAGCTGCAATGCCTAGGTTGACTTAAATAAACATACTAGTGGTTGCCATTGCATGGCCATTTGCAATCACGCCACTCTGGAACCATAACTCTTAGAGAAAAAACTTTTGTTTTTGCCTCTTTAAAGGCAGAAAACAGGAATAGTTTCATCTTAGAAACCATTAAAAAACAGGATTTTTCAAGGAAGATAGCCACCAGCACAGAATAGGCTGTTAATTCTCCAATCACATCAGCAGCAACACTGAACTCAGCCTGATAATAAAAATAAAAAACTCTCCACCATGTATCAGAATTGAAAGAGGAAGCTAATTTACAGCAAAGATGGATGATATTAGCAGCACTATTGCAAGCTTTGGGGCAGGAGTCACTTCAGTGTTAGTGCCATAATGGTAGCTGATGGATGGATAGATAGAGAAATACACTAGTAGAATCTTGCTTCTCCCTTACATCAGCAGCAACACTGACTCAGCCCAATCGGAACAAAAATTCTCCACCATGCATTAGAAATGAAAGAGGAAGCTTATTGACAGCAAAAATGGATGATATTAGCAGTGCTATTACAAACTTTTAGGCAGGCATCACTTCAGTGTTAGCGCCATAATGGTAGCTGATAGAACTAATTCCTTCCCTCTTAGGATTGAACAAAACCTGAATCTTCCAGGATTCATTCAAGGATGCCACCATTCCATATCATACACCATTTGATATCAAGCTTCCATACAACAAAAAGTAGGAAACATGATTGCCCTCAAGAAATTTCTAGGTACAGATTATTGATCTGATTTTAGGGCACATACAAACTTCCCAACAAATATTGGACATACCCTAAATGGACAAGCACCAGCTGACCCCACAACAGTATACTTGGAAACATTGACTGCTGGAAAGTGCAGAAAATATCTTGCTTCTCACCCTTCCTCAGAAACCTCTTGTACCTCAGAAAAGAAATCTTGCCTGGAAAAGTTACATTAAATCAAATACAAAGTACCAAAATCAACAATTAATAAAGATGCCAAAGTAAAGGAATGACTTCTAGAAACACTTGCACATTTCAACCGATGAACAGCGACAAGCATCAAGGAGTTATAGAGAAACAGGTTAGCTGTAAAATTATAGTTTGTTAACACTAAACTGACAAAGAAGGCACCTGAAATGAATAATCTCTATCATAAAAAAACCGGCCCCGAACTGGTCTCGGACTCTTGAGAGCACTTAAGCAAAATGTGTCCATCTCAGTGCAGCTCCCCCGCTCTTTAAAAAGAGGAGCTAGAGACATGCACCAATTAAAAAGTGAAAGTTCATTGTCAATCTTGAATCAGATTGAAACCACATCATGTTTCTTCTAATGTGCAATGCCCATGTCAAGTCTACTTAAATTCTTATATTAGGGTTGCGCACTTAACAATGTATAATTTAGCAGCCACGAGGCCAACCATATCAGCAGATAACCAATCTTAATTAATAACCATAAGCAATTGATCACTTGGAATAGAGACCAAAGCGCAGAAGATTGGACTGAATATGGTTAAAACCATATTCAAGATAAAGAGGATAACAATGCTGAATATGGTTTTATAGTAGAAATGGACAAAGAGGATAACTTTCTCAGGCTGAAAGTTGGCAGAAGATAGATTCAGTATGAGAAAATTGTGATGCAAAATGAAAAGAAAAGCAGAAAGAAAGACGAAAATGAAGAGGATGGGAATCAGGGAATAGGGTTTGATGAGAGTAAGGCATTTAATAACAAGAGCTTGAATAAAGTAGACTGGGAAGATATAGAATATATAAATGATTTGTTGAAAACATGGTTAAGAAATTTGACTTTGATGCCATTATATATACATTGATGTGAAATTAAACAGAAGAAGAAAGGATTTTAAAGGAAAAAGAAAATGAAGGAATAAAACAAGGAGGAGTGGTTGGGGCTTTGGATCAAATTTAGTCCACAATTACCTAATTTATTAAATCATAAATGACCTGCAAATGGCAGAATCAAACGTGTTCGATAGTACAGTTCAATATCATATGAAAAGATGAGAGAAATAGGGATTCTACATGTCTGGTTTACTGAGCAAGTCTTAAACACATAAGTCCCTCCCTCTTAAACACAAGTCTATCCCTCTTTCGCTCCTCTCTCAAAATGCTTCTGGATTATTTACCTCATAACCTCAATCAATGCAGATCATGTAAAGGACAACTTTTCCATAAGTCAAAATAAATTCTGACACTAAGTAGTATCAATAGATTGATCTTCTCTCATTCTACTCGAAACAAGTCCAAACTCAAACATAGAGATGGGCACTGGGCCGGGCCGCCCACGGCCCGGCACGGCACGGCACGAAGCGGGCCGTGCCTGGCACGGCCCGCCAGCTACAGTGCCGGGCCGTGCCTGGCACGGCCCCTTTGATAGGGCCGTGCTGGGCTAGAGGGTCCTGGCCAGCGGGCCGTGCCAGGCACGGCCCGCTTCGGGCCTGGGCCGGCACGGCCCGGTCTAGGCCCGCGGGCCAAGCACGGCACGGCCCGCGGGCCAGCACGGCACGGCCCATAAGGGCCTGGGCCGGGCTGGCACGCGAGCCTGGCACGGTCCGGGCCTGGGCCCGGCTCGGCCCGATAAAAATTAATGCTTCATAAATTTTTTTAATAAATTAATAAATATTGAACACTAAGAAATCTTGATTTATGAATATAAAGCCACCTTAATGGTGGGGGGTTTGGCATAGACCCCTACCAGTTTATTAATTTAAATCAAAATGGTACATGAAGGGAGGTTTGGACCTTGGTCTGACCTCTAGAATACAATAAGAAACTAAGAAAGGGCCGAGGTTTGGACCTTGGTCTGACCTCCAGAATACAATAAAAATGTACAATTATAAAAAATTAAGAAATCTTACTAATCATCAGTGATTCAGTGAATCAGTATTCACTCTTCAGTCTTCAGTCTTCAGTCTTCAGTAGTGTTTGTATCATCATCATCAGAGGATGTTGTATTATGTCCACCTTTATCTTGAAGTCTTGCCTCAGCATCCAGCCAATCCTTGAAGCAGAGAAGCATCTCCACCGTTTCGCCCGTCATCCTACTTCTCTTTTCGTCAAGAACACGCCGACCTGCACTAAAAGCGGATTCCGATGCTACCGTGGACATCGGCACAGCTAAAATATCGCGTGCAATTGCAGACATAACAGGATATTGATTTCTAACACTCTTCCACCAAGATAATACATCTAGATTCTCTATTTGATTTTCATCATATGCAGAATGAAGATCATTTCGTAAATAAAATTCTAGTTCACTACTTAAAGATGAAGAAGATGAAGAGGAACTTGAAGCATGTGTGTGTCTTCTCTGTGCAATGAATGAAAAAATAGATGACGAACGAGAACTACTAGAAGGAGGAATAGAGGTTTGTATTTGTGTTCTAGATCCACGAATTTTTTCATCATATATAGCATAAATATCATAAAGAAGTTGTCTTACCTCATCTTTAGCAGATTCAGCATCTTGATTCATATTTTCAGAGTATGCATCAAGTAAAATTAGCACGCCATTTAATTTAACTCTAGGATCAAATACAGCAGCTAAGTTATGCATAGGACATATCCTGTCCCAATACTCATTCCATTTAGATTCCATTAATTCAATAATAGGCATTAAAACATCATCATATCTATGTTCTGCAAATTTTTGACTAATTATATATGCTTGTTGTAAAAATGAACATGAAGTAGGGTAATAAATACCAGAAAGAACATTGGTAGCATTATAAAAACTAAGCAAAAAATCTTCCAAAATTTTTCCTTTATTCCAATCAGTTTCAGTCAATGTAAATCCTAATCCACGATCATTAATATATGCACTTAATAAATTTTTATATGGGTATGCATCATGTATCATGCTATATGTGGAGTTCCAACGAGTAATTACATCAAGTTTAAATTTTTTAAAACGTTTACCATGATTTATGCATAATTCCTTAAATTCTTGAAGTCTTGATCTAGAAGCATGAATAAAAGAAACTGCATTTCTAATTTTTGAAATCACATCTTGAATCATGCCCATGCCAGCTTGAACAGAAAGATTTAAGATATGACATGCACATCTAATATGCAGTAAATTTCCATCTAATATGGGATGCAATGAGTCTTTTAATAATACAACAGCAGAATTATTATTAGATGCATTATCAAAAGTAATAGACATAATTTTTTCATTAATATTATATGAACATGCAGTTTGATAAATTATATTTGAAATTTGTTGCCCAGAATGTGGAAAATCAAAAGCACGAAAAGCAAGAATACGTTTATTTAATTGCCAATCATTATCAATATAATGAGCAGTAATGGCAATAAAACAATTACTACCTACAGATGCTGACCAAATATCAGAAGTTAATGAAATTTTTACATTTAAAGTAGAAAGTGTTTCAATTAAATTTTGTTTCATTGCTAAAAAATTGGTCATAGCTACTCTTCTAAATGTACGCCTACTAGTTCTTTTGTAAGCAGGTTGTAGGTTTAATTGAACATATTCTTCAAAATTAAAAGATTCACATAAACTAAAAGGTAATTCATCCTTAACTATCCATTTTACAAGTGCTTTTCTTTGATTTTCATGATTATATGCAAAATTACCTACAAGTAATCCCCCTTGTATATTAAGGCTACTTTGAGTTTGAGCATGAGAATCATGCATCCTATGACTCTCTTGATGTCTTTTTAAATGCCCTGTTCCCCCACTACTACTACAACTATAAAGTTTGGCACATTTTTTACATCTAGCTTTCCAGACTCCCTCAACCATAACTCTATCAAATTCATTCCATACAGTACTAGTCCTCTTACGAGAAGAGGTTTGACCTTCACTCGGTTCACCAGTTCTAGAGGAACTAGGAACAGGGGGTTGGGGATTAGTTTCTTCTCCCTCAGAAACAGGAATGCCAAACTGACTTTCCTCAAAAGATGACATATCTATGATTAATTCAAAAAATAAAAACTAACCGCAAGGAGGAATTGAGTAGAGGGTCGGAGGGCAGAGGCAGAGCCGAGATTCCGAGCTTCCTCTTGTACTCTCAACAGAAGCGACCTTCTCTTCTCAACAGGAACCTCCTCTTGTGTAGCACTTGAACAAACTAAAAATTAAATTGCTAGAAGAGCACTTTAGAAGAGAGAAATAATAGCAGTAGAGAAGGAGAGAATGAGAGGTTTGGTGTGGTGAGAATGAGGGAGGAATGGGCTATTTATAGAAGCCCAAATTTTTTTTTCCCAAAATACCCCTCAATTCAGCCGTTATTGGACTGTTGGGAGGGGTAAAAGCGTCTTTTTCCCGAAAATAGCCGTTGGAAACGGCTATTTTCCTCCCCCTCTCCAGACGGGCCGTGCCAGGCACGGCCCGTCTGGAGCCGTTACGGGCCGTGCCGGCACGGCCCGTTCGGAGCCGTTGCGGGCCGCCCGTTTGCGCCCGTTACGGGCCGTGCCTGGCACGGCCCGTGTCGTGCCGTGCCCGGCCCGGCCCACCAATAGAGGGGCCTGGGGCCGGGCCGGGCTGCAGTTCCGTGCTGAACGGGCCGTGCCAGGCACGGCCCGTTTAGTCTTTGGGCCCGGGGGGCCTGGGCCGGGCCGGCCCGGCACGGCCCGTTGCCCAACTCTACTCAAACAAAGAGAACCAACGAACTGGGTATAATAATTTGGGCAGTATATGCTAGAACTGGATCAGGGCCATCAGGCTTACATTCAAGAATGTCAACCAGGTTTCCTATTGGACTGGTTTCAACTTGAAGGTTTAGGCAAGCTGGCTATTCTGACTCTGGATGTTTTGGATTGGAACTGTGAGTATAGGATTGGATTTGGTCTGAATGGTTGGATTCATCAAATGGGATGGACCGAGCTAGCCTAGGGTTATCTTGTGTGTTGGGCTGGCTTAAAGCTAGCTCTTAAACTTGATCTAACCAGTCCAAGTCGCTGTTGGCAGCCATACAACAGAATAATAGGCATAAATATGCAGCTATAACCTAGGATTTACTACATGCAATTTATTGGCTGTCATTGGGCTACTCCATATGAGATTAGAAATATTCTCGGATCATGAGATATTATAATTCCACAGGACAGCAAGTTAAAGATGCAAGCAACTTGTACAATTTTTGCATCCGCACTATTACCTGAATTCATCATCCAAGCCTTTTTCCCATCGAATATGGAGTCAGCTATAGAGCACATCTATACATTGAGAAGGCTCCATGGAAAGATTGAGCAGATTTTATGATCGGCTGCCTGATATCAAGCTTCAGAAACCAGTTCTGAATTCTAGGTCAAAGTAAGTTTAGGAAAAAGAGGGACTTGACACAAAACCAATACGGCCACTTGGAAGACAGGTCTCTGAATTGCAGTCTAAGCTCATGGACCAAAGAGCAACCATCGATAAGAAGGGTGAGATGCACCCTTGCCGAACAAAATGCAGCATCATGCAACCAAATCATTATTCAGAGCTTACGCTTACGCACTTTATCAGATGGTAAGTCATATGGCTTGGCATTGAATATCTATCAATCAGAATATCAATCTATTACCATTCTCAAAACAGCTGGTAGCATAGATGAATATGAACTAACTGAATCAAAATTTAACATACCATATTTGCAAGCAAGATGATAAATATTTGTGCCAGCCACTGCAAGATTTACGCTTTAAAGATTCCATTCTAAAGCAATCCCACAAACATGGACCAGTAGAATAGGTTAAGCAGCAAGTTATACAGCAAGGGTCCCCGTAATTAAATCTACATGGTAATGAGTTGCAATGTTCTGTTTGTTTTCAAAATGGCAGATAAAGTAACCACTAGGAAAAGTAAGTTTGACAAAATAGTTCAGAGTAAAAAAAGCATAATTACTCATGTTACAGTTTTCTTCTTCTGGGGGCGGGCGGGGGGTGTAAAGCACATGTTACAGTTTACTATAGTGCATTTCCTTAAAATATAATAGGCTCGTTTGGTTCACAAAAAATATTTTTCCTCATAGAAATATAATTTTTAGGAAGCAGATTTCTGAAAAGAGAATACCTAAATTTGGCATGTTTGGTTAACCATGGAAAAGTGACAGATTTATAGAGTGCTTATGTTTGGTTGACCATCCACTTTCTTAGGAAAATTGTGTAATTTCTATTATATCCTTAACAAAAATTAGGTCGGTGATAGCTGAAGGGTCTTTTTGGGAAAAAATAAAAATATTTCGATTCTCGGATCACAGAAAAATAACTTTCCCATGTTTCTTATGAGAAAGACTTTTCCGCCTCTCTTTTTTGAAAACTTCAACCAAATAAAAGGCATCTCTTTACTTTTCCATTGACCATATTTTTCTTCTTTTTTTTCGCGAACCAAATGAGCCCATGGATGATCTAATCAAACCAAGTTGTTTGGTTATCTCCACGGAGACAGAACCGTTCCAGCCCAATGATAGGATAACAACAAATTTACTGCAAGATGGCATCAAAAACTTGCATAAAATGGGAATTTTCCGTTCTATGCAACCAAATAGATATGTCATTGCCCTTCCTTACTAGGGCCTCTCTTTAGATTTTCATTGTGCGTGTCCATATGGTGCAAGTCATTGCTTCTCTGTTTTTGCCACTCTCAGATGTTTAAGATAAGTTGAACAAATAGTCCTCACTATTCAGTCTTGATTGGAGCATTAGGAGCACTTTAACCATACCAGCCTGTATCCATGAATAATGCTTCAGATACCTGTTGATCATGAATAATGCTTCAGATACTTGTGAAAATTCAAAGTTGCAGGCAAATGGAAGCAATAGAACAGAAGATGGGCACATTAAGTTAAATGGAAGTCCTTTTTTATTATATGTGCGCTAGCCCGCTCTATGGCTGGAGGTGCAGTCAAACAAACCTTTCATTTTTTTTCTAAACTACATATTCTTTTCTAACTTTTTGTTAATCCTCTTTTCTTTTACTCTTCTAAAATATAGTAACACTCTCTCAACTTTGGACATATTCCAGAAACACCCTCTCAATTTAAAAAAAAATATTCAAACCAATCCTTCGAGTTTCTAAATCATTCCAAGATGACCCTTCCGTTCATCTCTATTAACAAAGTGGTAGAATATGACCGTCACATGATAAGAATACTCTTAATATGTGTTGAATGGGATAGAGTCTCAAATGATCTTTTATGAAAAGCAAATCTCAAAGCATTCTTAGTATATGGCCCATAGTTGAGGATTATCCACTGCATATGTCTCAAAACACTTCAAATCCTTTTATTCATTCATTTGCATAGATCTCAAAGAACCCTTAGTATATGATCGATAGCTAAGGATCACCTACCGCACAAATCTCAAAAGCACTTACATATCTCGAAGTACCCTTAGTATATGGCTCATAGTTAAGAATCATCTATCGCATAGATCTCAAGGCACTTCAAACACCTTCATTCATCTGCGTGCATAGATCTCAAAGCATACTTAGTATATGGCTCATAGTTAAATGCTATCCACTGCATAGATCTCAAAGCACTCCAAATCCTTTCTTTCATTTGTATGCACAGATCTCAAAACACCCTTAGTATGTGGCCCATAGTTAAGAATTATCCACCATATAGATCTCAAAACATTCCGAACTCCATTGATCCGCCTACACAGATTTCAAAGCACCCTTTATATATGGTCTATAGTCAAAGATTACCCACTGCGTAGATCTCAAAGCACTCCAAACTCGTTTATTCATCTGCATAGTAAAAGTCATTCATAGATGCCGGAAAAGGATGAAGGTATTTTGGTCATTTGAAATAGCAGAATAATAGTGTCGGCTGGTTGGAGAGCGAGAGGACGACTTTGGAATGATTTGCAAACTCGAAGGGTCAATTTAGAATTTTTAAAGTTGATAGAGTGCCTTTGGGAGATGTCCAAAGTTGTAGGGTATCATTATAATTTTTCTTTTTCGTTATTCTAAGCCCCATCTTTGTTTTTTTCAGAAAAAATTATAGTGACACTTTTCTGAACTTTAGATTTTTCTCAAAAGCATCTCTCAATATTTCAAATCCATGTTTCAAATTTTCAAATCATTTCAAAATGGTCGTCAGCTCTCTATCCATATCCACCCGAGCATGTTAGCCTGCCAATTCAAATGATGGAAATGCCCTCTCCCTATACCTTCGGCACTCCAACCATCAAGTTTCTTTGCAGTTATGGCAGCAAGCTCCAAGATCCTTTCATGTTACCCCAATCGCAGGCTTCGCTTTGTTGGTGGCCACACCCATGTCCTCATCATCGACTGCTCCAATCCCTTTCTCCATTCCGTCCTTTCTCCTCTCTTTCGATTTCTTCCATTAATTTGTCTTCAAAATCACATTTTTTGATTTCTTTAATTTGTTAATTGATTCGAAGCACAAAAAAGTACACAAAGATTGGATTTGTTAATGAGAAAATAGCAATGCTTAAATTACCTAAATTTGTCCATCTTCAAATGGCCTATTAATCTAGAAGGTGGCTTAGGAATGCCTTCCAACCCGCAGCGTATTGGCTAGGCGGGGCATCAGGACTACTTCGATGTGTGAGGACTGCCCTAACGAGGAGGTGACCATCAATCATGCTCTTTTTTGTTGTCCTCGGGCGATACAGGTATAGAGGAGTGCGACACTATCTTTGCTACAAGGATGAGGATCGGCGGAGGATTTATTATATCATTTGAAGGTATCCATGAGGAGACTAGGGATGGTGTGGGGCGTCATCTGTGCCTACTTGGCTTACCACATTTGGTTAGACAGGAATATCCGCATTTTCGAGGAAAGGACCCCCCCTCGGCGAGCTGTTTTGTCATGTGGTTGAGATCATCTACACTACTAGGGTGATTTTACCACGGGGACTAGGGACACCTGGGACTCCTACATCGCTGTCACAGACCCAATGTCACTTTTATCACTTGGGAACCTCCAATCCCTGGTCACCTCAAGGTGAACTTCGATGATAGTGTGCTATCAGAGAAGACAGAGGAGGGACGAGATTTGTGATCCGAGATCACAATTCCAGACTGATTGCTGCGGGAGAGCGGCGCATTTGTGGTATGACAGTCATAGGAGCGAAGCTCGGGGCGGTATGAGAGGGTATCACCTATGCGAGAAGTATCCTAGGAACTGGTGAGATATCCTGGAAGGAGACTCCGCTACGGTGATCAATTGGATTCGGACGCTGAGCGATTGATCGACGGCCATCCTCTCCTTAGCGATATACAATGGATGATGGGAGACTGTGATTTCTTTCAGGCTGGTCATGTGTACTAGGAGGCAAACAAGGTGACTGATTGGGTTGCTTCTTTTGCTGCCCATCACTCCAGAAAGATCTCATGGACATGGATGGACTGATATTGTATCCTCATCTTTATGCCACGTATTGTATCTTGATTCAGTTAGTTATACTCATGCCAGATTAACGTGAATGGCCGTTGCATCAAAATATATATATATATATATATATATATATATATATATATATATATATAAGCGATTGGGTATTTATGACGAGATAGGGGAAAAAATCAAAGAGACTGAGGGCTCGTTTGGTTCGCGGGAAAAGAAGGGGGAAAAGTATGGTCAACGGAAAAGTAATGAGATGCCTCTTGTTTGGTTGGAGTTTTCAAAGGAGAGAGAAGGGAAAGTTGTATTGCCATGGGAATGTGATTCCCACATTTCATGAAAAAGTCTTTCCCATAAGAAACATGAGAAAGTTACTTTCCCATGAGGCGGGAATCACTCCATTTTTACTTTTTCCCAAAAGGTCCCTTCAGCATTAAAGAAGCATTAAAGAGGCATTAAAAATCTAATTTTTATTAAGGGCATAATAGGAATTATATATAACTTTCCTAGGAAAGTGGATGGCCAACCAAACATAAGCATCTTGGAAATTTGTCACTTTTCCATGGTCAACCAAACATGCCAAAAGTACTTTTCTAGGCATCCTCTTTCTAGGAATTTGTTTCTCAGGAATCATATTCCTAGGAAGAAAAATGTTTCCCGCGAACCAAACGAGCCTGAAGGATTCGGACTCGTTGGTTGAAGTATACTCCTCTCGCTCTTTATCTCATTCCTTTTCACTTTCTTCTCCCCTTCCTCTTTCTCTTCCTGCCCCCTCGCTGTCCTTCTCTTTGTCCCTTCCCTCTTAGGTTTTAAGCAAAGATGTCCTCTAGCGCTTCCCGATTCATCAAATATGTGACCGTTGGCGCCGGCGCCGTCAAGAAGACCCGTATGCTTATCTGCAACACCAGAAACAGATTCCCGCCTGCAATCTTCTCTCTCTGTTCTTTTTTTTTTTCCTTTCCTCTTTTTAGAAGAAGAAATATTTTCTTGGCTTTGATTCCTCCTCCACGTTCTCTTAAAAGAAGTTCTTCTTTTTTTGGATTTCTCTCACTTGTTTGGATTCTGTTCCTGATCTTGTGCAGGAGCACATTACAGGGGTATTTGATAACTTCAGCGCCAAGGCTGTTGTTAATGAAACCATCGTGAATTTAGGCCTCTGGGAGTAAATATTTTCTTTTGCTGTTTGATTTGTTGAACAAAATGTCGAACTGGGAACCAAAATAATAAATCAAAACAAGAACCGAAGAAAGAAAGCAAAAAAATAAAAAAAATAATACAACTGATATAAAATATATTTCGGCCATAAATGATGGTCATGTGATATTACTCTGTGACCTGAGTTGCAGTGGTGGAGGAACCGGATCGGAAAAAAAGAGAAATTTTAATTATAAGATATTTAATAAAATCATTGCTGGAATTAAGATCTCATTCAAAGAGAAAGATAGTAAATATCTGAAGTTTCTTTTTTTATCCTAGATGAATGATCCGATCCATAAGAACCATAATTGAAAATTATTTGATCGTCTTTTATTGAGAAAGAAGTGAAATATAATCAACTTGAATTCAGAACAACTATTCAAAATCTTACGAAAAGACTTAATTTGTTACCTTAGGAGATGACCTGTGAGACCAGTTTACTTAAAAAATTAGTTTAAAACTTTTTAAAGTTGAGAGGATATCTCTCGAACATGTTCAAAGTTGAAAGAATGTCACTATATATATATATATATATAATTTTTTAATTTTCTTAATAAAGTTGGTGAAGTCTGACTTATTTTTATTCGAAAAGAAGCAAATGCTTATACTCTCCTTAAGCCATTCAATCACTATTGGTTACTGCCCCCCTCTACTTGGAGTTTGGGATCTAGAACCATTAGCGCAGCTATCTTGTGAGTTCTAGACATAACGGTGAGCACAAGTTTTACCGGTTCCGGTGACCAAAAGAGTTGGCCAAACGGCCACATTTTGTGCTACATCAGATTTTAGCATCTCATCTTTAACCTGGCACTAAGCTATGTTAAATTCATGACCCTCCATGCTATGTTCATCACATGACAGGTTCATCACAATTGGAAAGTAACCGTCTCTGGAAATCATAGGCTAAGATGTATACTAATATAAGTCAATTACAGCAAAATTAGGCATTAGTTATGTATAAAAATATGAGTCTCAATCTACTTGGAGGACTGACTAATCTTCTTGAGCTCCTTGAAGATGTTTCAGCCTTCAATCAATCTTGACAAGGTATTTTGAGGATGGAACAGTTCTGGGCTATCCTCAATTGTCACGTTGTTTGCTTCTTAAAGTGGTGTATCTTCCTCTATGGTTGTGAATTCTTGCTCCACTCAAAAGTCAAGTTAATAATCTCTTGGTTGATCTCCTTCCATAAAATTCTCACTGCAACAACCCAGACATTGCTCTTCTTGTGTGCTGTGTAATGACTTCCCTGAAACTGTTCGACATTTTGATGCTTGGTTGCCCTTTCACTGGAGAAATTTGGGACTTCTGCAAACTTAAATCTGGTTCATTGAAGCTATCCTCTTTCTATTCAACTCTTTTGGACAAAGCTGAATGATCTTTGCTTGCCTTGGGTATTTGGTGGAATAGAAGGATATTTAAAAATAAATCAGCAAAGCATCTCTTTTTTGTCATTCAAGATATTATCTAATACCATATTGACGAATCAGTTGATCCCAAAAATTTAATCTGATAAGAAATAAGTCGACAATGTGTCTTGGCATCATTTACTCATTAAATGAATTAAAGTGTATTTCCCATCCAGTAATCTATAAATTAAATTTTATAGATTAATTACAAAAAAACACTCTAAGATTATGAGCAAATTACACTTACATCTAAGGATTTAAAAAACTTACGTCTATCTCTTGAGGTTTATTTTTATCCAACACTTTAACCTATAACTTTATAGAATGTTAGTCAAACTATTAATTTTAAATGAAATGCTATGTTAGAAAAATTTTAAAAATGACCAAAATAACCTTAAGCGAAATAACAGCCATCCAAGGATATAAAAAAAATATACACGTTCTTCTCCTCATCAAAGGATAAGTTTGACTTTTCATATGAGGTAAACGGTTTCACTAATGCTATTAATTTTACTAAATATAAGTGTAGATTTTATAAACTATTGGATACAAGTGTAATAAATAAAAAATTTATAATTTACTCAATATTATATTTCATCGAACCGCCTAAATTCTCCCTAAGAGGCACCCTGCTGGATCTTATGCGTGTCAAATATAGTGCCATCTTATTTGAGGGTCAGTTTTATGTAATTCTCTAAGCTGCTGCCAAGAGAGAATAAAACAAAGAATAAAATTCTCAGAATAAAATTAACCATCAGCTAGAAAAACACAAGTTAGACGGTAGAAATTTGCCCATAATATTTCTCTCCATTGACGGGCATTTGCTTGTACGGATGTCGGAGGAGCCCCCAAAGCCTAAAGTCCATGAACTGCTAGATTGGTTAGCTTGCTACCTAAGCATGGAGCACTTGGTAAAGATTAAATCCTCAGCCAGAGGTGCTCATAGCCCGTGCTGCCTTGGCATGATGCCTCATGCATGGCTTTGTCCTCACCTACGCAATTATATCTCTGAGGCACCCAGCTCTTGAAATTGGAAGGGGCATGTCCTTTGTAGGTGCCATGTCTCACATCGCACCATCAAGGTGTGAAGTATGTTTCCCATCCTTACATGCTAAATATACACATAATATTCATGCTATAGCTCCACATAAATCACCTAACCACATGTTGTGTAGGTACATATATATTGCATGCATATATATATATATATATATATATATATATATATATATATATATATATATATATATATATATATATATATTATGGATGTGGCAGGAATTATATGCATCATCTGTATTTTGGTATGGTAAGTGCACATTCTTGCAATCATTGCAACTTTGTTAAAGCAATATAAGGATTTGAAGAAGCAATCAGATGCAATCTTCACTGTATTTATGAACAAATGGCAAGCATATAGGTGTGCTCTGTATCAAGGTCTAGCGTACTAGTAATTATCTTAACTATGTAGAAATGCAAGGAGCAATAGTTTCACTCGTTCCTCCTAGTAAGAGTTTTACCGAAATAATCAAGACAGTTAGTCAAAATTAGCCGAACTAGTGGTCGCAAGCCAGAATCTTATCCAAAAAATCTAGTCGAAAGATATTATTTGAATTTTTTAGTTCTATATGAATATCCAAAATCTCTCCGACGAATAATCGATATGAAACTAAACACACACTCGCATGAGTTCTTATGCTAGCATTAAAATATGCAACAAGTATGCAGGGGAGGTGAGCCTAAGAAAAAAACATGCTCAGATGGATGCCTTGAAGGTGGAGAAGAATCCAAAGAGAAGCTACGCACAATAGCTCTGTAACTTGGACTTCTTTGTGATTCATATATGCTTGGCTTATTAGCATGGCATGTATATAAAAGCAGCAGTCTCAATTTTTATACGTCATATAAGATATTACAAGCATGACCTGACAATTGAAACATCTGCTTACCCTGAGAGGGATGTCAACTTATTTTCACACACTAGTATTTGTCAAAGTGACTCTGGTTTCACATGGTTCCTTCTCCTCGTGAGGGGACAGCTGATAAAGATCTTTCACCGTGCGGAGTAAATCCTACGCAGTGTGCGAGGTTGCCCAAAAGCCTTTAGTCCTCGACAGCCCCACACATCTTTTAATTGAGTGTAGGAACAAGTGCTAATGCCAAATGACCCTGTCTTTTTTCCATCAACTTACCCAACTGCTCTCCCATTGCTCGAGATCCACAGAAACCGTCACAGATCTTGCAATGCTCGAACTACCCCACCAACTATTTGTATATAAGGATGCTGGCCAATGGAACCAAGAAATTACAGGGACCAGTATGGGATGGATGCTTTAAATTCTTTGCTTCATTGCATCACTTGCAGCCTTGTGTATCTTAAAATCGACGGGTTTCTCTACCATGTGGGGTTTAAATCAAGCAGGCAGGGAAGGTACGATACTGACTCCTCGATAGAAGCATGATGTCGGTATGTAATTGGTCGTGCTTGTAAGCAATAACCCCAACAATCACATCTACCTATTACGTAACTATGCCATTGCTTGCATTTTACGCCCTTAAGTCAGTCTGCTAAAACCAAAAGAAAGGTGATCGATCAGGGCTTAGCCAAACTTTTCTGCTCGGTAGAGGTCTTGAATTTGAATCCTACCGAGATGTTTGCCATTGCACACATCGTGTGGAGGCTTGTAATGCTAGCTGGGTCTATTATGCTGTTGCCTGAGAATTATTTTGAGAACACTTTGCCTGAGAAATGGCCTTTCTTCTCTAGTCTTTTAAGGATTAATTATGAGAAGTGTGCAGGTGTTGTACAGCCAACTAAAGACATCATCACCTATGAGCCATGGTTAGGTTGCAGGATTGGACATTGAAAAATCTGGATCAGAATTATTGTATATAGCATAAGGACATCGACAGAGGACGTGCATAGAGACAATGGTATAGTTTTGTTCTCTTTTTTCTTCTTTTTTCTGTTTTTCTGTGTGGATAAATCATATACTCAAACCTCCAGTGTGGATAAATAGTTGGACTTTGGTTCTATACCACTGAATTTATTGCTCATCGCATATGGAGCCTAGATTTTGGTACATTTCAGGACTGGCCTGCCAAGTACCTCAGGTACGGGCTGTCGCCCAACAGTCATGGTGTGGAACGCATATAACGTCTTGGCGATAAAAAGAAACCATGGAAATTAAGGACAAGTTTATTTGGTAACTAGTGGCCTTTTGGTTCACATGAGGATAGCAGCACAGAGACAAGAGGGAGGCCAGCGAAGCTCTCTCTCTTTCTTTCACACACAGGGCTAGTAAAACAAGTAACTAGAGAGTGAGGGGTTTGGTTAGGTTTAAGTTCCCCCACCAAAGTCTTTTGAGAAGTTTGAGTTCCCAAAGTCATTGGAATGTAGCCAAAGGTCTCTTGTGTTCATAAATTTTATAACTGGGAAGAAAGAGAGAGAATATGAAGATATAAAGGAGCACAAGGGCATCAATTCTCCTTGCATATATGCTTTCTGGCTACATGCTGACTGCTCCATCAAATTAAGATAATCGAATTATTTTCTACGATGGTTACTAATTTTTCATGGGGTTTAGGCATGTATCAGAATATCCAAGAGGATAATCAAATAATGGTGTGTTTGTGTGCTTTGCTGATCGATTAAGCCATGAATCTGGATTGCATATCCCAATCAAGCAATACAGGCTGGCTATGACTGCTTTGCATGATAAGATTTTTATGCCCATAGCTTTCATTTAGCTTTACTGAAGGTATTATTTTCTCCTGTTTTTTTTGAACATGTTGCCTATTTATTTTTTGACTATGGGTTGTTATATATATATTTGTTTATCCATACGTACATTTTGTATAATGGGTTATAGTCATTAAACGGGAGATGCACTCAAAAAAAATTTTCTTCCATGACAAATGTTAGAAATTTCTAAAATAGGAAAATATTGAAAAACTCTGTCGTCTTGGAAAAAACCTTGGTATTAAAGATGCATTGATATACACATAAGACGAGCAACAAATTAAAAACGACTGACAACTTATTTCAAATGATCTTCCAAAACGGAAAGTACAGTGCTAAGCAAGCAAAGGCTAATTTATGTTAAGCCTATGTACGTCAAAGAGTTTTTATCCTCACAGAGTTAATGGTTTGCAGCTCGCCAACTAGCAGTAGTTAAGAGACGTTTTCCCCGTCGCGGTAAATCTTTGTTACATCACCTTGTAGAAAATGATATGGGTCCACATTCCAGTGCAGTACTGATGTGCAATTGACCGTGTAGTCCTGCACAATGAGTCACAAGCATACACTAGCCATCTTACGTACCATGCAGCAAAATATAGCTACATTCTGGTTTTAGCATAGGTATAACAATACAGGATCTTTTCAAAAAATCTAATTAGAAAATATTATTTATATTTTTTAATTAGATCTGTATAAATATTCAAGATCCATCTAATATATAGTTGATATAGAACTAGACACACATTTGTATAGATCCTCACATATGTGTCGCAAAATCTAATCACAAATACTATAATCAACCTATATAAATTATGGACCGAATCTGCTCTGATACTATTTGTAACTATTCAAGTTCTCACATAAAAAAAAGCTAGTTAAAAAATACTATTTAGATTTTTTGATCCCGTATAAGTATTTAAAATATATCTAATGCATAATTAATATAGGACTAAATATATATCCATACAAATTTTTAGACTTTACCTATTTCCTCATCTCTCCACCACAAATTTCTTCGGTTGGCAAACTGCTTACCAATTTCATGCCTATTATTATTATTATCCTTCTCTCTACTTATGAATGTATTATAATGTACTATTGCAATTACAATTATTATAATTATAATTGTATTTGTTGTTATTATAATTATTGTTATGTACTAATGTGTCTGCTTGCAAGTACGTGCATGTGCCTAAGAGATTGATTGATTGATTGATTGATTAAATTAGGTGGATGTTGGGATGGCAATGGTGGGAGTAGCTGAACATATTTACCGAAAATAGAGGGAGATCAAATAAACGTGGGTTCGGGCAAAACGTACCGTGATGAGGAACGTGCGCGGAAATGCAGGAGGATCAGCCGCTGGGGTTTCAGCGGCCCTACCGCAATCCAAATTCTCCAACAATAGCGCTATGGTAACTCAGAAACACCACTCAAAGATGTCACTCAGGTACCTTAACAGCAATCGAGTTGCTTCATTTGATGGCACAGTTTACGATGTCAATTCAAATGGAGCAAGCAATACACCATGCCAGCTTTAGTCACTTTTTTGAGTTACATGATCATTTTCCATTCTAATCATATATGGCTTCTCTCTATCTCTCTAATATTCCAACAATTAATTAAGCTCTCTTAATTCAGAATGCTGAATTTCTTATGCCGATACTGGTTTTTTTACTCCATTACAGAATATTGTATCAGATCATAAATATTTAAAATTCATATTATGTAAGGAGACATTATTTTTGCTAATTCGAATTGAAGAATGATATCAGATCCGTCTATTTTCAATGTCAAATACATAGTTAGCATATTCATTATAGTTAGCAACTCCGTATCCATGTCATGATTAAAAATCTTGGGTCAAGTCGTACCTTCGTCACCCTCTATAGAGCAATTAAAAATTCAATTACTTGGTGGCAGAGCTAATGTCTTAATTTTTTCACAACAACACTGTTGCTGAAAATTGAACCCGGGGGTGACCACTGGCTGAGAAGGTGGAGCTCCGGTGCAGATGGTATGTCGGCAGACTGCGTCCTCCGAGGGACCTGCAAAAAGCCGGTGGCCGGGGCTTCCGGCGCCAGCCCTCTCGGTGCCGGCCCTCCGATGCTTAAGTCAGAGGGGGGCTTAATTTGGAGAAGGAGATGAGTTATATATCGGAGTCTAAAAGTTTGAATCAAGAAGAAGAATCTCCCTTTAAAGAGGAAGAAGTTTTCCTTTTATAGGAGGGATACAGGGTTACCTGTGATGTGACCGGACGAATTAAATGAGTTACCATCATGATTGAGTGTGGTCATCTGAATTAATGCGTTGCTGTGGAGGACGGGACTGGAGCCAATGAGTTGTTGTGGGTGACTGGACGTAGTTGAGTGAGTCGATGAGTTGCCGTGGATGGCCTGAGATTTTGAATAAGTCGGAGATCTGTGGAGACCATGTGCATTAATTGTTGACAGTCGTAGCAGGGTATAATTCCTAGTTGATGTGTCGTGGCGTGGCCGGCAAGCAAAGCATGGTACAGTAAGACTGCGGCAGGGCATGGCCGCAGCATGTGGATGACAAGCTCGGTCTTTTGAGCTCGGCCTGCATGAGCTCGGTCTTCTAGGCTCGGTCTGCATGAGCTCGGCCTGCATGAGCTCGATCTTTTGAGCTCGGCCTGCATGAGCTCGGTCTTCTGGGTTCGGCCTATATGAGCTTGGCCTTCTGGAATTAGGCTTGCTGTCGGATTTGGGTGTTTTAATTGTATTTGTGGGATGGTCTATTTTTTCCCCCAACATAACACTATTAATGACTTTGGTCTTACCGATGATTGAATCAGCTTCGATCAAACCCATATTATTACTAACATTTGCTGCTACAGAACAAAACAAATAAAAAAAAAGGGATAAGATGCTCGATAAGGTATAAGATCCAACCGGAGTATTTTTAGCAACTCATCGAAGAAAAAAGAAAGCCATGTCTAACATAAGTTTTTTGAAATTGCGAATAATAATTAAAACCAATATTTTTCCTAAAATATCTGAGAACAAACTAATAATCTTACAAAAGAGATAGCCCTAGAGCATTAATGCTTTCTCTCGGTGAACTATTTTTTCAGCAGTCATGATTAAATCAGGCAAACGAGCTTTTGACGGTGTGCTGCTAATTAGGTGAATCTTCTAAACTTGCAAATGAGTTCGCCATCAAATAAATAGATCTTGTTCGTAGGTTCTCTTCCTCCTTTTTGCCATCACTAAATCAACATATGATAAATAATTATATTTAGTAATCTGAAAAATATTTTACTCATGACTGAGTATAAAGAAAAGGCTATTTAGTCATCCAATATATCATTTATTTAAACTTTGATCTTAGTGAACGTTCGACCGGAGGCGCAACTCAATGAGTATACAATCGAGATAGAGGGTAGGTTGATAGCAAAAGCTTTTTAATCACCACCGTAAAACACCCGTAAACACCCGCCTTACTTAGCAACATATGCCGACCTTCTGTATCCGGAGGATCTGTAGATATGTTCTTTTGACCTCCTACTTACTTTACTAGATAGAAGAAAGGACACTTGAATAAGGATTTACTTTGATAAGCACTTTTGATGCTTGCAATTAGTTTGGGATCTTCATACAAATTTTTGTTTGATATTATTAAATATTATTTAAAATATATATATATTAGCAACCGATAGTAGAAGGAAATGCTGCTATTTTTCCAACACTATCCCAACACGTACTCGAGGAAAGGGCTCCAACCATCACATTGGAGTCATTCCAGCAGCTTTTTATCATTTTGACCAACAACATGATGGTTGGGTTTGTCGGCATCCTTTTCTCTTGAAAGCTTTAGATCCAATCTCAAACAATAATATATCAACACAATATTTTGAAAAATATATACCGTTCTTAAAAATAGACAAATATGTAATATGAAATAAAGAGCATTTTATAATTTTGAACCCATCTATTCGCTAAAAAAATTATGGGTCCATGTAAAACTAAGGTTCAATTAATGGCCATCTTTTAACATTATAATCCATCTTTCTCAATACAATTGCTTAAATTACCATGATAACAACATAAAATTTAGTCAAATAGTTGGCATCTAATTACTGTCTTTTATTTTTCATCTTAAAATTTTCTCTCTTTTTACTTGAATAAATTATTTTTTACCCATCGACTATAGCGAGGACCAGATTGTATATGACTCTGTGACATTTCTGTCTGTGCGAACAGTGAACAGTATCGCTTGTGCTTTTGACTGCGGGAAAATATTATCATGGAAGCTGGTCCCTAGCTGAGACGAATCGTCCAAGAAGATACTGCATCTCATCTAATCCAAGTGCTCCTGGATTCCAAGTCAAAACACTCTCTAATTAATCCCTTCCTTATGAAAGCTCACGGCCTCACCTCAGACATCACTGGGAGATGCAGTACTACTCCTTCGGTTAAAATAAAAGGGGCTTTAGAAAAAGAAAATTACATAAGTTTTCGGTCATGGCGACGGGAGAGCTGGGTGCAGGATTTGACGGCAAATGTTCGGATGTGTAATTATGTATTACCAGGATTTTAATGTCTCATCGGTTGTCCTTGCCAGAAGAACTTGTCAAGGAGACACAGTACGTCACTCTTTAGATTCTTGTAGACTTGTGCTTGGCAGTTGGCACTTGACTTCATGTTCGGCTTGAACGTGGTTTGGTGCATGGATTATGGAAAGAAGCTGGATGGATGGATCCAAGCAGGAGAATTGAGTCTATTTTTGAATTCAGCATGATTTGCTAGCAAATGAGATTTCATGTAACCTATGTAGCGGAGACAAAGCTTAATGTGGTTTGCAGTAGATCTCATTGCAAAGTCAGCAAAAAGGAGGATGGAAATACAACATACAAATGTACAATTATATGTATTGACGGAGACATACTATTGGTAAACCTGTTGGCATATGGACTGTAAACTTGGGTTAATACAAGGTAGTCTGACTATACGACTTTGAAAACCTTTCAACTCCTATCAAACATCTAATGAGTTAAATTATGCATTGTGTGCGCATAAAAAACATTTTTTTTCTTATTTGAGAAATATGATAAAGATGCTACCACCAAAGTTCATACATTGAACCTCTTCCTAAGTAAAAAAAAATGCCAAACTATTGAGCTAAGACTGCGCATTTGCATAACATTAGTATTACAAAGTTGTGTAGAATATGCTCGGCATAAAAAATTATTGTTATTATAAAGGCAACGTGAGCATAATTCTACAATAAGTATTTATCCTGTCGTTACGGATGCAAGCTGGCCCAATCTGGTTCCAATAAACTCACTGGCTCAGGTACTCATTTCTTTATAGTCAAGCTTATAGAGCAATTATTCTATGTTAACAATTAGATTAGTTCCATGCCAAAGTAAAACTCAGTCGGTATTCAAGAAGAGAGCATTGAAATTATCAATTTCTGTTCCAATCTGAAGCATGATATGGTGTATAAAAAACTATCATCATATGTGTTAAAATCACCAAATCATTCAAGTCGTTCCAGACATTAAAATTTCGAACCACTGGGATACAATCAACTCAAAAATGTACTCCTCCCCAACCTTATAATATTATTTCCAGACGTCTCCATACGAATACGATGCCAACCGCATGCATGCATGGGATCCAAATACGTAGTCTTGAGAGAGTCTACGTCCCCTGGCACGTGTCATCCAACCATCCGGCCGCACGAGAAACCGTCAGACTACCGTCGAACATATGGCGGTTGCAGCTTCCTTTCACCCCGACACGTATCCATCTCCGTACTAACGTTGACCAAAACTTCTCAGAATCTTAAATAAAACAACTACCTCTAATAAATATTTATGTCTTCTCAGATTTATTCAAAATTATAAAATATATCATAGGCCAGAAAAGGAATTATAAACAATTTCTTTTTCTATTACCACAACCAAAGCTCGGAAATAGAAGAAAAGAAATTAGAAAAAACGGAGCAAACTATTTTTCCTTTTTTTATCTTTTTTTTTTTTTACTCTTGCTTTCTTTTTCCGTCCGGGCTCAGGCCCCAGGCCTAGGAGAGGCGGAGGGCACCTCGGAGCTCGGAGATCCGGCGCTTCTTGAGATCGTGGTCGTCGGATGAGGATCCGACGGTCCTCTCGCTCTCGGAGCTGGAGCAGTGCCGGCCGAGCACAGTCACCGGGGTGTTGGAGCTCGAGACCATCTCGAACGTCGAATCGCAGCCGTCCATCGCCACGTCCCCAACCGCATTGCAGCACTCCCCCAACTTCTCCTTTAATTAAATCCAAGCCAAAATTAATCAATAAATAGCCCAACAATGCGACAATAGGTGAAAATGTGTTTTTATTTTATTTTTTACTTTATTTACAAATTCACAGGAGGACATGGCGGAGCGGAAGGAGGCGAATTGGATGGGGAAGAGCTCGTGGGCGGCGGAGAGGAGCGCCGCCGCGGCGATCACCGATGGCTTGAACTCTAGCATCTTGATCTCTAAAATTTTTTAATCAAAAAATTCAAGAATCATCCAATAAAGAGCGGAAACGGAGGGAAAAAAATCAAATTTTTATGGCTCATCTGATGGCTCGGAATGTACCATTCTGGGCTTTGAAGAGGATTCGAGAGGCGCGGGCTTTGAGGGCGTGGAGGAGAGGGGGCTGGGCAGGGGAGAAGAAGGAGAGGAAGAAGGGGAGGAACGAGAAGGGCGTGATGGATCGCATCCGCCAATCCAGCGCCCCAAGAACTAGAAGCTCCATCCGCCGAATCGTCTTGGCGTCGAATATGAATCCCTCCTCTCGCTGTACATAGTGAAAGAAATCAAGAACGACCGATTCAAATCAAGATAAGATCGCTATACAGACGTAATGATATCAAAATCGAACGGACTCTTTGGTTAGTACCTGGAAATCGGTGAGGAACAAGTCAGTCTTCTTCATCTTGGAGGCGATGGAGAGGCAGGAGATGGAAAGGAGCCGTACGACCCAGGGCTTGTCGCTCTGTAAGCAAGGATCGCAGATTTACATCAGATCGGATCTCAAGCATTGATGTTTTTTTTTTCCTATTTTCTTTTGGATAATTTACCGGGATTTGTCGCTTGGAGAGAAAGCGATCGACGTAGTTGATGGCGAGGTAGGCTACAGATGGATCCAGATTGCAGCTAAACTGCGCCTGCCCATAGAGACATCGTTCACTAACAGAGAAAGATGGAAACTTTTCCCTTCTTTTCATGAAAAGATTTGATCTTTCTTCGATTGTTACTCATGGATTACCTGGAGAATGAGAGAGACGGCGTCGCGGCGGGCGGAGAGATCGAGGTGGCCACCGGCGATGGGGCTCATGTGATCGGACTCCGCGGCGAAGAGCGCCGCGATCGAGTCGGAGAAGGGGTGCTGTTCCTCGTCGGCGCTCGTGAGCGGGTTCTCAAGGTCGAAGAGGAGAGAAGAAGCCATTAATCCTAAAGCTATGAGAGAAGCTATTGGAGGGAGGGGGGGAGAGGGCAAAGGCAGGAGCTTGTTTTATACAAAGAGAGAAGCTATTGGAAGGAGAGAAGACTTCTACTTCACTCCTCACAATTGCAGCATTGCCTTCCTCTCTCCTCCTTCTCCTATCTCTCTCTCTCTTATCCTTTTTTTTTTTTTTGGGTACATCTACAGGCTCTTTCCTTGGGGAGAGAGAAATATAACGTTAATTAATATGACATCAAAATTTAAATTTTAGTGTGTGTTTTTTTTTTGTTGTGAGTTAGAGTTCAGAGGAAACAGAGGAAAAGTGATTTGAGGAGAGAGCGAGGGGGGCATTCAGATATTGTCGGGAAAGAGCAACAGATGTCGCTGTCGCATGGGGCGAGAGCGGGCCGCAGGATCAGAGCGGAGCGAGATTTCAATGTCCAAGCCATAATGGAGGTATGTTGGAGGTTTTCTCATCGTCTCTCTTCGTCTTCTCAAGAGAAGAGAAATCTCGTTTGCTGGTTTTGCTTCTCGTCGGTTTGGTATGGATTCATTGATGATATGATTACTTCCTATTCTGATTATGAGTATTTCATTTGTTCTCACTGATGATTCAGTGTCATTGTACTAACTACTAAGTAGTGAGGTTGATTGAGAATTATTAAGTGATTTGTGAGTGTAGCAAAGTATCAATCAATTATTCATGTTTTAGTTGAGAAATATTTACAGTGTATTGATTTATCTACAAGGTATTATGATTGTGCATGTAGATGATATAACTTAACATAAAAGGTTGATTGTCACATAAAAATGATCTAACTAGGACGCAAGAGACACAGAAGCATGAGGTTGGTACTCATTGATATAACATTATTTGTAATTTTCATGCTCAAATAATAAAATGCAAGTTTAGTGATCACTTGTTTCATCAATTAATGATAATTATAAAATATTATAAATACCATTACATGTAGTTTTCTCATGTTGTGTTAAAATGCAAGATCAGAAAATCATCAGTTTTCGTTCATTCCTTTAGCTTGGGGTAAAGATGCATCAAGACTATTGCTAGCATGAGTACAAATAGGTTTTGTATATATGTATGTATCATGACAAGTTATATTGTTTTAGCAATTGTGGTTAAGATGTTAGTATAGCATATGACAAGAATTAGATTTATTTTGAACTGTACTTTAACCCCATCAGTGTATGGATACTAAATATTTTATAACTCTTCTAGATGCATCCATATTTAAGAATAGTTTTCCGTTCCAAGGTGTTATTAGTTGTCCTCCTTAGTACATAGATAACTATGCATGAATGTTTCTTATGCTCCATAAATAAAGAATTTTATGTTGACATATTCGTGGGGTGCGTGGACGACAGAGAGTGGCTTGCAATGAGACTTTAAAAATTAATTCACTTATAATCATCCCGAATATATGATTTGATGGGACTGAATTAGTATTCTTATTTTTCAAGATTTAGTGTTGATTACCGTAAATTCATAGAAAAGTATTAAGGGGGATTGAAACATGAGGCATTGCAATGTACTAATATTAGATTATTCAATTTGAAATAGCTTTAGTCATCCCTATCAAATGGTTTTACACATTAATGCACCCATGCAAACTATGTTGGTTTTGTTTTTCTGGTAATTAAATATGTTGCTTTTATGAATGATGTGTTTTTGCACTTCCTTTGTGAGATTGAAAGGAAGCATGCCAATTATGCATTCTATTTATTCCACTACCAATAACACATTACACATTTCTGTAAAAAGATTCTAAAGAGAGAAAGATGATCATATGATCTCCTATTAAATACTTGGGAATGTGACTACTTTTCATAATATGTTCATATAACATTAAATATTATAGGAGTCTGTTTAGTTTTTGATGAAACCGCATCAGGTTTGCCTTGAAATTTCATCTTGTGCCCCCCCCATTTATTTGAGTAACTACTTTTTTTATTCGACTCTTTTGATCTTGCATCTCATATGCATTGCGCATGCTTTATGCTAGTAGGCAATAAAATAGATTCAATTTTAATTAGAGAAATCTTTTTGTAATATGAATTTGCTATGAAACCTAGGATAATGGACTCATTAAGTTAATCCCTTTAGATTATTGTGTATCTGAATATTTTGATCTCACTGCCAATCCAATCACTCAGATCCAGTTGGGAGAGGCTGAGCACTTGCACTTGATGAACCCAGTTATTATTATTATTATTTGGGCTAAACCAGCATTTGACACAATTCTATAGGTTGAATGTGAGTCAAAGTTTTCTTATACTCACCGGCAATGACCCAAGCCTAGAGAGGTAAACTTGGGTTTGCGGGAGAAATAACGACGCAGGCGAGAAACCGGGGACAATTTAATAAACTCCGTTTTTTTTGACTTTTGCGTGGAGTTTGTGTTCCGTTGCAGCAGTCAACAGAAGGTTTCATCGGAATTTACCAAAAAAATAAAACGCCCCGTTTATATTTGTTGCTTTCTTCTGATTTGATAGGATGTACTCATGTTAGAGCTATATAAATTATCATTTTCATAAAAAAAAACTATTTTTTTAAAATTTACCATTTGATCCTTAGCTTAAGATGGGCGGATCCATGAAGCCATGCTCCCAGCTACATGGAACAAGGTTGCAAGGAAGAAATTATACTCTACACTAGATGTGCTATATTAGTAGTACATCACGCTAATTAGAAGTTTTTTTATATAATTATTTTTATTATTCAGCAGTGGTATGCTGCATAAACTGTACCCCTCACACCGTTTCGAATCATTTCTGTAGTGCACTGCTGATATGGTACATTTGCTGTAGAATATAATTTATCGTTGCAATTAATGGCCCCGCTAGTTGTTCTTGCAAGAGGTTGTAGTGGCAAAAACATAGATGAAGAAATATTAAGGTTACTCTCATTATATCAGAAAGATAAAATCTCTTAGGCAGGTCATCGGATCCAATGACGTGTCATTAGCAGTCGTGCATTGCTCAATGTATCTCTCATTTTTGGATAAAAAATTATAGAATTGCATGTTTCTTATAATTATTCAGTGGAGAAATGAATGCAGCAATGGGGCCTACAGAAATATATAACAACTAGCATAGAGATCCTTTCATATGGAGCCATTTGGTAATGTTAGTTTCCTACTATCATTACTTTTCTTGAGTTTACTTCTTAATTTTGTAAACTACATAAACAAGTTATATATAGCATTTCATTTCCCTAAGTTCTATAGCCTAGACTACATGTCTATCAAACCATGCACCCTAATAGTTTATGTTTACCGAGCCTTAGTCTCCTAACACTAAGTCCTCGTGTAATTATATAACTAGATGGCCGCCGGAGTACGTACTGTTTTTTCTCATGACGATGTTCCCGTGTCACATGCCCCCACCCCTATGCATGTTGTGTGCTACCGAACTCGAGGCATTCATTCATTTGCGATGTAGAAAACGCTTTAGATTCATTCTATTGCTAGTTGTACAAGTTGGCATTCTATAGATCTAATGATTCCACTTGAGAGAATATGAGGTTTTCTTATATATGGATTTCCTTCTACAATTTTAGGATTTTTATAAAAATTATCCTTTTATAAATTTCTTGATATTTTGTAAAAAAAATCTAAATTTTTTGATAATCTGACTAAGAAGATAAACTAATTTTATATGTGCAAGCAACTCCATTTATAAGTACAACTTCAACAACATGCAACGATGCAATGGAAGGCAAAGAATAGTATTAGGTCACATTGTGGTAGTTAACAATAATTAGTGGCATTTAATTTTCACTTGGCTTGTAGCTGGAGTTGATGTAAAAATACATCAATTAATGGCATTTAATTTGACTAGGCTTGTAGCTAGAGTTGATGTAGATCCATCACCATGCAACTGTGATTACTCAGCCTTTTAAGTCGGCAACAAACAAAAATGTCCTAATGTTTTTAAATATGCCAGCTCATTAACATAAACATTTGGAAGATGATGTCCACTTCCTTCAATTTCTTGGTTCAGGTAGGGAGGATATATAGATCAGTTATTTCCTCAAAATTTCATATTTCTTTTCACTATATTTGGACTCACTGATTAACATGTCATGAAGTTAATTAACCTTAAATTGATGAGGCAGATGCATCAAGAATGGTCCTTCTGAATACTTAACTATTGAAGAGAGTGGTGAGCAAGCAAAAAAAAAAAAAATCTAAATAATATAATATGGTGTAAATGTGTCCAGGCAATATATATTGAATCCGTATTACTATGAAAATTAGATGCTTCATTTGGAATACCAAGATATATTGATTTTTAATCTTATTATGTTTGTTTTCCTTCTTTCTTTATCTTATTACGCTATCAGATTGAACTCTAGAGAAAGTAATGAAACATGCTTCGTAATTGTTGCCTTTAACTAAAGAATTGTAGGATATTGTCTTGATTTTTTTTTCTTGGTACACAGATATTCTCTTGTTTTCACCTTACAGTTTTACATGCATGATAATGGAAACCTTGCTTGCACTGAAGAAAGTGGTGTGAAATCAAGTATCAATTTACACAAGAGCAAGGAGGCAAGGACACAACCCTCTAATGAATGGAGATGGAAAGGTTTTCATCTCTTGTGCCAGTTGCCAGCTACTTGGTCGTGTCCTTTGAGCCTTGGCACAGGGAAAAGTGGCTGGGTCCATTAACAGGCCCTTGGCTCTTGGTGGTACATCAGAGGATAAAACCATGGGGCAAATACCCCATACTCTTGTAATTTCTGGAAAGCTATCTATATGCTTCTAACCAAACACATATACGTTGGTTTTTTTTTGCCGTCGGAGCATGAAAAAAGAGAAGGGATATCAAATAAATGACAGAGAGTTAACATGAAAAAGCTTGGGAAATGAGACATTCTCTCTCTAGTATTGAAAGGGTGCACGAAGGGAGAGGCCAAGGTGATTGTGGGGGATAAATGGATGCCACATCTTGCTCTACGTAGAAGTTAATGTTAGGTCCTTTCTTAGCCACAAAAGAGGTCTTGGATGAAAGGGGACTTGACCTCTGCCATCTCACTTCAAAAGCATTGTAGTTGAAGTGAAGCTCGCGCTTCATATATACCTCTATGACTCCTTGTGGAAGAATTTAGCATGAACATGTGATAAGCTTGTCATGCGATCACGGCAGCATTCCCTGCCATTTAATTGTAATAATTTTTATAAATAAAGTTTTTCAAACTTAAACAATTCATAGCATATCCTAATTCATTAGTTCTTCCAACTAGTTAGCTATATCCCTTCTTTGTTCCTTCCTTTTCTATAGTGGGAAAATCCCACCGTTTTCTTCTAATAAATGCAAGAAAAGGGTCCAAAACAAGGAACACGATGCCTAGTCCTAGAGCTGCAGGCATGGCTCCTTATCTGTATCAGCTTGAACATACCACACTTGTTCTTGGTGATCGCCGAGAGTTATAACTCAACGAGGCTTGATGCAGACATTAGGAGAGGGATGATGCCTGAATGCTTAGCGTAGCAATTCTTCATCTTGAGACAGGATGCACATTTGGTTAGTTTAGATGGCTAGAATTTACAACTTTATATATTCAATTAAATATAAGCAAGTACTTCGCAAATATGTGGTGCCTGGTGGGACTCTCTGAAAACTCTCGGTGGTCGAATACATTGAAGCCTATTTACTTACTGATGTCTTGCATACTTTTGTATATGCTAAACCTGTACGAAGTAATTTACATGTATAGTGCTAAAGAGATCATGATGATGGTTGTCTGGAATGGTGACTCATCGGGGTGTCCCATGAGCAATTCTCTCACCATTGCAGTTGTGGCAAGGGCAGGCACAGAAGACCGCAAGGAACCTTCTAAAAGCTCCCTCCTTTGCTTTTGTCCCTTAATCAGCCCCAAGTTGTCCTCATCTTTCTATCATCTCAAGCAAATGCAAAGATAAATGCGAGCAAACCATAAAAAGTCCCACCAATCATTTGCTTGTTCATCACTGCCGCCATTTTATTTTCGCATGCACTAATTATGCTGTTCAACTTAAAAACATGTCTTCTTCCAAGTTTTGATAGACATCATCTAGCTATCTGACAATTTACATTGGGCTGATCGCATGTTATAACAAAATATTTTGTAATGGTTGGAACAACAAATACAACCATGCATGTTGTCGTCCAAATAATGTAAAAGCTTCTAATGCAGCTTATGCTTTCCATCCTGCTGGAATCTCTCACATTGGTTGTTATGCACATCCATGCATATAAGAATGCCTTGATATAACCAGTATTGTTTTGCTTGGCTAATAAACAAAATTGCATCTCCCTGTTCTTGTGTACATCAATTGGCTTCTTTGCTTGATGTGGAATTGCCAGCTAATTTTGCCAAGGACTAACATGGGGGAGCATTTGCTTTAGCACCATAGTTTCTTTAGTGCTTCTTTAAGGAACGAGACACATGCAACAAAGTAGAGCCAAACATCTCTTTATATGCTCTTCCACCTCAAGTCGTTCCTCTGGAACGTCTCTTTTATGGATTCTCTGCTGCATAGAAGCAAGAGAAAGGCTAAAGCTAATGTGCCCTGAAGGTAAAGGGCAAGGGAGAACATTCCATCTCCACACATTTGGAGGGGAAGGGGAGGAGCTTTTGCTTTTCTTTGCTTTGTCATCGTGTCCCTGCGTGGTTTTGTGTGTGTGGTTACCACTAAATCCCTCTCGAGGGGGCTTTAGCTGGGGCTTTGGCAGGGCAAGATTTGGCAGTCAAAAGGCAGGGGTCTGCACGCTGGAAATGATACGGTTGTGGTGCCATTATTAAACTTAGCAGGAGCTGCTTAGTTGAGATGTTCTGTCGTCTTGCCACGACTGCATGCTAGTGCATGCTCTCATGCCTTTCCCCCATGCAGTGACCATAATTATTATACTACACCTATGTGTGGTTCTCGACCATCATATGGACCCCAGAAAGACGAGAGAGAGAGAGAGAGAGAGAGAGAGAGAGACTGTTGAGTGATGGAATGGCTAACCAGCTTTCCAAGGAGGTGTTTGTGGGTCACTGCTTTCGTAGTTGATAAGTTGAAGCATTACGTAGCGACCGTCAATGGCGCTCGTTGTGTCTTCAAGTCTCCCCAGTAATCCGTTTCTTTTGTGGTTCTAATTGAATGGGAAATGGCCTGAACAATGACTATTTAATCCGTACGTTTCCATGCAAATAGTTACTGCCTGCCCATCCTTTGAGCTGATAAAAGAGCTCAGTGATACGTAAAAAAAAGTAAATGACATGCTGGTGGATCTTGGCTAGGGCTTGTACCTAGATGTTGCCAAACGAGAGAGGCTGAAGCTGTGCCTGCAGGCTGCTGATCCCAGTGTCCACAGTGAAAAAAAGAGAGGAAAGATCTGTGGTCCATCACCTACATAGTAACATGCATGATACTACTAAATCGATGATGCTTGCGACATAAGTCACCCTGTAGCATCATCGATTGTAATGGACCTAGTTGGTCCCACATTGTAAGAAAGCATCGAAAATTCTTAATGAATTGTTCGGACTCAGTTCAACTTTTCTTTCTTTGAAAACTATATTATATCGAACATTTTCTAATTAAGGCTAAGTAAATGTTCTTTTTGTTCAGGTCAAACCTCTTTCAAGCACAAGAACTGAGGCAGAGAGGCATGAATTGATGAGCTGATGCAAATAGATGTAAATTGATGGGCTAAGATTTTTGTGAAGAATGATGGTGATGATCTAGCTAGCACTCGTTTCATTGAGGATATGAAATAGGTATGGAGAATAGAAGCACCCTGAGGAAAACAAGAAGAGAAAGAAGAGGAGGAAACAGTGGGCTGATCATGACCAAGATAGTAACCTCGTTTCAAAAATAAAGTATAGACTATATATGGCTTATTACAAAATCGTAGTTATTATATCCAGTCAAGTTAATTGGTCCCAACTAAGTTGGATTGCTGCTCATAAATATGCTTTCCTCATAAACTAAAGAATTTTTACAATATTATCCAATTCTGTTTTTCAAAAAGCATTGACAAATCTCCACCAAATTAATCCTTAGTTTAATAATCCAATGCCGGAACTATATAAACCATAAGATTCTAAATTTTATGTGGGCATTTTTCCCAACTTGAAAGAAAGGTAGATATAATCATATAAAAAACCCTAAAATTTATCTCATGAAACAGGATATTTTAGCTGCAAGTTTCTAGATTATGGAAGTCTCTATGGTGTATTCCGAAAAATTAAAAATCTTTAGCTATCCAATTGTGGCACTGTTTAATTCACCCATCTAGAGCGGCACCCACTCACACCCACTCACTCGTATCCGGGAATCGCAACGTGAGGGGTCCACGGGTCGGTGAGTCCACGACTCGGTGCGCTTTAGAAACAAGCGTATCTAAAATCTTAATTATATTATATATTTCCTCTTTTTTCAAATACCGAATTCTTTTCTCAATCACCTTCGCTTGACAATTTCCACTCTCTCCCATACTTGATTCAGCTGACGGTCAAAAAAACTGGCACCACCACACGATGAAAAATGGACGGCTGTTGGTAAGGCCGCTTTCCTCCCTAATTGGAAGCAACTCCTCCCTCTTCCCGCAAAAACACATCCACCACCCCATTTCCCTCCAAAACTCCACCTTCCTTGCTTCAATTCTTCAGCACTACATCAATTCCAGCTCCCCCTCCCATGGCCAAACCATCCATGCTCAAATCCTCAAAGCCGGGCTCCGACCCAACACCAATGTATCCATCAAGCTCCTCATCCTCCACCTGAAATGTGGTTCGTTGGCCAACGCACGCAATATGTTCGATGGAATGCCCGGGCCAACTCTCTCGGCCTATAACTTCATCATCACTGGTTACTTCAAAAAAGGCCTTGCCAAGGAATCACTTGAGCTTGTTAGAAAGCTTGCCTTCTCTGGTGAAAAGCCAGATGGTTTCATCTTGTCGATGGTTCTGAAACTCTCCGCGACCTTGGTTTTGCTAAATCTTGCGAGGCAGGTTCATGCTCAGATTATCAAATTGATATGCCAGTCGGATGATGTCCTCATTGCGGCTCTGATCGATTCATATGTGAAGAATGGGAAGGTCGGTTATGCTAGGGGCGTTTTTGATGCATTGTCGGAAAGGAAGCTTGTGTGTTCCACTGCATTGATCGTTGGGTATATGGATGAAGGTTCTTTCAGAAAAGCAGAAGAGATTTTTGACAGCTTGAGGGAGAAGGATACTGTGGTGTTCAATGCTATGATTGAGGGGTACAGCAAAACATTGGATACTGCTGAAAATTCGCTTGAAGTTTATAAGACAATGCAACAATTGAGTTTTCAGCCAACGATTTCCACTCTTGTGAGCATAATTGGAGCTTGCTCTCTGTTGTCAGCATTGGAGTTTGGACGGCAGGTGCATTGCCAAGTCATCAAGATTGGTCTTTTTTCCCATGTAAAGTCTGGGAGTGCACTCATAGACATGTACTCTAAATGTGGTAGAGTTGAGGATGCAAGGGATGCCTTTGATCACATGCCTGAGAAGAATGTATTCTCTTGGACTTCAATGATTGATGGATATGGGAAGAATGGTATTCCATGCAAAGCTCTTGAACTTTTCTATGATATGAGGAGAACTTACAGTGTTAAACCCAATTATGCTACATTCTTGAGTGCTCTATCGGCTTGTGGGCATGCAGGGTTAGTATCAAGTGGCCAAGATATTTTTGAGAGCATGGAGAGGGACTATTCACTTAAGCCAAGGATGGAGCACTATGCTTGCATGGTAGATCTATTGGGGCGCAGTGGGAATCTGCGTGAAGCATACAACTTTATTAAAAGGATTCCTGAGAGGCCAAGTTCTGATGTGTGGGCAGCATTGCTTGGAGCATCTAGGCTTCATGGCAATTTGGACATGGCAGATATTGCAGCAAAAGAGGTGTTTGAGTTGAGCAAAGATTGGAGACCAGGAGCTTATGTTGCTCTCTCCAACACGTTTGCAGCTGCTGGGAAATGGGAGGGTGTGTGCCAAGTGAGGGAGTTGATGAAAGAGAGGGGGGTCTCTAAAGATACTGGTCGTAGTTGGGTTGGAACAGACAAAGGTCTGTGTGGCTTCCATGTTGGTGAACTAATATGATTTTGTATTGGAGGAAAAGAATTTGGCTTCAAATAATCTGTTGAGAGAATCTGTAAGCAAAGTAGAATGATTCTCAGTGTGGATACAAGAGAGTTGATTTTGTAATACTACATTGGGACAATGATTATATGACTTTGGCCTGTTAAAAAACTCGACTTTTCGTCAGCTGGTAGTTCTTTCATCTGGAATGGTTTCAATTCATTGTGTAAAAATTCTATACCACAATAATCGTGAGAAATGTGAACAATCAAGCACCGAACACAGTGAACTATTGTGGCAATGGATGACAGGAAAGGGTTCCAGGCCTTCAACCACATATTTTGTGGTTAGTATTCAAGGTCTTCCTTAAAATAGCTTATGTCTCTGCAAAAAGTTATAAAATCTTCTCAAAGGCTCTGAGATGATCCATTGCTGAAGTAGCTGCTCTTGTACTTGCCTATATCCTGCATTCCTCCTGAGCTGAGTAGTTGGAATTATGAGATGATATTATCTCCAGAACTCCTCATCATCTGACGGTCAAAGTATCAAGTCATCACAAGGTATGTTTGACCTTCAGTACCATGAAGATTAAGAGTACTCAAATCAATTACCTCATAAAAATCTCTAAGCCACACCTAGCTATTCAGTTTTTCCCCATCTCACCTCTTCATATTTCTTTTCCCAAGTGTTAGCATAAAATCTTGATTGATGACGCATGGTAAAAAGAAATGATCATGGTATGCATTATTCCTCTTCTTTTCTTGTTAGTGACTTCATCAATTTATTGTTACATAAAAGGATCTTGGTGTTTCATGTTGCCTTCTGGACATCTGAAAACTAATACTCTTGGTTGGTGCCTGATCTTTTTGTATTTCTCATTCCTCTTCTTCCTTGGTTAATGGTATTTGTAGATTGAACAATATTGGGTGGCCATTTGAGTTAAGCTGCTGTTACTGTGCTTGATTTATTCTCCATCTTCTAGACTAAAACTGATGAAAATAAAAAATGCACTAACCTTTAAGTTACCACTAAATGTAGAAAATAAGTGTATTTGAGGCAATTTGTTACATTCTATCAGTTTTTTTAATCACAACTAAGAAAGGAGTGCCCATTATTGAGGGGAATGCACTCCTAAACAAGAAGGCAGAGGCTTGCTAGAACAGTACCCTGATTCATTATATGCAGATATTAGAATCTGCGAGGTTAAGGAAAATTATAGTTACTGAATTGTGGAGTTCACCTGATGTAGCTTCCTATACTGTACTTTGCATTTCTTAATGAGTTTATTTTTTATTTTGGGAATATATCTTGTTCAATTTATTAAGATAGGCTCTAGAAAATTTTAGATAGCTTTGACTGTAGTTTCACTTCTGGATTTTGAAATCATGGTCTAGAAATCTGTAGCTTTGGAATAAGCTGCTGGGTAGTGTGAACCTGAAGGGCTTATGATATGTTTTTTTCTGTAGGTGAGACCACAGAGGAAGAGATGATAAATTGCCGAAAGTAGTTCAGTTCATACAACATTGCAAGGCAACGAAAGACACTTGATCAATGTATGAACTGCTGTTGCCTATACATCTATGATAATGATGAAGATGTGAACTGCTGTTGTATCATTCAATTTATCCGATGATTTTAGTCTATTGTCAAATTGTAATGTGATGCTTAATAAATAAGTGTTTTTTTTTTTTTGGCTTATGTTTTATGCCATCATGGTTTTGCATTAATTTGTACGCTTTAAGATGGATACAATCTCGATTTTGCAAATTGTGGAAATGTATAGTGAATTGCAAGATTTGTTCCAGTTAAGGGGTTCTTAAACAAATTGCTATCAGGATCAAAATCCTTATCTTATCGAGATTGAATACATGGCTAAAAGAGGATTAAAATTTGTGCCGGAAGCTTTGAAAGAGAGAATCCAATGCAAATCATAGGGAACGAAGAAGGTTATGATTATGGCTATGATTAGTGATGTACATTTGGTTTTATTTGTTTGTTGTCTAATATGTGTCTATTTATCCCATATTAATGAAAATTCTCTCTCAAGGTCATTAGCATGTACTTGGAATTCTGGGATAAATTACAGAAGAAGGTAAGTTATGTTATAACAAAACTAAATTTAGCATTGATTTTTTGTAATTTTCATCATATAGCCCCTTCAAGGAAATAGTGAATTAATTATTCATTTGCTGGAGTAAATCATGGTGCTTTACAAATTTATTCAATAAGAACTAATTCATTTCGGCCGAAAGCACTACCAAATTATGTGTTTTACCATGTCTTAGGAGTATCTGGGTAAAAAAAGTAACTTTCCGACAAAGCTCAAAACAGCTTTTTCGGAAAGCTCTAAAATGGAGCTTCTCTCAAAAAGTTGTTTTCAGCTTTCTGAAAAATTTAAAACAGCTTTCTGAATTTTTTACCAAATACTCTTTTTCATCTAAAAGTGCTTTTGGAAGGCCAGAAAGTACTTTTGGACTCTCAAAAAGCTCCTCCAAATGGGCCTTAGTATCACTCTTATAGTCTTGCTCTCCTTCCCTTCCCATAAGATTTTCCATTGTTTCAAGCTGTTTCTCAATGTTCAGTATGAACTGCAGTCCACTCAAAACAGTGACTGAGCCCACAGGTATGACATGTGATTTTTATATACATTCCATACCAGCCACCTCAATACATAATGACAATGCTCAAATATCTTACTGTTCTTTATTTTCTTCCTTAGCTGAAGACTTTGCATGATTCTAACAATAACTAATTAATCAATAATTATTCAACTATGCACAAAATCTATGACATCCTCCTGGATTATTCATGGCTGTTTAAGTAATGCATGCAAATTATAGTTTACTAATGATATATGTCGCAGGTGATAGATGTTGATTCTGTTGAATTTCTAAGCTATCTTTTTGGCTTTCCCAATCCATGTCCCATGGTTTTTTTTTTTTTTTTGGCATGAAAAAGATTTAAATTTATTGGTATCTAGACAAATTTGATATAAATATGAGACTCACACAGGACCATTCTTTATGTGAGGGGTGGGGATTTGGACACAATCCCAAACATGTGGCCACGGCAAGACCAACCGTTTCCTATCGATCAACACGCGATCCTATCATCTCACTCATCTCTCATTTCTCCCATAGATAAAAAGAAATCTAAAGAAGCTCATCTCCAAACTTGCGGAGAGGAAGCTCCATCCATTCCCATGGCTTGCACCACTCTCTCAGCTGCTGCCGCCCCTTCTCAGGTAACAACCCGATCCCTCCAAAGAATAAGAAAACCTAACCCAGTTCTTGGACGGAATTCTATGCTCTGCTTCACCATGCCCATTTATTTCTAAAACTTCTTCTGTCCTTCTTTCAGTTTAGCTGTTCTGTTCTTCGAAAAATTGAATCTTTGAACCATCGTCCAGTTCTTTATGGAGACGAAGACAGTATCAAAGATCCACTTTACGACATTATATGCTCGAACAGTTATATATTCTTCTTCGTTTTCCTTTGTAGCAGCTTTGCTCTGGGAAAAATGGGGCCTTTTCACCATCCCAAGCTCTTCTATGCAAGCCTGAGAAAGGGCTGTGCTTGGGGAGGGGGAGGATTGGGAGGATCACTTGCCAGGCGACGAGCATTTCTGCAGACAGAGTGCCAGACATGGGCAAGAGGCAGCTGATGAACCTTCTTTTGCTGGGAACCTTGTCGCTGCCCACTGTGGCGATGTTGGTCCCCTATGGCTCCTTCTTTGTTCCCCCTGGGTGAGAGCCTCATGTTCTGCTCCACTTATTATCTGCAATTATAATGGCATAAAATATATCTGGCTCTTCCTCAATTTGCATTTATATGTCCTGCTAAATGTTTCTCCTTTTACTGTGCCACCAGAAGTTCAAATTTATCATGAGTTACATTTCCAACTATAGTTATTTGTATTTATATATCAAATTTGAATGGAATGGCCATTGTATTGGCCGCTAAATCTTCATTTTCTACATTTTTGTGCTTTTGTTCTTGGCTCACTGATTGTAATTACATAATTTGAATACACTTATGGATTATGACATTTTCTACAGTTCGGGAGGAGAAGGTGGGGGAGTCGTTGCAAAAGATGCTCTTGGAAATGATGTTATTGCAGCTGAATGGCTTAAAATTCATGGTCCTGGTGATAGAACACTTACCCAAGGGTTAAAGGTAGGGTTTTTTTTTCCCATCAATTTCATGTGAGAAGGATTTTCTGATGCTATAAGCCATTCATGAAATGAATGTTGGTTTTATATTTCATCATTATGGTGCTAAGTGTTGTTTATATACTTCTAATATATCATCTCTTGCACTTTACCCAGAAATACCGCAAACTTCTATCCTGCTTTTCATTTAACACAGAAAGTGTTGACCTGCTTTTGATTTGAATCAGTTAGGAAAGTTGATATCGCTTGAGATATTGAAGAACAAATAAGTAGAAAGACATCTCCCTGTACAGACTATGCTTGCTGGAATGATTCGATCTTTTTTTCTTTTCTAGAATTAGCTATAGAGATTTAATTTCATGACCACAACCCCATGTCACCGTAGTCCTTTTCATAACCACCGTTATAGATTAGATTTCAGAATCTAGTATTCTTCCTTAATTTCCCGCATTGTCTTCCTTAGCTGATGAGGATTGTAGCATTCACACGAATTTCATAGTTGGTCTTTCGCATATCATTTACTCCGTAAAATATATTGAAAATTTTTTATGTTAAATTGTTGGATACCTCTACAGTCTGAAGGTAAAGAAACTTTGACCCTGCCAAGATATTCACTTTCAATGAGAGTTTCAAATATACCAGTTGACTCATCTTCAATTCTGCAGGGTGATCCTACTTATCTTGTCGTGGAGAATGACAAAACTCTTGCAACCTATGGCCTAAATGCTGTCTGCACCCACCTTGGTTGTGTTGTTCCATGGAATGCAGCTGAGAACAAGTTTATTTGCCCTTGCCATGGATCCCAGTACAACAACCAAGGCAAAGTTGTAAGAGGGCCTGCACCATTGGTAAGGCCATCTGTTTCTTCAGTTTATCGACAATCCTGTTATTTGTTTATGATTTCTCAGTTTTTCAGGTCATCACGTAGTTTATATCATGCAACTTAGTGCATAATTCATTTGATAATAAACAATCAAAGGTACCTTAACAAAGACTCAGTATTTCAAGGAATAACAATATTTGACTGATCAAATCTGCATTCACAAATCTTTTTTGAGAATGTGCATTTGAAAGTATCAAATTTCTGTAAAATATATTTTATAAGTTACAACCCAATGGATTTCCTCACAACATGTGTACTAAATTATATGGAACTTACAAATTTTAACCTCTAAACTTCTATTGAAAAGTGAGGTCTATAATTTTGCCTTGATAAGATATAGTTTCAATTATGATTCAGTTTCAACCTTTTATTGGTAAGAAGCCCGTACTTATGTTCTGAAAAATAAGTAGTCAATCATTTTTGGTCATCTCAATCTTATAATTGATAGCTTCCTAACTCTTTTGACATAGGATATGCTTCTGAAAGCCATTAAAATTGAGCTCGAGAACCATTAAAATTCTGAAAATTGAGCTTGTTTGCTACATTGCCGTCATTTTTTCATCTCTAGTCTTTCGCCTTTCCTTTATTAAGATGCATTTGATAATCTATTTTGCCATGTACTGAGTTTGATTTTGCTTGAAACAGTCCCTGGCTTTGGTTCATGTGGACATTGATGACGGAAAAGTTTTATTTGTACCATGGGTTGAAACTGATTTCAGAACAGGGGAAGATCCATGGTGGGCTTAAACTCTCTACAAAACCTCTACATTTTCATTTGGAGAGCAGTTTGTTGTATCTACTTTCAGAAAAAGAGACAGATTGTTGTATCAGCTTGTCTTCTAAAAAACTCACTCGTATTTTTCTCACCAAGTTATATAGCCTTGTACTAAGGAAGAAATATCTGAACATCTTGAGTAATATGAGACCTCAAATTGAGATAGGTCATGATTATCCTATATCATTGGTTTATTCTATTTAATGTGTCTCTCAATACTTTCTTGTTTTAGCTTACAAGTGGTCAGGATTGCAGTGCTGTAAATATAATGGCACTTTCCGCTTGGAAACTAGTGTTTGCCTTTTTCTTTTCGAGAGAATTCCAAGTGTACTTTTTAAAACAATTAAAGTCTTCCTTATTTTTACTTTCATTTGAATGTAAAGTCATTCTGAGATATCATTAAAATCCATGTTCATTTTCCTTGAAGGGATAATCACACTTTATGTGATTTATGTATTTGAATGACATCGGTTCATGTCATTGAAGCTGTTTACTTGGTACAGTTGCAAGCAGAGTTAAGACTCTGATTTTTGGAAAACATTTTTTAGAAAAAAGAAAAGGGGGATGGGGAATAGTTATTATAAGCTGGCATGATATATTTGTGGGTATAAACTCTTCAATTAGGAGTGTGGTTTATGTCACTACATGGTGGAAAGAAAGAGTTTCTGCTACAGCTTGATGAGTTTACTATGCACATTCAGATGATGAATCAAATGTGTGCGCCATATGCCATGAACCCTGCATACTCTGCAGGAAGCTCAAGTGTACTATGAACAATATCAAGATGCAGCTGACTTGAATATGGCCTTATTTATTCCTCCCTCCATTTCTATTATGGACAAAACACCCCAATGGGCAATTAGTTTTTCTGAATTTTTGTTATATTCGAATAAGATAGAAAGTAATCGAGCGTGCTAGTTACTTGATTGTGATTCTCTTTCATTCTAGTTGTTTCCTTCTCTTTATTTACATTTTTTTATCATGACTAAAATTCTTTAAATCTAGGAAAAAGAAATTTCATGGAGATAACCTTACAACAATCTCTTGGCACATATCTTAAGGAAACATTTTTGTATCCATGAAAATAAATCGATGCATGTAAGGAGTATTGGATATGTATGAAAAGAAATCGATGCATGTAAAGAGTAGTGGATATGTATGAAAGGAAATCAATGCATGTAAAGAGCAATGCGTATGCATGAAAAGGAAACCGATTCAAGTAAAGAGCAAGGCATATGCATGAAAGGAAATTGACACGTATAATAAGAAGTGGATATGCATGAAAGGAAATTGACACGTGCGAAGTGTAGGGGACTTGCTTGAAGGGAAATCAATAGGTGTAAAGAGTAGTGGATATGCATGAAAGGAAATTGACGCATGTAAAGAATAGTTGATATGTATTAAAGAAAATCGACGCATGTAAAAGATTGCGTATATGTACAAAAAAATTTTGATACGTGCAAAGAATAGAGTATGCATGAAACAAAATTGATGCATGTAAAGAATAATGAATATACATTAGAGGCAATTGACGCGTGTAAAGACCAATGACTTGCTTTATTCTGCCAACTTTTTATAAATACGAAATGTGTTTTCAAGAGAACATGGAAAGGTAAAAATGAAAAAGAAGAGAATGAAAGCAGCTCCATCAATCTAGAGATAAAAGGATGGTTCATCAAACTTTTAGGTCTTGCATCTCACTGATTAGATTTATTACTTTATTTTTTAATTTTATAATTTTCTCATATTCTATTATATTTTGAATGTCTTCATCTTGCCTATTCTTTTCAAATATTTCTTCATAACTATTTTCTATGTATGGTTGTGCTCTCTTTGACAAGAATATCTATCATAAATTTATTTTTTTATGCTTCTTCTGATGCATAGTAGTTCATCGTAAGAGGAAGCTGAAAAATTGCTTGGGATGTTATTGTGTGCGTCATTTTCTTTACATACGCAGTCACGATTGTCTGAAAATTATGCCAAATCTCGCCAGGAGGATAAGAAAATAGTTATTTTCGATAAAGCCCCCAATTAAAATACATCAGAGCATTGTGATGAACTTTGAAGTTTCTTGTGGATAAAAAAATAATCTTAAAAGATGTTAGTACTAAAATAGATGTTTGTTTTTTCCCACAAAAACATCATGAATATATATTATTTCACTTGATTCTTGTGCACGCATGTGACCGACATCTATGAAATTTTTTCCTTATATAATTCAAACTAATATGATATTTTGGGAGCTTAATTTTTTCAAAAGCAAATAACTGAGATTTCTTTTTTCTTTTCAGAGAAAGATCCAATAGAAATAAGAAGACATGCAGCACGAGGACTTCTCAGAGAGTCACCCATTATAATACTACTCTGTGCTCAAGCAGGCCCAAACATAGAGTTCTAACAGGATCAAATGTTCTAATTTTGGTAAAATCACAGCCTCCCAATTTTATAACTCTTCCATATCTTTTAATTTATTGAGTTATTGTTCAATTTTTGGAAAAGAAATGTTTGCCATTGTGCCATGATGCTTTTTGTTTTGTTTGTTGTTTGCTTTTTATATGAAAGGGAAAAGGCAAAGAATTACGTGGAGGAGGTCCCGGCGCTGGCAATGAGATTGGCCGGAGCAATCACACAAGGGCCGGCGCCGGGGACTGGGGGCTACGCGGAGACGGCATTGGGGGAAGTGTCAGATATCTTCGCTTGCATACTGTAGTTATGGAGAACGCTTTTCTATACTGCAGAACTGGCGGACCAAAACACCTCAACAAAATTGCTCCTCTAGAAGAGTGCGTAAAGGAATTAATACTGATAGGGAGGGAACAAACTCCACTGGAGTTATCTTCTTCTACACTGCTGCTGTTCCCTCAAATTGGGCATCGCCATCGTCAATACTCTTGTCCATATGTTCAACAAAGTGATTACACTACTGCCAAATCTTTCACTCAAAAAAATAAAAAAAAGTTCTCATGATCATTTAATACAAGAATTGTATTATAAAATTTGAAGAGTTGCATTACAAAACATCATCAGCTTGTTCTTTCTCCTTTTGTGGAACAAATTGGCTGGCTCAACTAAAGAACAGGGAGAAAAAAAAAAGAAACCTGAAGCACTGCACACAGCATCGAGATGCTAAGAGCGGAGGGAGATCATGGGGTCAACAAGATTCTTACCACACATGGTAGAGATATGGTGTATGGTATAAAGTACTTATTCACTTCTGACTGGTCATACAAGAAGATATAGCTTTTTTGATCGGAAAGATAATAATATTTAGTTCTTTTTCAAACAACTAATTGTGTCAATCTACGTAGCACAAAAAAAGATAATATTTACTTCTTTTTCAAACATTTAAATTTCACTTGGGATGATATATGTTTACTTCAACCATCTGAAATTTTCTCTATGCATTGTATTTTCTCGTTTCTCTTTTTTAATTACATAACTTATTGTATTTTATACATTATTTATTTTTTCTATATAGACACATGGGTCAATATGTTGGAGCTACTAAACGAAGTCGAAAATATTAAATATTATTTGAGCATAACTCTATTTTTTATAATTCCTTTTCTTCCTATCGTTCAAACAAATAAGAAAATTGGTATCCTTATATTCTTCCTATTTTAAACATATTCTTCTTTACAAACAAAATCAACTGTATACATAAAAATGATATTTAAGGATATTTGATAACCATGTGCTAGTACAACATTCGTCATTCACAAAAAAGAAATGGCTCATGCCAAGAATCATGACTGGTAGTATCTAAATATATATCTGGCATCTTCTTTGAAAACAAAGAAAATTAAAAGTTTAATTATTAAGAAAAGAACTTTTAGGAATGCAACAATGATTTTCCCGTGCATGGTACATAGAAGGAAACTATTGAACGGAAGAAGTCCTAATTGGCATTATTTAAATTTAGTTTTAGTGCTTTCTTTGACAAGTAAATAAAATATTTTAATTAATAAGAAAAGAAATATGTGGGAATGCTGCACTGGTTTGCCAACACATAGAATGAGAAAAGCCATATTTCAATATGCATGAAAGGAAAACGTCATGGCCTAATTTAAGTTCATTTCTAGCATATTCTTTGAAAAAAGAAAGTAAAATATTTTAATTCATAAAAAAAAATAAGGAATCCGACAGCGATTTGTCGGTGCACAGAACAAGAGAGTTGCATTCCACCGCGCATCAAAGGGGTCTACCATCGTGTCCCCTGATCGCTCATCCACATCTCTTCAACCCATTAGAGAGAGAAGATAAAGAAGTAGAAAGAGGAAAGAGAGAAGAAAAAGAAGAGAAGGTCTTCCCTTTTCAAATTGGGGAGACATATCTCTCCCCCTCCCTCCCAACCGAAACTAGAAGAGCCAATAGACGGTGGCCCACAGTAGTCCCGAGCATGAGCCATTGCCGACGATGGTCGGCAACCCAAGGAAAAGAGAAGGAAACAGGGATGGCCATGTTTCATGCTTTTTTGGCTCCTCTCTGGCCCAAAACAAGTGGCGACCCCGACCATCAACCTAAGATTCTAAGAGGAAGAAGAAGTTTGATCCCTTACCTCAGTCTGGCGAAGTTTCAGTGACCCTTCTCAGCGAAAATTGAAGGAGAAACCTAGTGAAAAGGCTAAGGAATCGAAGGTGATTCTTGCGATTTCTGGTGGAGTTTGTAGGAGGGAATGAGTGCTCTTTGTAGATGAATCCCATGGTCTTGTCGGTCTTTGAATTGCCATGAAACATTGGGTTTCTAGTGCAATTGAGGAGGAAGAAAACTTCCAGCCGGAGTCTTCCTTCTCGCCCCCTCATGTGCATGGCACGTTTGGAGCCCAAGAGCCCTAGCCTTTTCAAGCCCACTAGCCTAAAGAGCTAGGTTATTACATTCCTGAGATTACAAAAAGTTGAAGGCGCTTGACTTTTATCTCTTCCTTGAGTTCTCAAAGGGCCTCTCTTTCCGAATGATTGCTTTATTGTATTTTTACATAAAAAATGGTTTCAGTGTCGTAAGACCTAATCCTTCATGTCCACAATCCATACTGGATACTTCCTCATAAAGACCCAACAACTTATACTCTACTCATAGAATGCGGAACCGTCCTGAACCGGACGGTTCCGGCTTTAAAAACGGCTCTTTAGAAATAGAGGACCCCGCTGCGGTCACGACCTCCCCCCTCCCCCGGGGCCGCACCTTCTCCCTCCCTCCCCCGCTCGCTCTTTCTTTCTCTTCTCCTTCTCCGGCTTCAGCAGGTTTTCTCCCTGGGTATGGGCCTGACATGGCCAGTACCAACTTGTTCTGCCAAAAAATCAGTAAGGTGCCCGGTACCGGTTCCTCCGACCCTTACTCTACTATATGACTTGGGTCCAGAACATATTTTCTCAGCATCAATATATGGAATACACCACACACCCTCGGTAAAATTGATGGTAATGCTAATCGATATGCCACCCCTCCGACCCTGTCCAAGGCCTCAAATGGCCAACATATCTAGGTCTCAATTTACTGCGAACCCCAAATCTTATTACACCTTTAGTGGACGATAATTTGAAGAAAACATGCTCACCAACTTAAAATTCCAGCTCTCTCTCTTTCTATTATCCTCATAACTTTTTTGTCAGCTCTGAGCTATGCGAAGTTGTTCTCTTATTACTTGTACTTTATCTACAGTTTGCTGCACTAACTCTATACCAAAAACTTTTATCTCGCCTACATCATCCAACAAATAGGAGAGCAGCATTTCCTACCATATAATGCCTCAAAAGAGGCCATTTCAATGCTTGCTTATTATTGTAGGACATAGGCCCTTAGCATATCTTCTAAGATTTAAATCATCCACTCCAACTGTCCAATTTGCAGATGAAAAGCTGTACTAAAGTTCAATTTGGTACCAAGAATTTTATGAAGGCCCTTCCAAAATTGTGACACAAATCTATCGTCTCTATCTAACACGATGGTTACTGGGACCGCATATAGCCTCACAATTTGTATTATAAACAAACCTGTCAATTTCTCCAAAAAGAAATCAACCCCGAATGGTAAAAAGTGTGTTGACTTGGTCAACCAATCAATAATAACCCACATGACATCATTTACCTCGAGGGGTTTTAGACAAACTGGTCACAAAATCCATGATGATGTGCTCCAACTTCCATTGGCGAATGAAAAGAGACTGTAGTGGTCTAGCGGGTGACCGATGCTTAGCCTTTCATCTGCTAACACACTAAACACGAGCAGCATACTAAGCTATATCTCTTTTTTCCACCATTTTTTTTCTTATATCCCAATACATCTTAGTGCCTCTTGGGTGCACTGTACAGAGTTATGAGCCTCATGAAGAATCTTTTTCTTCAAAACTAGATCCTTTGGTACACACTCTACTACCAAACTTTAAAGAACCATCCTCATGTATCCGAAATACCGACTGGGCACTCGACTCTACAGCTTCTATGATCTTCTGTCACTCTGAGCCCTCTTTCAGAGACAATTCAATCCTCTCAATCAGAGTAGGTTGTAATGTGAGGGTGACAAGCTGAACCTTACATGAGATTTTGTTTAGCATCTTTGGACTAGGTCATAATCTTGGTTAGTCCAAAGCTGGAAAGATAGTTGCTATGAAACTTGAAATTAAGATAATAAGAAACGGATGATAAGACACATGAAACCGATGCTGAATAAAAGATTTTACTTGTTGGTATTTGTGTGATATATCCCCTTTGATAAGCCAGATATTTGATGTATGCATGCGCGAATATTTGTTGGTTTAATTGAGTTATATGAATGTTTGAAAAGAAGTTTCATAATTTATATTTTTATTTTAGTGTCACTTATTACTATTTTCAAACTATATTATTATATTCGTATGAATGTGAAGAGATTCTTACTAGGCTATAAAGCTCAGAACTCCTTTTTCTCTTTTTTCAAAGTTGCAAGTTACATAGTACTTGGCTATGGTTGAGATCACAGGTAAACGGATGAATAGATAGAGCATCCTTGTTACCGGTTGGATGAATGAAATTTATAATCTTAAACAAATTTTTTACTTGTTATGAAACGAGTTCATTTTTGTTCACGGATATTGAGGTTGTAATAAGTTTTTCAGACCTAGCATATTCTCTAGGGCCCTGCCCTAAGAAGTGTACGCTCGTATCATGTGGCTGACCCGGGTGGTGGGTTTGGGGCATGACAATTTAAGCTTCAAACTTATTTCTTCAGTAGTACTTGAATCTATATTTTACGTTGTTTAGCAATATAGAAATACTTTTTCCCTAACAATGTGGTTGCAACTGGTTCTTTAAGAAGCGGTTTCTTATTTGGTGCTTGTGCACCAATTGAACTTTGTTCATCTTCTCTCTTCTAATGATTTATCTATTTAATCCTTTGGCAATGTATGAATCTGGGATTTCTGCATGTATGTACCTGCTTGCTAGAAGGTTATGGTGGATGATATTTAGATATGATGGTATCTTTTTTGCATGCATGGAAGTGCAGTACTTTACGGTATGATGATTTTGTGATGTGTCATGTTCTTTTCTAAAAAAATAACCTTATGAGTGTTAATCTTGAAAATACATGTTTTCCTTTAGTTCTATTTTTTTAGGTAGGTTGGTTGTTGTCATTCTGTGCTACAAGATGCATTTGATGGTGTTGAGATATTTTTTTTTAGTGTTTGATAGGGTAAAATGCTTGGGTTATACAAACAACATTATGTATGTATGCATATAAATTTGGTAATGTTTGGTCGCTCGTGATAGTGATGTCTTTCGATCCATAAGTTCTTTCACTTGTTAGTGGAGTACATGTATATGTAGGTTTCTTACGGTCATTGTTGTTGAGTTAATTAAATTTGTACTCACATGGCGATTCCTTTATGATGCTTATCTCTCACTCCCTCTCTCCCTTTTTTGCAAGAATTTCTCCAAGTAGCTCCTTACATATATGTTCCTTTGTATATTGTTGGAGTCCTTTGTAAGGTATTCGTGTCTTTTGTTGCGTGCCTTTTTTTTTTTGATAGAATGTGATGCATGTCTCATTAGATATGACAAAGGTTGCAGTGGATTTCTATCTTCAAGATATAGTGGTGAAGAATTCCTGCTGGTTTGCTTTTAGAAACAAATGTGTCTTGTGAGAATTATTGGTGGTATGATTTTTTCCCATATTTCTGGACAAGGTTTTAAGCATTTGGTACGTTTTTTTTCTCCTACTCTTTCTTGATGGTTCATCTTAGAAGTTTGTTGTTTTTGGAACATTTTGGTTGCTGCATACCTATTTTTGCTAATGATATTATACAATATTCATGTGAATTTGACTATTGTGTTCGGGATTTCAGGTTTTCTAAGGTGTTGATGGTTCCAAATGTTGATGTTTTTTACTCCTTTACCAAATTAAAATGACAACGAAGAAATAACCATTCAGCTGGATACTTTCTTCAAAATATTAGTTGTCGATGGGAGTTATATTATGATTCTCTATTTTTTTTTTGTGTGTGTATGTGGCTGTGAAGACCCGAATTGGGCCCGTCCTAGGGCCCAACGAACTGAAGTCGGCACTCCTTGCCGACTTCAGTGGGTTCATCATGGTCATCTCCACGACGACCACGCCAGCCGAACGGCCAGCGAAAGCCCCGCCCCCTATTCTCTCTCTCCCTCTTCTCGTTAAAAAGAGGGTTGGGAAACCCTCAGAGGGACCCTATCCCTTCCCATCCCTCTAAAAATCTAACCCTTCATTCCCTCTTTTTCCCCCTTCGTGAGAGGATTGCCGGAGCACCGCCGCCGCCGGAGCCGCCAACGCCGCCGGGGAACCACACGTCGACGACTGGAGGTGAGAAAGACAACCTTATTTCTATTTTTATGGATTTAAGGGAAAGGAATGTGGGCATGTTAATCGGTTTTCATTTCCCCTATTTTGGAGAAAAATTTGTGGGATTCGGCCGGCCGACGGTGGCCGGCCGGGGTCAATCCGGCCGAAACAGGTTCGGCCGGAGGTGCATGAACGGGGGGCCGGGCCTTCCAGCCCCGGCCTCTCTCTTTCCTTCCTTTCTTCCTCCCTTTCTTCCTCTCCTTCTTCTCTTCTTCTTCTCGTCCGGCGCCGCCTGTGAAGGTGGGGTAGCCGACGGCGGCTGGCCGAGCGCCGCCGCCGAGGGCCACGGTCGGCCGCCGAGGGCCGACCGGAACCACCAGTTTTTCCCCCCTTCTTCCTTTCCTTCTTCTTCTTCTTCTTCTTCTTCTTCTCTTTCTTCTTCTTCCGCCTGGGTGTTTCTCCTTGCATCGAATTCCGTGCCTAAATTGTGAACCGGACTTGGACCGGGTTCAAACTGTGAACCGGTTTCATCTATGCCGTAAATAGGGTTTGATCCGAGTTTGAGTGAATAGGTTTTGGTTAGGGTCTGAACCTGAGTCAGGAATTTGGGTTAGCCTGATGTGAGTATAATCTGGTTCGCCAAGATTTGATCTAATCTGGTCTGGTCAGACCTAGTTTGGGTTGGGCTAGGGACCTGTTTGTGGGCTGAGTTGGGCCTGATTGGATCTGTGGGCTGGTTTGGGTTGGGCCCGAAATCTGATCTGAACCTGTTATCTGGTTTGGTTCAATTGGGCCTAATCTGTGTTGGGCCACAATTGACTTGGGTTTAAAGGGTTCTGATTTTAGGGTCTATGTTTGATCTTAGGGGCCCATTCTTGGGTCCATGAACTTAGGAGTTTAAGGGTTTGAAAAATTTTTTAAATTATGTTTCTTAGTTAATTAAATAATTAATATTTATGTTTAACCTGGGGTTCGTGAATCTGTGGCAGGGATTTTTAAGCGATCCCAGGTAGGTGACCTATTACTTTAAAGTAGAATTTTAACATGTATCTTGCATATATGGATGTTATGATTTACTATTGGCATTATGTATTAGAATTAAAATTAAGTATTTAATTTCATAAACTGTTATGCGCTTTACTGTGGGGAGTATGATTATGATTTTGATATATAAAGTTGATTTATTGATTTTCAAAATCCGCGTGACTATAGTCTAGACCCCGCCAATGGGATGATACGTTGGCCCTGTCGACTTGTACTGAGGAACTAGTTCCGACACCGCGACCACCGGTGATAGAATAGTGGCGGCACAGGGGTGCGTTTTGCTCTTCGGAGCGGCTCGGTGGAGCGTGAGTTTGGCACCAGGGGGTGCGGCACAGTGGTGCGTTGGCTCAGTGGAGCGGCTCTTCGGAGAGTTGTATTGGCACTTCGGTGTAACCATGCCACTGGGTGATGTGGCCGTAGTCATGCGGTTGAGTTATTTTGAGTCTCGGATTGGGTTTACAGATTATTGTGTGGATTTTTGGATTTATGTGTTTAGCTGCTTTTATATGCATTATGACATGTTATATGATGACTTTATTGCATGATGTCGCCTACTGAGCTGTTAGCTCACTCCTACTATTTACATTTTTTACAGGTGATGATATATGATTATGGGGATTACGGGACGGAGTGATCATGATGTAGTTAGCTAGTGGATATAGACTTTCTCTTTTGACTTATGTATATATGGACATTTGATCTGAAAACTGGAATTTATTTTTAATTAGTTATTAATAGTTGATCTGATTTATCTGCCTTGCGTGCCTGCGGGGTCCGCCCTGTAGGTGCGCGGCGTCTGCTCGCGCCCCGGGCCTCGGGTTCGGGGCGTGACAGATTTATTGGTATCAGAGCTTAAGGTTAAGGTATCTTAGGGTTTATGTTCAGGTGAGTATCAGTGGAGAATTATGATAGAAAAACTATCAGAGATTTGGTTTATAATCACTTGAGATTGTAACAAGAATGATATTATAATCTAAGGTTTAAGACCACTAGGGACTGTGGCCTTAGTGGCATTAAAGTTTGAGGTTTAAGCTTATTGGAAAATGTGACCAGTTGGAATCTGAGCATATGTTTAAGATCACTAGGGATCGTGACAGAAATATATCATAGCTTAAGGTTATGATCATTTGGGACATGATAATTAAATTCAGTGCTTAAGGTGTGAGATCACTGGGCATTGTGATAAAATGTATGCATCGGATTTGGTTTTCGATGAGTGTGGAAGGAAAGTATAAATTGTCTTTGATCATGATAAGAGAGGGTAGACCTAAGGCATGTATAGGAAGGTTAGCCTTGGCATATTAGTTATATCATGTTTAGATGTTGTGTAAGTGATCTGAAAGTTCAAACATGATATGGGTGCAGATGTAATAGTACTTTTGGTTTTGTTGGTAATTATTAGAGTGGAGTTTGTGCATGGATCTATTATAGCATTGGAGTGAGCTAAGAACGATTTTTCATAATATTAAAGCAAATTGTTCTTCGAGGTTAAATCTGTATATGAAATTATATTTGGTATTGACATGTTTGGATATTTTAAATAGATGTATTTCTATTGGTGGGTTAAATTTTTAGGGCTAGTAAGCAAATTGGTGGAGAATTCTAATTATTTGAATTCGCATGTTTGGATTGGGCTCCTGAATTTTCTTATAATTGTTGGAGATTATTGGATGTGTTAATCTAAAACTCGAGCCTAGATTTAAGATTTGAGCAGGGATCTTTTGTCATTGTTGATGAAGCCACTAATAGATGTCATATTGAGTAGAGACTTCGGTCATGAGATGCTTACATGAATTATCATATATAGCATTGTTGATGGATGTTAAGAATCTTGGTGAAGAAAGATCTGGAGATCGATAGAGTTAATTCCTACTCATAGTGGTATTGGCTCAACAGATCTAACCTATTGAATTTGAAGTAAATTCTGTTGGAAGGAAAATCAATGTAGATTTTCTAATTAAATTGCTAAGGGAATACAAGAATTACCCCCTTTAAATTAAACCTAGATATTTTTGGATTCTAAGAAGGTTGTGGAGATCACGTAGTGACCTTAAACTTGACTAAAGGATTGGGGGTTAGTTATGATAACTATACTCTATATAAATTGAGGACAAAAAGATCTAGAGGTTTTGCTCTAGTTCTACTTGGAAATTTGAAATTTGGAGTTTCTTAGTCTCAATGCAAAGTGATACTTTAGTCAGAAATTATTTTGTGACTTTAGAGAATTAAATTAATTAAATCAGGTGCGCAGCGGAAGTGTAGTGGTTTGAGTTATTTTGAAACCGATTAGAAAAAAAAAAAAATAATAATAATGATAATACCTTGATCTGAAGGGTATTATTATGGAACACTTGAGTTAGTTTCTAGTAGAGGGGAATGTTGTTGATTCTTTGTCTACTGGAAGTAGTTGTGGGCTCTCCTATTTTTGATAATTTTAAGAACAATTTTGGGGCATCTCAAATTTAGCGTTAACGTATTGATAGCTCTGTGATTAAGCTTGGGCCTGGAATGATTTAACATAGTTCTTCGACTCTAGCTCTGACATTGTTAATATACCTATTTGAACAGGTTTGCGGTTTTCCTAGGATAAAGGTTGATCATTTAATTACAGGCAAAGTTAAGAAAAGAAAAATGATTATAGAATATTAAGGATTTGATACTAAAGATTCTCCTATTTCTATTAAGCCAATTATGATCTCTGGGTAGAATTAAGAGAAATTAATTTCTTTGGGATATAATTATGACAGTTTAATCCAAGGTTGGGAGTTTGGAATTCTTTTGAAGGAGATCAAAAGAACTTACTACGTGTGGTAAATAGGAAGGACCAAGTTTTGAGGAGGCGCACGATTCTTTATGTAAAGGTGCAGTGGAGCAATCACAGTAAGAGAGAAGCTACTTGGGAGCTGGAGGAGGAGATGAGAGAGAAGTTTCCTGCCTTGTTCTTGGATTGAGGTATGTTTTAATTTCGAGGACGAAATTTCTTTTTAGTTGGTTAGAGTGTGAAGACCCGAATTGGGCCCGTCCTAGGGCCCAACGAACTGAAGTCGGCACTCCTTGCCGACTTCAGTGGGTTCATCGTGGTCATCCCCACGACGACCACGCCAGCCGAACGGCCAGCGAAAGCCCCGCCCCCTATTCTCTCTCTCCCTCTTCTCGTTAAAAAGAGGGTTGGGAAACCCTCAGAGGGACCCTATCCCTTCCCATCCCTCTAAAAATCTAACCCTTCATTCCCTCTTTTTCCCCCTTCGTGAGAGGATTGCCGGAGCACCGCCGCCGCCGGAGCCGCCAACGCCGCCGGGGAACCACACGTCGACGACTAGAGGTGAGAAAGACAACCTTATTTCTATTTTTATGGATTTAAGGGAAAGGAATGTGGGCATGTTAATCGGTTTTCATTTCCCCTGTTTTGGAGAAAAATTTGTGGGATTCGGCCGGCCGACGGTGGCCGGCCGGGGTCAATCCGGCCGAAACAGGTTCGGCCGGAGGTGCATGAACGGGGGGCCGGGCCTTCCAGCCCCGGCCTCTCTCTTTCCTCCCTTTCTTCCTCCCTTTCTTCCTCTCCTTCTTCTCTTCTTCTTCTCGTCCGGCGCCGCCTGTGAAGGTGGGGTAGCCGACGGCGGCTGGCCGAGCGCCGCCGCCGAGGGCCACGGTCGGCCGCCGAGGGCCGACCGGAACCACCAGTTTTTCCCCCCTTCTTCCTTTCCTTCTTCTTCTTCTTCTTCTTCTTCTTCTCTTTCTTCTTCTTCCGCCTGGGTGTTTCTCCTTGCATCGAATTCCGTGCCTAAATTGTGAACCGGACTTGGACCGGGTTCAAACTGTGAACCGGTTTCATCTATGCCGTAAATAGGGTTTGATCCGAGTTTGAGTGAATAGGTTTTGGTTAGGGTCTGAACCTGAGTCAGGAATTTGGGTTAGCCTGATGTGAGTATAATCTGGTTCGCCAAGATTTGATCTAATCTGGTCTGGTCAGACCTGGTTTGGGTTGGGCTAGGGACCTGTTTGTGGGCTGAGTTGGGCCTGATTGGATCTGTGGGCTGGTTTGGGTTGGGCCCGAAATCTGATCTGAACCTGTTATCTGGTTTGGTTCAATTGGGCCTAATCTGTGTTGGGCCACAATTGACTTGGGTTTAAAGGGTTCTGATTTTAGGGTCTATGTTTGATCTTAGGGGCCCATTCTTGGGTCCATGAACTTAGGAGTTTAAGGGTTTGAAAAATTGTTTAAATTATGTTTCTTAGTTAATTAAATAATTAATATTTATGTTTAACCAGGGGTTCGTGAATCTGTGGCAGGGATTTTTAAGCGATCCCAGGTAGGTGACCTATTGCTTTAAAGTAGAATTTTAACATGTATCTTGCATATATGGATGTTATGATTTACTATTGGCATTATGTATTAGAATTAAAATTAAGTATTTAATTTCATAAACTGTTATGCGCTTTACTGTGGGGAGTATGATTATGATTTTGATATATAAAGTTGATTTATTGATTTTCAAAATCCGCGTGACTATAGTCTAGACCCCGCCAATGGGATGATACGTTGGCCCTGTCGACTTGTACTGAGGAACTAGTTCCGACACCGCGACCACCGGTGATAGAATAGTGGCGGCACAGGGGTGCGTTTTGCTCTTCGGAGCGGCTCGGTGGAGCGTGAGTTTGGCACCAGGGGGTGCGGCACAGTGGTGCGTTGGCTCAGTGGAGCGGCTCTTCGGAGAGTTGTATTGGCACTTCGGTGTAACCATGCCACTGGGTGATGTGGCCGTAGTCATGCGGTTGAGTTATTTTGAGTCTCGGATTGGGTTTACAGATTATTGTGTGGATTTTTGGATTTATGTGTTTAGCTGCTTTTATATGCATTATGACATGTTATATGATGACTTTATTGCATGATGTCGCCTACTGAGCTGTTAGCTCACTCCTACTATTTACATTTTTTACAGGTGATGATATATGATTATGGGGATTACGGGACGGAGTGATCATGATGTAGTTAGCTAGTGGATATAGACTTTCTCTTTTGACTTATGTATATATGGACATTTGATCTGAAAACTGGAATTTATTTTTAATTAGTTATTAATAGTTGATCTGATTTATCTGCCTTGCGTGCCTGCGGGGTCCGCCCTGTAGGTGCGCGGCGTCTGCTTGCGCCCCGGGCCCCGGGTTCGGGGCGTGACAGTGGCTAAGCATTGTTTCTGGTTTAATTTCATAACTTTGTTATAGCCATGCTTCCTCTAAATTCTAATTGGTTCCTTGTGGCTAAAATGTTTGTTTCAGGATGACTTGAGATCAAGTGAAGTTAATGATCTTGTGAGCATCTACTCTTTTATTTTCTTTTAATACAAATGATATTTTATATTTTCTTGGAGGGAACTTTGAGATGGCTCTTGAGAAGCATTAGTATAGTTGCTTTTGGTTTAGAAAACAACCTATTGGACTTGTTTGGTCATTTCTTATAGGGCTTTCTGAGATGTAGTTGAGAGAAATCAACAGAATTAATTTTCTTGTCTCATAAATCGATGTTTCCTTTTTGGTTTTAGTTTGTTATCACAAGGTACGTATAATTTGAATTGGACAGATGGAAGCTATAATATATTTCAATAGAATTGGGTAACATGCTACTTGATCTTTCCTTTTCTTTCTAGTGTAAAGTCTACAATTTTATATTTTTTGGCTTATTTTGATTTTTTTTTGCATGGTTTTTTGAATTCTTGCAGATACAGAACTCTATAATTGCTTAACTAAGTGGATTTTTTGCAGAGACTTCAGTTGGATGAGTATCTAGCCTCTTTCAAATAATCTCTCGTTAGATTCTTTTTGATCTGTCTTTCGCATTGATCAGTGATATAAAAATATTTTTGTGCTTTTGGACTTGCAATTCAATTTCCTGAGATGTTATTTCTTGTTGATCTTTCAACTCATATTTTTATCATCTTCTGGACCCTACTAATATACAATAAATGATTTTCTTCTATGAAATAACATTAATTTTTTTTAATACAATTTATATTATTTATACATGTTTGAGTTGGACTTGGAGTTTTAAAATATGTGTTTGAATACAGGACATTTATATGTTCTGCTGTTTTTCCTATCATTTTGTTCATACCAGTGTAACAACTAAGTTGTTGAGAGGGGAGTAGTTTTTATTTGAATGTATTGTGTAGAGTTATATTTCTGTTGTTTGCTCTGCCTGCCTGATTAGTTTATGCAATCTTTTTAGATAGTTGTCTTTGTATTTTCTAGCTAATGACCTAAAAAAAAAATCTGCAAATTGCATCTAACGGGAGTCTATGTGATTAACTTTGTTTAATGCAGTTTTTTGATGGGGTTTCTATTGTTATATCAATAGATTAATGTATGAGAAGTGGTCTATTATTGGGCCCATTACTCCAATACATATTGCGTAGCTTCCTCCAAATATCTGCTATTATCTGTGTTCCAAGTTTCCATTAGATCTTTTTAGATTCTGTATTATGCATCAATATTTGTTTTTCACTATCTATATCTAAGTTCCGAAGGCAGATTTGGACAAATGCAGAGAATTTTTATGTTTTGCCACAGTACGAATCTCTTGCTACCTATCATGATTTTCATTTGCTCCCACAGTTATTTCTGTTGCATAGCTTATATTTTGTATATATATAAATAATGTTTATTATGTCATTGAAGTTTCTTCTAATTTATCAATTTGTGATAAAATTATGTCATGATATTTTTGTCTCCTATGGCTATTTATCTGTTTTTTATTATTGGAAATGGCAACTATTACTACATAGGAAGGTTTAGTGCTCCGTCTTTTTAAATTTGGAAAGGAGGAAGATTTTTAAAAAATGTTAAAAAATGAAAAACTACTAGAGATAATTTGAATATATATAAGCATATAACCTGTAGCCTATATTGTTTTACAAAATGGCAACTTTAAGTTCCACCTGTTAGATGGTTTGTCCAAAAGAACACTCAGTTTTTAGTAAGGGATGATGATTTTAGGATTTATAATGCATGCATCAGAAGCAGGAGAGTTAAGAAGGAAAATAAGTTTATAAGAGAAATGATAGATATGGACAAATTCCTCTCTTTCATATTAATTGTAAGAGCTCTTGCATGATAAAACTTTATAAATTTGAAACTATTTCAGGAAGGTTAGCTTTTGTAATTTTGAACTTTGAACTTTGTCATGCATGCTAACTGATCGAGAAAAAAAATTATTGGTGGTTGGAATATTCTTATTTGATGATATGTTACTCAGATTGTGCCATGCATGTAAGTTATTTAACAAGTAATTTAATGGGTTGGTCCATCTGAATTTACTTCCATAACTCTATTTTCTTTCACTCCAGGACAAGTGTACATATGATCGAATAGGCCTATCCTCTGTTCCATCCTTGATTGGTTTAATTCAGGATCTGTCACTGCCTCTCCCATCTCCTTATGCAGTCATTTCTTAGATCCTCTCTCTCTCACACACACAGATGATGATAACCACCCCTTATTGTATAATGAAATTATATTGCAATGCGAACTCTTTGGATTGGATAACAAATTCCATGTGTATAGAAAATACATCCTTTTGAGCTAAAGCTTTGATAATTCCGAATCTTATTTAAAAGCTTGTGTGGTAGGGTCGGATTCCAAAGTTGGATTCGTTCCATATTTTGGGTCGGATTTGGGTTTATTGAGTTCTAACCGATCCGATCCAACCTGACTTAGATTGTTATATGGATCAAATTTAGATCTTCTGACCTATTACCCCGCTCGAATCTGATATATTCATTGAACCAAGGTGAAGTGGGAAAGAGAGGTGGTTGTGTTAAATTGGTCTACCTTGTACGGTTTATTGTCTGAAGCCTTGATTAGAGTTTAGTCTCATATAATGGTGGCTTTCATTATTAATTAATTTGTTTCAAATAAATAGTATCATCATCCCCCTTTTTTGAACTGGTTTTATTCGTATGATATAGGAGATGTTGGGGCAAATAGATAGTTGAGTGAGATCCCTGACTTTTAGATTATAAATTAATGCTATGATTGACTATGAATAAGATCGTCTACATGACAAAAAAGTGAGAAAGAAAAAAGAGAAATAGGTTTAGCAAGAATTTATTAGGCCAAATATATATGTCGAAGAAGATTAAGATGCAAAGTTCAGGTAATAGGCCCACACCAAAGAAGAAGAAAATGAAATGTCTGGAATCATCAATTCTGTATCCGAAATAGACAACTAAAGGGACCAGCATGCAGGGTCGAGATAAAGAGATATTCATGTTTTATAATAAAGCTAGAATTTTCTTTGGTCCAAATTTAACTCTTTTATTTTAGAACTCCACGTGTGATCCGGATTTTATATTTTTTTATTATAACCCTGTCCCAACCCAAAAAAATTCAGATTGAGATCAATTCCGGATCACACACATGGAATGAAAAAAAGTACTTCAAACACATCCATAGTGACATTTCTCAGATTGATGTTGTGGATAGACTATCCAATAGTGACATTTCTCAAACACATCCATAAAGAAGCAATATAACAGCTAACAGTCACATGATAGGAAATACTTCAAACTTATCCATATCAATTGGCATGCCCCAGCCATCCATGACACTAGACGCCACTTCAACAGCCCAGAGCATGCATGGCAGTTGCTTATCATGGCATTGACCATAACCATTCAACTACTTGAAAAATTTACAATGTCACTTTTAATTTTGTTTGTTCCACATCGAACAACAATGAATGTTGCTCTCTATGCATCCCAAATGGACCAGCAAGAGAGGGGCCTACCTACAAAATCAACTTCCATCAACAACCAATACACTAGCGTCCAACACCAGTACACTTCGTATGCAAAACAAGGTTAAGAACCTCGTGCTCCAGGACTGAGCTAGACTAGATCTTGCATTTCAATACTTAGTAACCAACATCTACATATTTTCAATTCATACCATTAACTTGATCTCAGCGCCAAACACCAAACGCTAACGAGATTTCCTACTTGGTCAGCAAGGGGTTCAAGATACCAAGCCAAAGAAGACCCTCAATCACCAACCAACACGCTAGCATGCAAATTTAAAAGCCAAAAAATAAGCAATGCAAATTTAAAGCCAAAGAAGAAGCCCCTCTCACCTCACCCAGCCTCTGGGGAACTTTATTCTAGCAAAGCCTCAAGGTTTCAAATCCCAAAGGTCAGCTCAAAACACTTGCATTGCTCATCCTTGAATGGTTAGACTGGATGAGCTTGTCGATCGAACCATCTCCCAGCCTCCAAATTTGCATGTAGTTTGTGTGAATTATCAAAACTTTAGCTCAAAAAAATGTGTTTTCTATACACAAGTGAAATTTGTGATCCAATCCCAGGAGTTCGCATTGCAATATAATTTCATCATACAACAAGGGGTGGTCGTCATCATCTCTATGTGCTTTCATATGTGTGTCTGAGAGAGAGAGAGAGAGGATCCAAGAAATGACTGCATAAGGAGATGGGCGAGGCAGCGACCAATCCTGAATTAAACCAGTCAATGACAGAGCAGAGGTAGGCCTATTAGATCATGATTACACTTGTCCTGGAGTGAAAGAAAAACAGAGTTATGGATATAAATTCAGTTAGATCAGCCCATCAAATTACTTGTTAAATAACTTACATGCATAGCACAATCTGAGTAACATATCATCAGATAAGAATATTTCAACCACCAATCATTTTCTTTTTTCGATCAGTTAACATGCATCACAAAGTTCAAAGTTCAAAATTACAAAAGCTAACCTTTCTAAAATAGTTTCATATTTATAAAGTTTCATCATGCAAGAGCTCTTACAATTAATATGAAAGAGAGGATTTTGTCCATATCTATCATTTCTCTTATGTACTCATTTTCCTTCTTAACTCTCCTGCTTCTGCTGCATGCATTATAAATCCTAAAATCATCATCCCTTACCAAAAACTGAGGATTCTTTTGGACAAAACATCTAACAAGTGGAACTTAAAGTTGCCATTTTGTAAAACAATATAGGCTACAGGTTATACCCTTATACATATTCAAATTATCTCTAGTAGTTTTCCATGTTTTAACATTTTTTTAAAATCTTCCTCCTTTCCAAATTTAAAAAGCACTAAACCTTCCAATGTAGTAATAGTTGCCATTTTCAATAATAAAAAACAGATAAATACCCATAGGAGACAAAAATATCATGACATAATTTTATCACAAATTGATAAATTAGAAGAAACTTCAATGACATAATAAACATTATTTATAGATATACATATGTTTGTATGTATATATTAAATTAGTAAACCAAAGCCGCAAGTTCTTCGAAACTTATCAGCCACAAACTTCAACAAAATATAAGCTACGCAACAGCAATAACTGTTGGAGCAAATGAAAATCATGATAGGTAGCAAGAGATTCGTACAGTGGCAAAACTTAAAAATTCTCTGCATTGGTCCAAATCTGCCTTCTGAACTTAGATATAGATAGTGAAAAACAAATATTGATGCAGAATACAAAATCTAATAAGACCTAATGGAAATTTGGAACACAGATAATAGCAGATATTTGGAGTAAGCTACGCAACATGTATTGGAGTAATGGGCCCAATAATAGACCACCTCTCATACATTAATCTAGTGATATAACAATAGAAACTACATCAAAAAAACTGCATTAAACAAAGTTAATCACATAGACAGACTCCAGTTAGATGCAAACTGCAGATTTTTTTTTAGGTCATTGGCTAGAAAATACAAAGACAACTATCTTAAAAGATAACATAAATTAATCAGGTAGGCAGAGCAAACAACAGAACTATAACTCTACACAATACATTCAAATAAAAACTACTCTCCTCTCAACAACTTAGTTGTTACACTGGTATGAACAAAATGATAGGAAAAACAGCAGAACATATAAATGTCCTGTATTTAAACACATATTTTAAAACTCCAAGTCCAACTTAAACATGTATAAATAATATAAAGTGTATTAAAAAAAAAATAAATGTAATTTCACAGAAGAAAATCATTTATTGTAATAAGTGTATATCAGTAGGGTCAGAGGCGGCCCAATGTATTTGGGGGCCTAAGGCGAATTCACTAAGATAGACCTTTTAAATAATAATAATAATAATAAAAAAAATTTTAATAAGTATAAAGTACTTAAAAAATTTATTTAAAAATAATCCGTCGAGCTATTTTAGATACAAAATTATTAATCAAACTTTTGTACCCTAAAAAAAGCTTCGAAGTCATCAACCCAAGATAAGCTAGATATCCTCCTACAGGTTTACAACAGAAAGTTTCAAGAAAAATCTAACATAAAATTCTCCAAACTTCAAGAAATTAAGGAAAGAAGAAAAGGAAAAGAAGGGGAGTACCGATGAATGGGAGAATGATAAGAAAGATGTAGAAGCCGAGGCCGGTGCCGGAGGAGACAAAGAAGTGGGAGATGGGGCGAACAGAGACGACGGCGGCGGCGACTGCGACGGTGAGCAGCATCTGGAAGGTCAGGATGGCGTAGATCTTCCGGATGAACGCCCACCGGAGCTCCGGGCTCTCCAGCATCGTCGGGTACAACGCCTGGGGACCGGATTCCACGTCCCCGTCCTTCCAATATGGCGGGTGGTTCCACATCCCTCCCCTCCGACGATCACCGAACTCTCCACAACCCAAGAGAACCAGAGAAGAACGCAGCAAGAGCTAGGGTTTGCAATTGGAACTAGGATTTCTCTCTTCGTTCGTTCGTTGCGGAGGCTTAGGGTTAGGCATTGGGTTTTATTGTGGAGAGGGAGGGAATAGCCAGGCCTCGTCGTCGCCGCCTACTGCCTACAGATGTAAAAACTGTGGTGCAGCGGTGGGATGAGCACTGGGCAACGACGTAGCGGGGCCTTCTTCGAGCCGGGGGCCTTAGGCGACCGCCTCAGTCGCCTAAGGCTCGAGCCGGCACTGAGTAGGGTCCAGAAGATGATGAAAATTTAAGTGTGAAAGATCAACAAGAAATAACCTCTCAGGAATTGGAATTGTAAGTCCAAGAGCACAAAAGTATTTCCATATCACTGATCAATGCAAATGATAGATCAAAAGAAATGTAACAAAAGATTATATGAAAGAGACTAGATATGCATCCAACTGAAGTCTCTGCAAAAAAACCACTTAGTGAAACAACTCTGGAATTCTGTATCTGCAAGAATTCCAAAAACCATGCAAAAAAAAAAAATCAATATAAGCCAGAAAAATATAAAATCGTAGACTTTTAACTCTACCAATCTTAGAGGTTACCCTAGAAAGAAAAAGAAAGATCAAGCAGCATGTTAGCCAATTCTAATGAAATATGTTATAGCTTCCATCTATCCAATTCTTATTAAACGTGCCTTGTGATAACAAACTGAAACAAAAAAAACATCGATTTATGAGACAAGAAAATTAATTCTGCTGATTTGTTTCAGCTACATCTCAGAAAGCCCTATAAGAAATGACCAAATAAGTCTCGTAGGTTGTTTCTAAACCAAAAGCAAATATACTGATGCTTCTCGAGAGCCATCTCAAAGATTATATGAAAGAGACTAGATATGCATCCAACTGAAGTCTCTGCAAAAAAACCACTTAGTGAAACAACTCTGGAATTCTGTATCTGCAAGAATTCCAAAAACCATGCAAAAAAAAAAAAATCAATATAAGCCAGAAAAATATAAAATCGTAGACTTTTAACTCTACCAATCTTAGAGGTTACCCTAGAAAGAAAAAGAAAGATCAAGCAGCATGTTAGCCAATTCTAATGAAATATGTTATAGCTTCCATCTATCCAATTCTTATTAAACGTGCCTTGTGATAACAAACTGAAACAAAAAAAACATCGATTTATGAGACAAGAAAATTAATTCTGCTGATTTGTTTCAGCTACATCTCAGAAAGCCCTATAAGAAATGACCAAATAAGTCTCGTAGGTTGTTTCTAAACCAAAAGCAAATATACTGATGCTTCTCGAGAGCCATCTCAAAGTCCCCCCCCCCCCCCCCCTTCACCCAAAAAAAAAAAATCACTTGTATTAAAAGGAAATAAAAGAGCAGATGCTCACATGATCATTAGCTTCACTTTATCTCAAGTCATCCTGCAACAAACAATTTAACCACAAGGAACCTATTTTAATTTAGAGGAAGCATGGCTATAACAAAGTTATGAAATCAAACCAGAAACAGTCCTTAGCCACATATACACACGCACACTAAAAAAAAAGAGAACCATTATATAACTCCCATCGACAACTAATATTCTCAAGGAAGTACCCAGCTGAAAGGTTATTTCTTCGCTGTGATTTTAATTAGGTAAGGAGTAAAAAACATCAACATTTGGAACCATCAACACCGTACAAAACCTGAAATGCCGAACACAATAGTCAAATTCACATGAATATTGTATAATATCATTAGCAAAAATAGCTATGCAGCAACTAAAATGTTTCAAAAACAACAAACTTCTAAGATGAACCATCAAGAAAGAGTAGGGAAAAAAACGTACCAAATGCTTAAATCCTTGTCCAGAAATTTGGCAAAAAATCATACCACCAATAATTCTCACAAGACACGTTTGTTTCTAAAAGCAAACCAGCAGGGATTCTTCCCCACTATATCTTGAAGATAGAAATCCACTGCAACCTTTGTCATATCTAATGAGACATGCATCACATTCTATTAAAAAAAAAGCATGAAACAAAAGACACCAATTCCATACAAAGGACTCCAACAATATACACAGGAACATATATATAAGAAGCTACTTGGAGAAAATCCCGCAAAAAACAGAGAGAGAGAGAGAGATTGGCATCATAAAGGAATCACCATGAGAGTACAAATTTAATTAACTCAACAACAATGACTGTAAGAAACCTGCATATACATGTACTCCACTAACAAGTGAAAGAACTTATGGATCCGAAGACTTCAATGTCGCAAACGACCAAACATTACCAAATTTATATGCATGCATACATAAATGCAATTTGTATAACCCAAGCATTTTACCCTATCAAACACTAAAAAAAATCTCTCAACACCATTAAATGCATCTTGTGGCACAGAATGACAATAGCCAACCTACCAGAAAAATTAGAACTAAAGGAAAACATATGTTTTCAAGACTAACACTTATAAGGTTATTTAAAAAAAACGACACATCACAAAATCATCATAGTGCAAAGTACTGCACTTCCATCTCATGCAAAAGAGATACCATCATATCTAAATATCATCCACCATAACCTTCTAGCAAGCATGTACATACATGCAGAAACTCTAGATTTATACATTGCCAAAGGATTCAACAGATAAATCATTAGAAGAGAGAAGATGAACAAAATTCAATTGGTGCACAAACGCCAAATAAGAAACTGCTTCTCAGAGAACCAGTTGCAACCACATTGTTGGGGGAAAAATCATTTCTATATTGCTAAACAACGTAAAATATAGATTCAAGTGATACTGAAGAAATAAGTTTGAAGCTTAAATTGTCACGCCCCAAACCCGCCACCTAGGTCGGCCACGTGATATGGCCGCACGCTCCTTAGGGCAGAGCCTTAGAGAATATGCTAGGCCTGAAAAACTTATTACAACCTCAATATCCGTGAACAAAAATGATCTTGTTTTATAACAAGTAAAAAATTTGTTCAAAACTACAAATTTCATTCATCCAACCAGTAACAAAGATGCTCTATCTATTCATCCCTTCCACCTGTGATCTCAACCATAGCCAAGTACTATGCAACCTGCAGCTCTGAAAAAAAGAGAGAGGGGTTCTGAGCTTTACAGCCCAGTAAGAATTTCTGCACATTCACACCAATATAGTAATATAGTTTGAAAATAGCAATAAGCGACACCAAAATAAAAATATAAATTATGAAACATCTTTTCAAACATTAATATAACTCAATTAAACCAACAAATATCCACATATACATACATCAAATATCCGGCTAAGCAAAAGGGATATATCATACAAATACCAACAAGTAAAACCTTTTACTCAGCATTGGTTTCATGTGTCTTATCATCCGTTTCTTATTATCTCAATTCCAAGTTTCATAGTAATTATCTTTCCAACTTTAGACTAACCAAGATCATGACCCAGTCCAAGACTGCTAAACAAAATTCCACATAAGGTTCAACTTGCCACTCTCATATTACAACCTACTCTAATTGAGAGGATTAAATTATCTCTGAAAGAGGGCTCAAAGTGACAGAAGTTCAGAGAAGCTGTAGAGTCAGGTGCCCAGTCGGAATTTCGGATACATGAGGATGGTTCTTTAAGGTTCGATAACACAGTGTGCGCGCCAAAGAGATCTATAATTGAAGAAAGAGATTCTTAATGAGGCTCATAACTCTCTACAGTGCACCCGAGAGGCACTAAGATGTATTGGGATCTAAGAAAAAAAATTGGTGGAAAAAAAAAGATATAGCTCAGTATGTTGCTCAGTATTTAGTGTGTCAGTAGGTGAAAGGTTGAGTATCAGTGACCCGCTAGACCACTACAATCTCTCTCATTCCCCAATAGAAGTGGGAGCACATCACCATAGATTTTGTACTGGCTTGCCTAAAATCCGTCGAGGTAATGATGCCATGTGAGTGATTATTGATTGGCTGACCAAGTCAGTACACTTTATACTGTTCAGGGTTGGTTTTTCTTTGGAGAAATTGGCATGCTTGTGTGTAGAACAAATTGTGCGGCTGCATGGGGTCTCAATAACCATTGTGTCAAATAAAGACAGTAGATTTGTGTCGCAATTTTGCAAGAGCCTTCGTAAAGCTCTTGGTACCAAATTGAACTTCAGTACAACTTTTCATCCGCAAATTGAACAGTTGGAGTGGACCATTCAGATCTTAGAACATATGCAAAGAACCTATGTCATAGACATAGGTGGTGCATGGGATACTCAGCTATCGTTAACTGAGTTTGCCTACAATAATAAGCAAGCATTCAAATGGCTCCTTTTAAGGTGTTGTATGGTAGAAAATGCCGATCTCCTATTTGTTGGATGATGTAGACGAGAAAAATTTTTTAGGTCCAAAGTTAGTGCAGTAAACTATAGATAAAGTACAAGCAATTAGAGAACAACTTCGCACAACTCAGAGTAGACAAAAGAGTTATGCGGATAATAAAAGGAAAGAGCTGGAATTTCAAGTTGGTGAATATGTTTTTTTCAAATTATCCTCCACTATGGGTGTAATGAGGTTTGGGGTTCGCGGTAAGTTGTTACCTAGATAAATTGGCCATTTGAGGTCTTGGACAGGGTTGGAGGGGTGGCATATCGATTGGCATTACCACCGATTTTATCAGGGGTGTGTAATGTATTCCGTATATTGATGCAGAGAAAATATATTCTAGACCCAAATCATGTAGTAGAGTATAAGCTGTTGGGTATTCATTAGGAAGTATTCGGTGCAGATTGTGGACATGAAGGATTAGGTATTATGACATTGAACCATTCTTTATGTGAAAATACAATAGAGCAATCATTCTGAAAGAGGCCCTTTGAGAGCTCGAGGAAGACATGAAAGTCAAGCACCCTCAACTTTTTGTAATCTCAGGTACATTAATTTTAAGGGCGAAATGTTGCCCTAGGTGACAAGCCAAGAGGGGGGTGAATTGAATTTTTTAAATTTTTAATCCCTTAATCAAAATGATAGATGAATGGGTAGTTTAGTTAATATTAATTAAGTGCGTGTAGTGAAATTAGAAAGACACACAATGCAAATACACAAGAAATATAGTGGTTCGGTGCTCTCCTAAGCACCTACGTCCACTTCCCAAATGTTCCCTTGAGAATTCACTATAATCCCGTGGATTACAGTTGTATTATTTTCCGAGCTCACAATCCAAAAACATTTACACTTTGGTTTTCCAGGATCACCAATAACCTATGTTGGTTTTGCGGGCTCACCAACAACCTACACCGTTGGTTTTACGGGCTCACCAACAAACGTTACAAGAAATTTAAAAGGAAAAAATATGTAGCTCCTAAATGAGCAAATATAACAAATATGCACTAAAAGAAGAGATGAGAAATAGTTATCGCTTTGAGGATGCTCTTCTCTTCTTTGCTCAGTTACTTCACTTCATAAGAGGTTGGTGGAGCCGTTGAATGCACTTTCAAATTACTTAACCACCTTCTTTTGGGACTTGAATGAAGCAACTTGATGAAGAACACTTGGGCTTGCTTTCTCTTGAATACTCTATTGATTTTTTGCAAAAGATGCATTCCTCTGATGAATAGTGTCTCTTAAATACTTTCCAACCTCTATTGGTCACTCCCCAACTGTTTGATTTGAAAAACTAGCCGTTTCTAGCCATTGGGAGCTCAAAAAGTACTTCAGCAAAACAAGCTGTTATGCTGTCAGCCGTGCTGGGGTCGACCCAAGCTTTTCTGGGGTCGGCTCAAGTTACTGTTCATCAACCTTAAGGTCAACTCAAACTTCTCTGGAGTCGACCCCTGCTACAGTGGGGTCGGCTCCTGCTACAATGGGGTCGGCCTTCTCAGGAACCACAGAACCCTTGTTTTTCTGACTTTTTCACTGGGGTCGACTCATGCTTTCTTGGGGTCGACCCAAGCTCCATTAGGGCCGGCCCTCTCAGAGATTTCAGAGACATGATTTTTGGACGCTCATCCTGGGGTCGGCTCATGTTCTCTTGGGGTCGGCTCCACTGGCGTCGACTCAAGTCTTCCTAGGGTCGGCTCCACCTAGGGTTGGCTCAAGGAAACTTGGGGTCGGCTCAAGGAAACTTGGGGTCAGCTCTCTCAGTAAATTTCAGAGAGTTGTTTTCTTTGAGGTTGCAAGTTGGGGTCGGCTTATGGTTCTTTGGGGTCGGCTCCTCTCCTGGGATCGGCTCAAGGATACTTGGAGTCGACCCCAGTTACTGTTCATTTGTGCCATTTTTACAAAGAAGTGCCAGAATGTCCCAAAGTGCGCCAGGGTCGACTCCACCTCTTCTGGGGTCGACTCTTACTCTGTGCCAAGTGTGTCACTTCATGCCAGTGCGTGCCATATGTATCAGGGTCGACTCCAAACCTCTTTGGGGTCGACTCGACTCATAATTTCCTGCATCCTAAGGTTAGACTAGTTCATAGAGTCAATAGAGCATATTTCAAATAATTTTGAGTGTATGGCACAATAGGGTTTCATACCCTTAACAATGAAAATTACAGTTTTGCCCTTAAGAGTATAATTGACTTGAAACTTTGCCGAATTAGATTTAAAAGCTCTCTATCATTTTCTACTACATATTTTATCTCATTGTTAATCATTGTGAGTCGTCTTGATCTCATTTTCTTAATGTATCATGAATGTATCGAGGGTGTGATATTCATTAGTGATGTATCAAGTTAAACTGCATTATTAATTTGATATTCACTCAATTGTTGTGTTAATCATCGAAATAATACTATCATCCTCAATCTTCTCCTTTTTGATGATTACAAAACATTGAGTATCCTTAAATTGGCATTTATATATGAATTGAGGTTTAAAGTTTAGAAAATGATTTCAAGGCTGAAAATTCAGAATTTTCTGAGTTATAGGATGTGCCAACCAAAAGCTCCCCCTTTCTAATCCAAATCTATGCCAAATGAAATTTAGTTTTGCTCCCCCTTACTCTTGTGTTTTATTTAAGATAAGACTTCAAGAATTTGTACCAATGTAAGAGTTTCAAGTTATGTATCGAAGCAAGTGTCGTATGTGCCATTAATTTAGAATCTTTGATTAAACTTCAAATTTCTTATTTAGAGCTTCTAGAGTGCAGATTTTTTTTTTGTTATATATATTTCTCCCCCTCAATAAATATTTTCTTCCAATTTGGCTTTGGTTAAGGATGCATATATTCCAATTTCTCTTACTTCTCCCCTATATTGCAATTTCTCTCTTCTCTTACTTCTCCCCCTTTTTGTCATCATCAAAAGAATATGTAATACATGGGTGAAAAGTATTTTAAAGACAAAGATCATAAACCATAATAAAACATTGCATTTCATAAGAGTCAAAAATTACAATGTTCTAATAAGCCAAATAAGATAACATCGTTCTCAAACAATAGAAAGCAAGATACATAGATAACCAGTGTGTCTCTAGGCACTAATCTAGATGAGTCCCTGCAGTGCTATCAGTAGGCCTAGAGGCATCCAAGGGCTGGGATCTGGCTCTAGATCTCCTAGTATAGGTGGCGAGAGGAGGTCTGGGCTGATATGACTGTAAGGGTCTGTAAGCCCTGTGAGCTGGCTGGCTCTGTGCCGATATCTCTGACTCAGCTGCTCGAGCTCCCGGAGGACCATGAAACTCTCTCTCTCTCTAAAGCTGTCATCCGGTCCGTGAGACCTGTTATCTGAGCAGATAATCCTCTGATCTCAGCTGTCATACTGTCCATCCTACTCATCATGCTATCGGAGAGGGTCCTGCCTTTGCATGTGCCGAAGGGTGGTCAACCGGTACCTCAGGCTCAGGAATGGAGTCTCCAGGCTCTGGTGCATGTGCATCAAGGTGAGTACCATACCATACCACGGTTTCTAAATGGGGTGTGGATTGTGTGAGTTTGTTAGGAGTTAGAAGCAAGAATCCTTGTACATGATCACCAATATATATATATATGTGTGTGTGTGTGTGTGTGTGTGTGTGTGTTTATTGATTTGTACTACTTAACTTATCATATTCGCGAACATGCATGAATTGAAATTAGGAAAAGACATCAAAACTACATGAACAATAGAAACATGCATACCAGAAGCAACTTGGAGCAAAATGTATAGCTTTTTAGAAAAGCAAATTAATCAAGAGAACACCCAAAAAAGCACAAACTCAATAATTCAATGAGAAGAGCCTGAATGGAAGAATTCTGCATATATTTGTACTAATACTGACAAAAGCTCACAGCAAGAACAAACTTGGTAACTGCAAAACAACATTTTATCAACAATAAAAGTTGCACCCCTGGAGAGAAAGAGAACCATACAAGTGAATAGAAACTTAAAAGCCGCCAAATTTTAGCAGACAATAATGACACACATGCTTTAAACATTAAAAAACAAAAGAAATTGCATCTCATGGATGAAGGTACAGGTGAATGGTTATCTTTTAGAACTACAATTCATCTAACTTCCAAAAAAAATGTCCACGACTGTGAGGGAAGCAAAAAGGTATCGCTATGCCCCATAATCTCTGCATGGAGATTAACTATATTCGAGAATTTCAACACTCTTTGCCATCCAAAAGAACATCAGAAATCGTAGACTAAATATACCACAACACCCAAACTGCCTGCAAAGCAAAAGTAGGCCATTATCTACAATCTCTAGAGATCATAAAGATATGTAGAAACCCTGGATCCATCTTGAATTGAAATAGGCAAAAAGAAGCCCTGTTCAAAGATTCTTCCATTAGGTCAGCCACTAGAGAAGGCAATCAAAATTCAAGCAGCGGTGAAAGCATAAATTGGAAACCCCCCTTCCAAGAACATCAGTTATATGCAGAGTGAAAAAACATTTACAAGTTACCAAACATAAACGAATAATAAAATCATAGGAAAAATAACTTTGATCAAAACAAACCATAAAAACAAATAGTGGCTAAGTCTTCTAATCAGAAACCAACAACATCATATAGTACATATTTTCAAAATAAAAAAAAATCCTGCAATATGTAGCAAAAAAACTATTATATCGAGAAGAACAAGATCACTGATAGTCTCTATTCATTCCAAAGATAGCTGCAAGAGGAGATCAAATTCAACGTACCAATTCAAACAAAAGAAGGAACAAATCATTTACGAGATTGAATTGCAGTTTTTCTTCTTTGTTAGCCATCTTAGAAATCCCTACAATGAAGTTCAAAAAACCAAATGGCATATAACCAACTCCAACAAAATCAGCAAGATGATTCTTACAAGATCATAGCATCAGTTTCTCTTTGTCCACCTCAGAAGTCACTTGGGGGATAAATCAAGAGCATCTGCCATAGTCAGCCGATTCGTATAAAATGAACTTGATGATTCATACAAGGGCACGATTCAATTTATAGTGTGTACAAGTTGCTGCAAACCTGATACAATGTCCATGGTTATCAATGCATAAGATCATTACAACCATGCTCTATGATACCCAGACCATAAAAACTTTGGAAGAAACTCCAATGGCCATCAAGAATTGAAATAAGCAAAAATTCTATTAAAACATTAGTAAAAAAGATCAACCATTAAACTAGATGAGACAACCAAAATTTAAAGAAGTGCAAAAATGTCAAAAGAAAGAAGAAAAAAACCAAAGAACATCAAATTCATCAAGTAAACAAGTATTTTATTTTAAATGACTGAACATAAAAATAATAAACTTATATTGTTGTAATGAAAATTACTTCAATCATTGACAGAAAGCCTGTGACAGAATGGATCAACAAATACTGGAAAGTCCAAAAACCATAACATTCAGTGAAACAGCACAAATCTTCAATTATTAAAAATCCTTGCATAGCTCTGACACCACGTGACATAATCAATCAAGAACAAGATAGGAAAAGTTTCCAACCATTTCGGGAAACCCTTGAAGAGAATGTTGAATGCATGTAACAACAACAAAAAAGAAAAAAGAGGACATTTCTTGCATTACTAAGTTACGATCTTTTGGTCCATCTAAGCCACCTTAAAAAACATCTGCATAGCTATCATCTTTTCTTATTCAACATATAATATGGTGAATGCATGTCAATTCACCATGTCCTTCTGAAAAGGCCCAAAACAATTAAAAATTTAGGCGATCCAAACTAGTATATATAGCTATCATCTTTTCTTACTCAACATAGAAGTCCCCGCAAGAAAGTATCATTTTCTCAACAAAACCTACTCAAGTGAAATCAACTAATCACCTCTAAAAGTTAAACATTTTGGCTTCTCTTATTCGTCTCAAGAAACAAAGAGTTAACAATAAAAGAGACAAAGAAGATGACAGAAGAAAGATATCTGTATTAGAATTAGAATTCAGGAAGAGAGAGAGAGAGAGAGCTAAGAGCATGGGGGGAGAATTATCCTCTGAACGCCCCAACTAAGGTGCAAAATTTCCCACAATGTCCACAGACACATCAATAATTTGGCATTAGAACATATATAGAAGATAAAGGAAAAGAAAAATGTTAAGGCACAAAGAAATGGTGGTCAAGAGATGCAGAGAAGAGAGAAATTTAAGGTCCAATTAAAACTGCACAAGAAGACAAGAGAGGGAGAGGGAGGGACAAAGGGGGTAAGTGATTTTTTTTATTTTTTTATTTTTGGGTGTGGGTGGGGGAGGAAAAGGCTCAAAAAATATATCATAATTAGCACCTTACAAAAGTTATATGCATTACATGAGCTGAGGAACGTGTGCTTTGATTATAAGATTTGAGCCTTAGTCAATAATTGGTTCTTAATCAGTCATCTGAATCACATGTGCTGAGTTCAAGGTTAACAAAGTAACCTATCGGAATTAGTTCTTTCATGACATTCCCTTAATAAAAGGTAATGGATTTTTTGATAAAACATTAGACAGGTTAAAGCCTCCATTTTTTAAAATAATATAGGTTTCATTTATAACCATAAACATCAAGCCCCATCCAAATAATTTGGTTCAGCTAATAGGTTATAATTTATACCTTTAAACATATTTCCAATGCATATTCTATTCTTTTATAGTTTTTTCAAAAACATCTAATAAATTCCTTCTTTCATACACAGTGCAGTAACTTGCCTATGGAGAAGTAGATGATAGCTAGCATTTACAATAATTTAAAGCCACCCAAAAAAACACAACACAATTTTATCACCAATTTAAATATACTAAAAAGCAATTGATTAACATAAATTAATTTACTAAAGTTAAGATCTTGGAAGTTCCCACAACCACATGGTTCATAGAAAAACCGAGAGAAAATAAAAGCCACATTAGATCTTTCAGTGTTCATAAATAAAACTGTCACAGCTTCAAGAGTGATGCAGAAGATTCTAAAAATTAGAAAATAAAAAAGAAAAGCAATGCAGCAGAAGATCCCGACACATATCAAATCTTCAAAAATTCTTAATGTTGGACAGTTGTAAAGAGATATCACCATAACACACCAACACCAAACTAGAAATCAAGAACAATATGAAAATTTCAAGAAAACAAGAAGAATGGGGGAATTAGCTTATAATGCCAAATCCAAACTACCAGTCAAGAACCATCTCAAGGTTTGAAAGAAATACAAGAACGAAGGAATGGCAAAGATACCTATACCAGCAAACCTTCAAAGTTCTTTACTGAAGTCCTTGTTTGCGTCATGCAGTATGAAATACATAGCAAAACACAAGGATTGAAACAGAAATGAAAAATCTGACAAGATCTCGTTAAACATATATTGATCATATGAGCTACCTAAAGGGCAAGGAGCAAGAAATATGATAGAAACCACATCCAACATCCGCAAAGTTACTTGCAAGGGTAGACCTCATTAAATCTGAACTAAAGAAACTTGTTTTAGCCACCAATATATCATTCAGAATTAAAACATCATAAAAGACTGCACAGATACATTATCCAAAAGAATAAACAACAGAAATCACATTAAATAGCTGCACATAACACAACAGGGAGATCACCATATAACATCAAAACCTAAAAAGAATCACCACTAGAATCCAAGAAAATGAAAGAAATTAGGAACAGGTAACCTACCATAAAATACCCAGCCAAAATAGAAACCAAGAACCATCTCTAGAATCCAAAAAACTATCACCAATATATCACCCAAACCCATATTAGAAATCAAGAACCATCACAAGAACTCAGAGAATAATCAAGAAAACATGATATTTGAGAAAAGTACCATATAACTGCAAGACCAAACTAGAAATCAAGAACCATCACGGGATTTCGACGCAGAGGCAAGAAAATAGGGAAGTGGGGACGGATCGCTCACTTTGTCTCCGATGAGGGCAGCTTCTGCACCTCCTCCTCCTCCTCTTCCTCCTCGTTCTCGTCCTCAGCGGTGCTGATCTAGGGAAGTAAAGAAGAAGAAGAATGCCGACGCCACGCTCGTCGCGACGCAAGAACAGAAGATTTGGGTAATTCGAAAACGCGGAGGAAAAACAGGTTAGGTAACGGAAGAGCGGGGAGGAGGTCCATATAAGGATTAAAGTCGACAGCTGTACCGTTTCCGGATTAAAAAATAATAAAAGTTTTTCTTTCTCGGCTGAATCTTAGCTAATTATAAGTTTCTTAAAATAAACTCGGCAGAAAATTACTCCACTTCCCGACTTAATTTGAAGTGGAGTGCGTTAAGGAATTAGTTTTCCCGAGTTCCCGTCCAGCTTTATAAAGTCGGCAACCGAACCCGACAAACTAAGAAGGACATGTTCTCTTCAATACAGGACCCGCTCCAGCTAAGCCAATAAACACAAAGTAACTCATGATTAGGAGAAATTATACCCTACACCTCATAAATCATGCATGCCACCGGTCACTGAGATGCATTACTACGTGTTCCATTCATCATGCGCTCATCTCGATGATTAGTCTATAGGAATGCACCTCGCTAATTGAGGATGTGCAAGGCCATATTGCACGTAGTGTAGAATATAATCTTTGCATGATTAGACAGTTTGACCATACTAAGAAGAGGAGTGGTGAGACGAGCAGAGCAAAATGCATATCAAAATATCTTGGATAAATCATGTTTCAATGGAAAACCACAATTGTGGCAGCCAAGGATGTTTGACGAAACATAATTAGCTCCTGACAAATTGCCATCCATACTTCAACATTTAGCTGCTTCATAAAAAGTGAGGTTCAATTTCTGCAAGGTGCTTGCAATCTTAGCCAAAAGCTTCACAAACTCAAGCTCACACTCACCTTCATCCCCACTAAAGCCATGGACATCAAAGTCCTCGAGAAGACGAGCTCAATTCACCATCCAAATTCTGCGGCCTTCAGTTTTCTCCGAACCCAACCATTCTCTGATTGGAATTGACTTTCTAAACAAAGAGTGAATAAGTAATCTTTCAGGCTACAAGTACGTAAGATGGTATAACCAAAATGCTGAATGTGTAGCAATCACCTCAGATGCATCGATCCCAATAATTCTGAGATTAGGATATTTTTGCAATAAGGTTTAATGACTTCAATGATCTGACCGTGTTGCAAAACCCACATTCTCTTGATTACATTATGAAAGTGGTAAGCATTTTTTTAACATTTCGCACTTCAGATAGGAACTACAGTGCATAACAGAGTCATAAGGCAAAATCACTACTTCCTAAGTCAGATAAAATTACAAAACTTCCTCATAGGGTTTCTGCTACAAAACTAAAAGCAAAAGCTGATTATTGAAGACAGGCATGTGATAGCAAAGAAGATGTTGGCAATCCTTGGATCTCTTCATGTTGAATAGTCATATCATTGCTTCAATCTGCTCGCATTGTCGCCTGATTCTCAGTCTTCCTTGATGGAACTACAGTAACTTCTTCTGCTGAAAATATGCTACTAGACAGAAATTTCACAAAACCTCTGCGCCAAAGTTACTGATCTAAACCACCCCAAGGTGACATAGACGAGCTGAATCTGGTATAGTGGATATGGAACCTGCTTCCGTGCATAATTTCTCTGGCCCTGCCCAAAAGTGAATGGCATGAATCAAAATCTGTTTGAAATTACCAAGGAAGCATGGATTCTCACAGTCCTTTTGTTACCTCACTCGATCGATCACCAGAGATTCCAGATTGCCTGAGCACTTAAGCAGGCTAGTTATTGCAGCAACGCCATCTTTGTCAAGTGAAGTGCTTGCTTTCAGATGCTTGAGGTTGTGAAATGAGGGAAGACTCTGTGAGCAATCTTTCCTTTGCAGGGGATACTTGAAGAAGAATAAGATGGAAGTATAAGAATCACAAAATGCTGGTGGAAAAATGAAACACGCAACTGAAGTCTATTGTCGTTCAGTTTGCATCAAAAAAGAACTAGTTTCCAATTGACGTAGAGGAATAAGAAGGAGAATTTTAGCGCACAACTGGCATAACATGTTGGAGGATTCAAAGGGGACGCATACATTGAAGGCACCATACAAGAATTCTAGAGACTCAACATTATATATGAAGTCCGGTAAGCAAGTTGCCGCTCTTCTATAATGATTCATATCCCCAGTATCCTCATTCAATGAATCAAAAAAGAGGCAGATAGAAGCATGCATCAAAGAAGACAACTTCATTAGAGTAAATTCTTGGAATACCATGTCCGGTAGGCAAATGATGCTAGTCCTCGAGCAGAAATCTGACCACAGCCCAGCATCCTCAGGCACATATAGTTCTAATCTCTTGAACAAATATCTAAACTGGTGAAACAAGAATCTTAGTTCTGATCTCTTCTTAAGTTCAAGCCATCGAACATTATACTTCACCACAAGAAGTAATAATCTCTCAGCTTGCTCCAAATCTTTCCCCTCTACCAACCATTAATGCGGGACATAGAAATGTGTAAAGCATCACAAAGGAGGACAGTGTCATTGCTTAATATACAACATATATTAATGACGCCGGTATTAATATATTTGGCCAACATTAAAATTATTTCTTAATTTATAACAAAAATTTAGCCATTGAAGTTTTTTATTTATTATTATTTGTTATATTATTATATTGTGTATTAGAATTAGTTGGGAAAATAAATAAAAAAATCATACTCATGCACCATGCAGGCTGATATTAATAATGCCAGTATTGTTGGCATAAGTTTGGAGCTTAGTTTGTTCTTTCAACCAAAAACTGAGAAGATTAATGAACAGGGGGGGAAAATAGGAGAAAAATATATGCAACCAGGCACAAGTCCGCAAGATTTGCCGGACTTAGTGGAAAGCCCTTCCATCAATCAGTCCCACAGTTTTGTATTTGGAGGAATCATTTTACTGTATCATTTAGAAAAGGATATCTTTTTACGGTAAGCATCCATATCTTAAAAAGATATTGAAAGCATTCAATCAATCATTCAACTTTCCCAAAGAGCCCTCTTAGTACAGAGCGCGTCTCTATCTCTGTATCTTTTATTATTAAAAGGATAGGAGAGATGAATGTTTAAATTTCAGAAGAATTATAAAAATATTATGGAAGAAATCAAGTATGACATGTCACCAAAAATACTATAGTGTATAGAGTTCATAAAATGACGGAATTCAAGGAAAAAAGAAAAGAAAAGAAATCTCATCCTAGGTCTACTACTACTCTCACTTTCTCCTCTACGTTTCTTCTTTTCTTCAGACTCTACCTGAGATTTCTACGGCCATGAACGGCCTTCAAAACCTTCAACAAGTGAGTGAAATATCTCTCTCTTTCTTTTTATCTCCTCTACTTCTCTACTTCTTTTTACCGCTATATGGTTCCAAATCCCCTGCATCCCACTTTATAAGCCATGAAAAGCCGCTCAAGAATCTTGTATCTGGTACATATTTCCCATTTTCTCCGCTTTCTTGAATTGGTTTGGGTCTTTTCGTAATGGATCTTCGATTCTTTTCTTGCTTTATTTGGGAATTTGCTTTTGGATTCTTGAACAGGGGATGGTTCGAGCTAATCTTAGTGGAAATATCGTCATGAATGCAAATCATTACCTCTTTCTTTAATCCTTTCAATCTGCTGTGTATACTTTCTCACATGTTTGATTCTTGAATGGTAAAAATTTAACTGGTTTAGTCCCATAAATTTTTCAAACCTAGGTGTTTTTAGATATTTGGCCCTCACCTATCGGGAAATAATTAAAATGGCTTCAGCTGTTCGAATTTTACTTCATCATGTGGGTTTCCATTGATTACAATCATTAAGCTAGGTCAATTAGAATTATGGATATGAATTATCTGGATAAGCCAATCAATGGGTTATGATCGTATGGTATGTTGTGCAAGGTGTATCATAGTCTAATGGTATCATGTGATTAACATATGGACTAAGTTGTAAGATTTCAATCAGATTAATCTCCTAGAGTTTCATAAGAGATAAAGATGATTGTGATCCTTATAAACATAGCAAAAGTTGTAGATAAATTAATTTTAGTGACAATTATAAACAGAAAACATCGTAATAAAATACTAAAATGATATTTGAAAATATCATCAAATTTGGAAATTAGAAAGGTTATTTGAATTTTAGCAATGTTTTCAAATATTAGATAAAGTTGAAAAGCAATGTTTATGGCAAACATTGAAATGACTTGTGATCTACACCAACCTTTGTTGGAAATTTTGGATGAACTTAAAGTGAAGGAGGCTTAAATGACTCTTCTGACAAACATCGGAAAGGCATTGCTTAAACTCTATTTTGACATTTTTTTAATGATAATTTTCAAAAATCCACAATTGACCATACTTTTTATAGAAATATTTTGGAGATTATTTGAGCTCAAATGCTTCACATTGAAAATCAGTGACTCTGCCACCAAGGTAGTAGCCTGGTGGTAAGGGGGCGATAATTCCGCCCAAGTTGCCCGGATTCGAAACGCACGGGCGTCGATTAAATTAGGGGACCGGATGTCGGGGAAGGCACGCGAAACCTGCGACCTGTATCGAACATTCCCTAGTGGAAGGGGGGCCCAGTAATGGGGCTGCTACGCGGGTGGGCTGGTCCCTCCCCCTCCCCTCCTATTTTTTGACCAAAAAAAAAATAATCAGTGACTCTCAAAATAAAAATCCTTACCATTAATTATAACATGTGATGTCCAAATTAGTTGAAAATCGAGAATTACATATTTTTAACCTTTTTCATCTAAACATGTAATAGACAAAAAGGATAACTTTGATGATACCATGATACTATGTATTGATCTGATCAATAATCTAAAAATATCCAAATTAGAAAAATATTGATATATACAAGTTTTAAAATTTTTTGATCAATTTTATTGATTTGAATATACAAATTATATGGTCTATAGCATATTTTTTGCTTATTAGCAATATTTTTACAATTTATTTTGTGGTCGTATATACGGATGAAAGGTCTCCAAATGAAAATAGAAAATTTCAGTTATTAAACATATTATATATTCCAAATCATTACTAATGATGTAGATTTTCATTTAGGAAGGGCCTTCAATTTTTTTTGAAGTATTCAAGATTAAATACTCTATATTCTGAGTTGGTGTAAATGTTTTGTTTACCAAGATAACATTTCTACTTAATTCTTATCATCATCATCATTATTTTTCTTGTGGGCTAATGAGATTGGGTAGGTTGTCATTTGATAATCATCGGTAGCCATTTGAACAAAAATCTGCCTCTTTGTTGTCGCATGAGAATATGATAACTTGCTTCCAGCCATAAATTTAAAATACAAACATATTTTCATAAGGGAAAAAAGTTATCAATAAAAATTCATACTTAACATTTGATTATTTGATAAAGAAAAGATCTACTTATTAATAGGGCTGGAAGTAGGCTCGGGTCGGCCGATGGCCCATTAGGCTGAGTCGACTTTAGGTCGGGCTACGAGCTTAAATTTGGATCGGGTTTGGGCTCAAAATTAAGAGCATGTATACTTCTTGGGCCAGACTTGCATAGTTATGTGGCTCGGCTTGGTTCCAACCCGAGCCTAAGCTTGGATTCAGGCTCGGAGTTAGCTCGGTATATGGCTCGAGATCTAGCTTGATTTCTTAAATGATGTTTTCTTCAATCAGCTAGGGTTCTCTTCTACTATCTTTAAATGTCTTCCACTCCGCCTCTCGGATGCCGTTCCTCCACTAGTTCACCATCTTCAATAGACAGTCATCGGTCTAAGTAAGCGAAGCCGAGATCCCTCCATGTTCGCCATCTTCGGTAGCTGGACACCATCTATTGAGCTCTCCGATGTGATGAGGAACCCTTATGCTAGCCTCCGCCTGCCCTATGCCTCCACCGTTGATCCCTCCACCTCGCACCTCTCCATTGTGCCCCAACCTACCTGCTACACCTCCTTTCCTGATCCAGAAAGATTATCGGACTCGATGTGGACCACTTTGACCGCTATGAGTATTCAAGAGGATCACTAAATTCAATATGGATCACTTTGGCTACTATGAGTATCTAAGGAGATCACCAAACTCAATGTGGAACACTTTGGCCACTATAAGTATTCAGAAGAATCACCAAACTCGATGTGAATCACTTTGGCCACTATGAGTATCGAAGAAGATCACCAAATTCGATGTAGAATACTTTGACCACTACGAGTATTTGAAAAGATTCTAATTTAAAAGAATTACCGGACTCGATATGGACCACTTTGGCCACTACTAATATCAAAAAGAATTACCAAACTCGATGTGGAACATTTTGGCCACTACCAATATTCAGGAAGATCATCAAACTCGATGTAGATCACTTTGGCAACTACAAGTAGAGGATCTGCTACATCAGAAACCGAGTCGCAGGCCAAACTTTTGGAGGTTATAACTTGGTCATAGGATGTCCGATTGAGATGAATTTTTCTTTTTTTTGAATTTGGATATCTTTTCGAGATCTAGAATTTTAAGCCAACCTTCTAGGAGGTTGAATCAGACTAAAATTTCATCTTTTAAGCCTCGAAACGGACTAGTCAAATTGAAAGTTTTCTTTTTGAGTAAAACTTTGACCGAGCGTAGCTCTCTATCTTATAAGAATTCGGTGGAGCAACAAAAGATAGAATTGATGTAGAGGGTTGAGAAAAATCTTTCTTCTCCCCAATCGAATCATCCTCTTGGTCCTATGTCCTCTAAAACGATTTCGAAACCGCCAACACAGCTGCTGCCGCTATGAGTTGCTCTGCTTCCTCACGTCTAGCTATCCCAATGCTCTCTTTGGAGTTTGGAGCAATATGATCGCTCTCCTTCGAGTCGGCCTAATGAGGTACGGGTTGTCCTTGGGCGTGAGTTTAGGTCGGGCTCGCGCCTGTATTTTCCACAAGTTTTCGAGCCTGGTATAAAACGGCTCATTTCCGACCCTACTTATTAAAAAAATCGACAAAAAAATTTACGCGGTAAAATTTTAATAGCTAGCTAGCAGATACATAATGTATATTTGTAGTAAGCATACAGTCCTAATTATGGAGGACCCATCCAATAAATACAATAAGCTACACTGCAGTCCCATTTTACGGATCAAAATAACCATGGCCTTCTCTAAGGCTGGTACGAGGATAAATGGGGTTATCCCGCGAACTGCCTAAACGGTCATGGAATAACCTTATTGAAACAAAGTTACTTATTTAGATAATTTTACTCTGCTAAAATGTTGAAATAGAATTGCCCCCATAAAATAAGAAATTCCTCCCATCCAATTACATTTTTTGTCTTTATCTATTTTTAAGCGCACCTAAATAATCATGAAAACCGATGCATTCACCTATTCCTGCACCTACCCCGCCCACCGAACATCAGAATAGTTTATTGCTAGAAAAGCTACCCTCCAAATATCTATTGACGGCCCTACCAAACTCTGCCTGACATCCCAAGGTTTAGCAAGGCCGGTGATCCCCTGAACGTGGTACACGGGTCAGGCCGAGCGCGGTATGACAGTTACACGGACTTTTTAGGTCAGTCGCATCTCACATTCGGATTGTATCTTTCGCGCAAAGAATCATTCATCTTCCAAGGTGTGGAATCTGCATGTAGTCTTTTAACCGCAGAGTTTCAAGTTCGAATCGCTCTGCACTTCGATTAAAATATGGTTACACTGCTTAGACTTGAGATCTAGAAGCGCTTATTGGTCTACTGAAAATTTTGATAGTACCAGATGTAATGTACTCACATTCAGATGGGAAGAGTATGGGTAAAATAGTATCTATCTGTATCGAACATTCTTTTGGTGGGACAGAGGTCCAGTGAGGACTGCTATACGGAGGTGAGCTTGTCCCTTCCTCCTCCTACCCCTTTCGATTTAGCAAAAAAAAAAGAAAAAAAAAGGGCATTGGACGCGTCTCTGTTCATCCGCCCGCATCAGCTCTGGAAGCAGCAATTGCGCGATCTAACGGTGGATTCGAACGATGGAAGATGATCCTTATTTGGCACAAAAGATAGGATCCCGGTCCGTCAGTCGCGGGTTTCACTGTCACCAATCCCGCGGTGTTAGGTGGTGGCGTTCTCGGTCCGTCAACAGTAACTGGGGTCAACAAGTCGGTCAAAGGACGGATGGCGCCCACAAAGACTCGGGCGCCATCCTTCCCGCCCCCCAGGCGACAACAATGGTTGCCTGCCGCTAACGAACGTCTATTAACCTTACGCCTCAGTGCATACACCTACTACTTCCTCCTTTCTTTCTCTATAAATATCTCTCTTAATTCCCTTCCTCCACATGCAGCACCCAAAACATCCCAACCACCACTTCCCTCCTTTGTTCTACAAACCTTCTGCTACCAGAAACTAAACAAACTAGATCTCCACCGGTTTCTCTAATTAGTAGCTAGACATAGTACCAGTACCTTCTAGTCCTTCAACTCTCTCCGCCAACCCAGATGGGAAGTCTCCCGCTTGACACCTTCCAGCTCCTAGATCCTGATGTCCTTGCCAATGAGTCTCGTGTTGTGGTCGACTTTATAGCCGACTACTATCGAGACATCGAGCAATTACCGGTTCGAAGCCAGGTAGAGCCGGGATACCTTGGCAAGCGTCTCCCTGATTCAGCTCCTTATCTCCCCCAGTCCATTGATGCCATCCTCGAAGATATCCGCGAGGATATCATCCCTGGTCTAACCCATTGGCAGAGCCCGAACTTTTATGCCTACTTTCAAGCCAACGCGAGCACTGCCGGGTTTCTCGGTGAGATGCTTTGCTCTGGCCTGAACGTTGTGGGGTTCAATTGGATCTCATCACCAGCTGCCACCGAGCTTGAAGGTATTGTTATGGATTGGATGGGGAAGATGCTCAAGCTCCCATCTTCATTTTTATTCTCGTGTGGTCAAGGTGGCGGTGGTGTTTTGCATGGCAGCACATGCGAGGCCGTGGTGTGTACGCTAGCAGCAGCACGCGACAAGGCCTTGAGCAAGATCGGGGCGGATGGTATCACAAAATTGGTGGTGTATGCCTCTGATCAAACACACTTCACCGTTCAGAAGGCGTCCAAACTCGTCGGCATCCCACCATCCAACTTCAGGGCAATCCCGACTACAGCTGCATCAGGCTATGCACTGACTCCTGATAGTGTTCGGTCCGCCATGGAGGCCGACATTGCCAAAGGGTTGGTGCCCTTGTACCTGTGTGCCACGGTCGGTACCACCGCTGTGGGAGCCGTGGATCCGTTGCTAGAGCTCGGCAAAGTTGCAAACAAATATGGTGTTTGGTATCATATTGATGCAGCTTATGCTGGCAGTTCGGGTATATGCCCTGAATTCCGGCATTACTTTGATGGTGTGGAGCTTGCCCACTCGATCAGCATGAATCCCCATAAGTGGTTCCTCACCAACATGGACTGCTGCTGCCTATGGCTTAAGAGCCCTTCGGCACTGGTGGATTCTCTATCTACCAGTCCTGAAATATTAAGGAACAAAGCCAGTGATGCCAAGATTGTGGTGGACTACAAGGACTGGCAGATTGCACTGAGCCGGCGCTTCCGAGCCATGAAGCTGTGGGTGGTCATCCGGAGGTATGGCGTGGCGAACCTAATGGAGCACATACGGAGTGACGTCGCAATGGCTAAGCACTTCGAGAGGCTGGTAGCGATGGACCAGAGGTTCGAGGTGGTGGTGCCTCGGAAATTCTCCTTGGTGTGCTTTCGACTAAAGCCAAGGTTCGAAGGAGATGATGCTTCGGACCTGAACCGAAGGCTCCTTGAGGCAGTGAACTTAAGTGGGCGAGCTTTCATGACGCATGCAGTGGTGGGCGGCACGTACATGATACGTTTTGCAATTGGAACCACCCTAACGGAGATGCGGCATGTTCAGGCTACATGGAAGCTCATTCAATCCAAAGCCGATGAAATAATAGTCTAGGGTCTACGCAACAAATTTGCTTCTCCAAATGGTCTACCTTAGTTTCTTTCACGATCCTGGTATACATAAAATATCTATATATACGACATTTTCTTTATGTTTTAAAGTTGTACTACTTCTAATCTTATGTTTTAAAGTTGTAATACAGGTGTGTCTAATTTATCCTGTTGTATCTTCATATAAAAGCTCTCCCCAAGACCCCAATAACGCTTCTCACACCCCTCTCTCACATACATATGCTTTACTTAAAGGGATTTTGATGCAATAGTCCCCTATTTAGAGTTGAATGCTGAGATAATGCCCATTTTAAAGATAAACATAACTACATCCCTTAGTTTTCTACAACTAATAAATAACATTTGTCAGACATGAATTTTTAGATTTCCAAAATACCTCTATGAAGTTTGATGAGTGACATTTTCCAATCTCATGTTTGGGGCTGTTGGTACATTTTAAGATTAAAATGAGAATAATTTATTAATCAATTTAATAGAATAGGGTGAATATGAATTAATGGATAGGATTTTTATAAATTGACACCACCATTCATGTATTCATGAGGCTAATCGTTCTTAATTTTTGGTAACAGTATATTTACCGCACATTCTTCTACTAGTCTCACTACTTATGTGTTAAAGGCCTAATTATTCTTATGCGGAGTTGGTTATGAGCCATACAACGTAGATGTTTTATCTACTCATGCTCTTGTATCCTGGAGAGAAGAAATCAAAGGGTTTGCTGCACCAATTTCGTAGGCTTTACCAATGCGAAGGGCTAGTTTATTCTTAAAAAAAGCGAGATTTTCCCACCTCAGCATGATTAGCATCATCACCTCAAAGAAAAAAAATCTATTTTCTATTATAATTTTGTTCCATATTATTGTGCTTCACACCAACAAGCTAGGATCTTTTCTGCGGCCTTCTTCTCTATTTTCTACTGCTCACCGCCCATTTGCCTTCCTATAGTTAGCAACAAGAATGTTCTCATCTATCCGATGCAAGAGGATGTTCTTTTCGTTAAACTCATTCTCCTCGTTTCTTCGAGGAAAAAAAAAAAACTCATCCTCTACCTCTCTCACCTGGGTAGAGGAAGATGCCGATTACTTTCGTCAAAAGAGAGAAAATCAGTTGCCACAGAGAGGTTCTCCAAAATCCCTTTACTCATTACTTTTCTGTTTGGAGAGAGAGTTGCTGACCACTAATACCTAAGAAACTTACAAGAATGAATTGCACTCCCGCATTGTCTGGAGATTTGTTCTTTTTTGTTTTTATGTTTTTTAAGGAAACTAAGTAGCACTTTAATGAAGATAATAATTAGTTCTTAGACAATTCTTTGATCATATTGGTGAATATAGCTTTTATTTGGCTAGATAATTTAATGAAATGATATACTTTTCCAAGTATTTGTGATTTTTTTTCTATTCTCTTCCAGACATTGAAATTAAATTGAGATTACAAGAAAAAATTTTAGGACAATTTTTCAATATAAAAAAGATATATTTTGGAGATTTTATTCACTACTTTAATCTGGCAAACATCCCTGTCAAAATCCTTTTTCTTGAGAGGCCCCATTAAAATTTTCTTTGTTCTCAAATGTGGCCTAACATTTTACGACTGATGTTATGTCAAGGAATATTTTAATAAATATCATATCATATCAACCATTTTCAGTGGTAGAATGGTTTTATTATAGTAAGAGGCTATGCTTAGGTGTTCAAGTTACACATGGTGTAGCTTGAGTTACGTAGGACAATGGAAAAAACATCTGGTAAAACTCTTATAAAGTTACACTTTTTTTGAGAGAGACGGTGGAGATCCTACATCAATGATCCAAATTGTTTGATACGATTTATTACCTTTAAACTATCAATATATTAGAATTCATGTAATTTGAAAAATTCTAGCTTATGCATTAGATAGTCAAAAATTGGATTGTCTAAATAACAAAAAATAATAGATATTTTTTGACCATATAGAATTATAGACTAGAGGTCAAATGATTTTTGGTATGTAAGTAGTTTAGAGATACTAGGTCATATTCTGCAGTTTGGATCATCAATGTAAGATGTCTACCATCTAATTCAAAAAAGATATAACTTTATCAAAATGATACCAAATGTAACTTGATCCTGATTCTTAGTGCTTTTCATCATTTTTTTAGATGATATATATGAACTTAAGTACCCCAGAGGGGCACAAGAAGTAGGGGACTATAAATTGAGTCCATGGGTCTTGCTCAAAAGTTAGTTTACGTAATAGTTTACGCAAACCATTTTTGAGTCAGAAAAGATCCAATTTCAAAACTATAAACTAGTTTTGATTCTATCAGAATCATTCTACTTGACTGCTGACTGCAGAGAGAGGAGGGAAAGAAGGGCATAATAAGCAGGTGATGTACGGCCATCAATTAAATATATTATCTCGGCAGACCAACACCAGCTATCCACGGAATATATTATTTATTTCAAGTTGCATGTTAGATGTGCTTCGCCTTTCTAGAACGTAGCAAAGTTCAATAGTTACCAAAAGCTCACAATATCATGTTATTTTTTTTATAGAAACTAAAGAGAATCTATTGTAATTTTATTATTCTAAATAATAAAAATTTTTGGTTGAACTAATTTCCATGATTTTTTCCTTCATATCAAAAAAAATTTCACATTAAAAATTGTGTTACCTCTTATTTATGAATTGTTTGATTATTTTGCTTGTTAATTATTTATGTTGATGGTAAAAAATTTTGTTGCTTGGTGAATTATTGTGACATCCAATTTGATTGCACAAAGAGGAAAATGGAATTTGTGGTATTATAATTTTTTGATTGTATTTTCCCAACAAAGTAGTATCAAAGCAAGGTTGCTAGTGGTTGAGTTTTTATGTGCTGATTAAATGGAATAACATTCTGAGTGGCAATATGGTTAAACTCATATCTTCCAATTAATCAATTTTGAAGCTCCAAATGGAAAATTTACTATTTTGCAAAGATTTGCATGATCCCATTGAAAGAGATAGTACCGATCCAAGTGACAAAACTCGGCAAGAGTGGGAGAAAATGAATAGAAAGACAGTTGAATTAATTAGACGGTGGATAGATGATAGTATTTTTTATCATGATACTATGGAGACTAACACCTATAGTTTATGGAAGAAATTAGACAGTCTTTACGAGCGAAAGACTGCATTGAAATAGAGCATTCATGATCAGAAAGCTTGGAAATATGAAGTATAGGGAGAAAAGTTCAGTAGCCGAGCATTTGAATAGATTTCAGAATGTGGTTAATTGGTCAGCTACGATGAAAATGATACTGGATGATGAGTTGCAAGCATTATTGTTGCTCAGCATCTTGCGTGATAGTTGGAAAATTCTGGTTGTATTATTTAGTAATTCAGCTCCTAATGTCGTAGTAACATTAGGAATGGTAAAGCATAGTATACTTAATGAAGAGACCAGAAAAAAAACATGATGCATGTCAGAACCGGTGGTTACAGAAATGCATGCAGAGGAGTAAAACTAGAAACTTGCAAGAATCGTGATATGTTAAGAAGAAGGTCTAAATTCAGAAAAGAGATTAAATAGTTTTATTGTGGCACTAGGGCACATGAAAAAGTAGTGCAGAAAATTTTAAAAAAAGGGCAATCAAGGAAGAGAGGTGAAGAAAAGGAGGAAAAAGATACAACAACAATTGCATTTGATGAAGATGTTATTATTTGTGATGATAGTTGTGTAAACTTTACATGCTAGGATTGTACTTGAGATGTTAACTTGGGTGCCTCTTTTCATATTACTTCTCGACATAACTTCTTCACATGCTACACTAGTGGTAATTTTGGCAATGTTAGGATGGAAAATGATGAAGTAACTAAACTTACGGGCATGAAAGATGTTTGCTTGAAAATTGATATTAGATGCATATTTTGAGAACCTTATCAATCCTTTACATGATCACCCTTTAAATCAAGAGACGGGTTGTCTCCCCGTATTTAATGAGATAGTTTTATAAGATTGTGATAGGCTCTTCATCATCAAGGCTAAGCTTTTTGAGTTTCATCTTGCTTTCACCTATCAAATAGTTCACTTCCGTTGGTGTAGCAATTATACTGGAATGAATTCAATTCTTGATTATAATTTTTAGGGACTGCTTAACTCCAGATCCAATTTATTGTCCATTTGAGGCTCTGGGGCTTGCTAACCAAAGTTTTTTTGTTGTCCATAATTTCGATGATGACACTAATTTGTAACATTAATACCGTTATGCTTAAAATAAGACATTCATATATAAGTCTTAACGAGGTTTGAATGGCAGTCAGAACAGAAGCCTGGAGTTGATTTCTATACTTACAATGTGATCCCATGCATCACGCACCTAACTTTTCCACCAAACAGACGGCACTACAACCTTTGTCTAGGCAAAAGCCAAAGCGGTCAAATGTGACATCAACCAAGAAGCATCTTTGACTCCTTTCGATGATTCCTGTGCCAAGTGCCATTCGGAGATTCGGAGACTCAAACGTGCTGCACGAAATCACGAAATCCGCGAGCTGAAGTAGAAACTGCCATCAAAAGTCGACACAACGAAACGTCACTACGTGGTATATGTTCCAAGAACAGAACGAGTCGCATGAGAATTTTTTTTAATGTAATTCTGTTTAATGTACTTAAATAATAATTAATCAGAGAAAATAGAGGGATCAGAGGAGTCTGGAATGATATTATTATTATTTTTATTTATTTATTTATTTGCATAGGAAGAGGAAAGAAGAGGCGAGGAGAACCTCATCCGCATAGCAACTCCCACTGAGCCCTCTTTCTACTATATAGTGTTTGATACGGATAGAATATTTTTTACTCATACTTTCTCTATCCGTAGCAGAGCCCCATCAGTGTGGTAACTGTATTTCCATATGAGTACGTCACACCAGCACCATCTAAATTGCCGTAGGCCTATGGAACGATTTTATTGTACGGAGATGGAATGATAAGGTTGTCATGCTTGCTCTCACCAAATTTTCTATGAACTGTCTCTTCCCCTGTGGGGGCCAGTGGGTATGATGTGCGGAGATGGAATGATAAGGTTGTCATGCTTGCTCTCACCAAATTTTCTATGAACTGTCTCTTCCCCTGTGGGGGCCAGTGGGTATGATGTGCCGGCAGGCGGTGGTTTGATGAGATATCCTGGGGTGATCCCGGTGTATCCAACGACGGGGATTTCTCCAGCGGAAGGAGACTCCTCCGGTTCCAACGTAAGAATTCGAAGGGCTTCCCAGTAGCTTTTTATGGTAATAGTGTTGCTTATTCTGTTCTTTGGTTTTTTTTTTTTTTTTTTTTTGTGGGGGGGGGGGGGGGGGGGGGGGGGGGGGGTAAACAAGTAACTACTCTTTGGCGATGGAAGTTTTCTATTTTCTTGGTTTATTGTAAGCATATATCTAATGTATGGAGAACTGATTGTAAATCAATATAAATACATTTAGTTTATTAGCTGGTACTTGAGATATCAGGATAGTTATCTCTTGATTTTTTTTCCTCCCCATGCACGATCGGTAGAGGTGTGTAAAAGATCCGGCCAAACCGCGGATCCAACCCAAATTGGTCTCTTCGGTTCGATCTATATTACTTTTTTTAAATTCAGTCTGTTTTTGCTTTAAGAAATTCTTGAACCGAAAAAATTCTATTCGATTTCGATTTGAATTTTCAAAAAAGTGATTCAAACCGATCCGACCCAACCCATATATGTCTAAACATATATTTATTATTTTTTTTATTTTTTCTTATATTTTTTATACATGTACAATAAAATTTTTATGTTTACACATAGCTTCGCCCATTTAGTCCAATCCATTGAATATAAACACTATATAAAATAGAATTTTTTTTTTTATGTTTAGACTTAGCCTAGCCCATTAAATATCAATATGATAAACCGAATCAAACCGAACCAAACTAAATTTTTTGGGTCGATTTCAAACGATCTTTATAGATGATAGGTTCGATTTCAATTTCAATTTTAACAAAATGGTTTAAATCGATTCAGTTTTGGGTTTAGCTCCAGACTGATCACCCCTAATGATAAGCAAATATATAGTATGATATGACAAATAGTAGGAAAGGCTTAGAGCGGCTCCTTAGCCCACTACATAAACAACTTAAAACTATTTGTTGGCATTATAACTTTGCTCACAATCAACAATGACGTTGTCCCAAGTCTATGAGATTTCTATGCAAACATCTTAATGATAACATTGCTGATGTAGCCTTCCATCTAAAGTCGAAGTTGTTAGAAATATTAAGGATCTTGGGTTTACTTTTATAAACCATAAATAACATAACATATTACCTTGAGCCATTCATAAAGCAAGTAAATGCTGACAAGAACCTCCAATCATCAGACAAAGACTTTTAATCGTGAGTATAGAATCTACAGTATTGCACTGAAACTTTAAGATCACAAACAAATAGTGCAACTTGCTGTTCTCTCCTTACTCTCTTTATTTATGCCCATGGTTGTGATGGGAAACCTCACAAGCTTCTGTTAAGTGGAGAGATGGACCAAGAGCCTTTTTATAGTACCTTAAGTGACTCTTCCCATTATGAGTCACAATGTTTGGCTCTTCATCTTCCTCTTAGATTTAATGTATTACATTGAATATCTTTATTGAATCCATTAAATACAATACAATGTCTCCATCATTCTTTGTATCACAAAACTTTTCATGTAACTTATGGAGTGTTGTGATGACATTAATGTGGTCATGAAGGTCATTCTTTATATCAGAAAACTTTTTATGTAGAGTTTTGTGATGACATTAATCTAGTCATGAACACCGTTCTTTATATCACAAAACTTTTCACGTACAATTTTGTGATGACATTAATGTGGTCATGAAGGCCATTCTTTATATTACAAAACTCTTCATATACCTTATAGAGTTTTGTGATGATATTAATGTGGTCATGAAGGCCACTAATTCTAATAGAAGTCCCGTCCTAATTTTTCACTTCTCTACCTTTGGTTTAAGCCTTTCAGCAATTCTAAGAGCTGTAGGACGACATATTACTCAGCGTAGATCAAATATGATCTAAAATAAATATCAATTAAATCAAGCAACAATAGTAAGAAAATTGGGATAAAAAATAAATTTATTCTAAAAAAAATTGAGGCTGCAACAATGAGTTTGGCTCCTCTCACAAAGACACCTCATGAAAACTTTTCCACCATGGAAATGTCTCACTAAAACTCCCCCAACTCTTTCCCTCTGTTTGGCATGAAGGATGGATACTAGAGGAAAGATGGATGATGAAGAGAATGGATGGGTCTTGCATCCATCCTCTCGTGCATTTAGTGAAACATGAAAAGATGGAAGGGGATGATTTCTTTCTCTATTTGGTATAGGAGGAACGAAAGGAAGGATGCATGATTTTTATATGACATTTTTACTAAGCTATCCTTTGATAAAAAAGTACTATTATTATCAATTTATAATATTATTTATACTAAAGAAATAGAGCAATACATAAGTTTATAATCTTTATACTTATAATTATATAAAAACAATATAAATATTTAATTTAATAAATAGTCTTATAAATAAATTTAATAATTTAGGGTTTTTTCTTCTTCTTTTTTTTTGGTACAAAGCTTTCCCTCCTTGTTGGCCGGCATTTCTCATCCCTTAGGGAGCAAGCTAACAAGTCCCTAAGAAACCATATTTCCTTCCTATCGGCCTTGAAAACCCGCCAAAAATTCACTTAAAAATGGCCAATAGTACCACGACCCACACACACACAAAGAAAAGACTCTCTTTTGCTTTTCCTCTCTCTCTCTCTCTCTCTCTGGGTCCATTCGGATCGGATCGGATCCGTTTGGTGAACCCAGATCCGGCCTAGAAAATGATTCGGGTCCAATTTTAGGACCCGACCCGGACCTCGGGTCCTAAAATTCGGGTCGGATTGGGTCTATGCAGGTTGGGTCGGGTCGGGTCATGGGTCAACCCGACCCATTTGCAGCGTTATGTGCAATCAGTCTTTAAAAGCAATATCATGACTGCTAACCCTTAGGAGGCCAAAAAGGAAAGAGTAAATACATACTAATTTTTCTGATTGGTCCGCATTTCTTTTTTTTAAGGTAAATCTGAATTTTATTTATGCCCGTCTAGATAAAATATATCTATATGAATTAAAAATATATATATATGAAAAAACCAAAAAAAAAGTCAGAAAATGATGTCTATAAAGTAGTTCCTTCATGGTTATGTCTAAGCCTACATGTCTGCATTTCATTATTTACGCGCTTGATATGCTGATGCTTTTTTTTTAATTAATCTAGATTTTGAATTTTAATATCAAAATCCATGTTATTTTTTTCCCCGCTTGGGGAGAGGTCCAGCCTAATCTGATTTATTCGTTTTTGGTATTCTCGATCAAATTCATGCTATTTCCAGTTGGTTGTTCTCACTTGAACTTATTTCTTTTCTTGCTGCTCCAGTGTTCATTGAATGGTTGGGCTTTTGGACCGCTCAAGTTTTCAAATGAGATGGAGATGCGGAATTCATTGGTTACGGAGAACATGTGAATTCGAGTACGTGTATGTGTATGTTGTACATGTAAAAAGAAGGATTGCTATACCAAAACCAAGGCCTGGACTGGTTGTTCGATGGTATGGGTCGATATACCCCCGTGCCAGGCCCATAGCAACACAATAGAGGAGGTAGGGGCGATGGAGAGCCAGAGAGAAGAAAAAAAAAAGTGAAGAGGAGAGAGGGAGGGAGAGAGAAAGAGGGTGGCGGATGTTCGGGGAAGGCCAGCGAAGGGCTGAGGAGACGCGTAGAGGGGCGGAGGAGGAGTTCTGCCTCCAGAACTTTTATTTTGAATGAAACAAGGAAACTGGAGGAGGAACCCCTCCTCCGCACCACTGCGCAGCTCTCCGAGGGCCACTTGCAGTCAGCCGCCACCTGCCCTCTCTCTTTATTTCTCTCTCTCCCTTTCTCTTCTGCTCTCTCTCTCTTTTTCTCTCCACTACACCAAAAAAGAAAATTTCCGACTCTTATTTGCCGACGCTTATTCCAAGCGTCGGCAAAAAATTTTTTCCGTCAACATTTGCCGACGCTTTTTAAATTTGTCCCAAAAGCTTAAATTTATAGAATGAGGTAGATTTATTTATATATTTTATATTTTCTTGCACAAATCAATGGCTTAATTTGAATAGCAACATGGCTTTAATGTAATAGGGTGGAGACGGATTTTTATATTTTTTTTCTTCTGTGCGGCATGATAATAAAGCCGGTAGGCTAAGTTCTGAGATATTCCCCAGTTTATTGCAGCTTGATAGTAGAAACAATGCACTTGGGCATTCAAGGCGCATTGAATGAGCTCTTTTATTTCCTAGGCCTGTTAACAAGCTGAGCCGAGCTCGAGCCTAGGAAGCTTGGGCTCGGCTCGTTCCACAGAATCTCGGGCTCAGGCTTGAGCTCGGGCTTGGTTCCGAGCTCTGTATTGGGCTCGAGTTTGGGCTTGCTTGGCACAGCAAAGGCTCGGACTTGAGCTCGTAAAGCTTGTTTCAAGTACGAGCTCAAGCCCGAGCCGGAGCCCGAGCTCGGGGATGGGGATGGGGCGGGCGGGAGAGAGAAGAAAGAAAGAAAGAAAGAAAGAAAGAAAGAAAGAAAAGAAGAAGAAGAGAAGAAAGAAGGAAAGAAAGAAAGAAAGAAAAAAGAAAAGAGAAGAAAAGACTCACCGGTTCATCGTCACGTGCAGCGGCCGCTGGTTTCGGCCGCGAGCGCCGCCGACACGAGTGTCAGCCGCAGGCACGACTGAGGATGCCGCAGGCGCCGCCGGCCGTGGCCCGGCCCTCCCGTGCGAAAGACTCCTTCCTTGATTTACCAATGGAGGAGGGCTTCTCCTCCCCTCCTCTGTCGTGTTAAAACGGAAAGGAAGAGTCGGGAAAGAGAGGGAAAGAAAGGGGGAGAAAAGGAGAAGAAAGGGAGTCGGAAAAGTTCTGGAGAAAAGAGAAGAAAAGAAAAAAAAAGAGAGGAGGGAATGGGTTAACTGGTTGGGTTCGGGTTAACGGATTGAGTTCGAACCCGAACCAATCCAATACAATTTAAAGAAATTAAATGGATTTGGGTTAGCTCGGGTTGGGTCTGATCTAAATCCAACTGAATTCAATCAGATTGGGATTTAAATTGATTAAGACAAATAAAGTTTAATGAGGTTGAGTCCAAGTTTAATTGGGTCTGAACCCAATTAAATTGTTAATTGGATTGAGTCTTCATTTGGGCTCGTGAGGTACTCAGGCTCGAGCTCGGGCTTGGGCTCAGATTTAAACGGACCTCATTTTAGGTTCGGGCTTATTTGATTAACGAGCCGAGCTTTTTATCGAGCTGAGCCCGAGCAGTTCGGCCCGTTAACAGGCCTACTATTTCTTACATCTTTTTTTCCAGATGATTGCTTGCTGGTGGCTAGAGCAAATGCAAGGGATGGATTATGCTTGAAAATGCTACTTGGCTTATATTGTGCCTTTTCAAGTCAGGCTATTAATGCAGCAAGGTCATATATAACCTTCAGTCCCTCTACTCCTACCTATGCTAGAAATCAAACTCGGCGCACCTTTCAAATTCCAAGAAAGAATGATGTCTGGCAATATCTGGGCATTCCTCTGTTAGGTACCAAACTTTCAGCTGCAGATTTTAATTTTCTTATGGACAAAATAGTGACCAAAATTGAAGGGTAGTAATGGAAGGCTTTATAGTTCCCAAGTAGAGCAACCTTGCTTTAATCAGTTTTATCATCTGTGCCTCTATATAATATTGCTTATGTGCATATTCCTCTCTCTGTTATTCAGCAGCTTGAGAAGGCCTTTAGAGCCTTTCTGTGGGGCCATTCAACTGAAAAAAAATGGGGTTGATATCTTATCTCATGGGACATCGTTCGCTCTCCTAAATCTCGTCTCGGACTTGGCCTTCAGTTCCTTCGGATTAGACATCAAGCGTTTGCATGCAAACTTGCTGCTCGGTGCTTCATGCTGACTCTTTGTGGGCTCAAAATATGTATGCTAAATACAAGTTTCAAGGTCAATGACAAAAATTATATGATGCCTCCTGTTGCCACCAAAATTGAGCTGGAGGTCGGAGTGCAGCTTGGGCGACCCTGAGGTCGGTTAGAGACGAGCTGAGCAGGCTGGCCAAGGTACATAGGGTGGATCTCCTCCATGCGTAGCCTGCAAAAAGGCTGCTTATCAGAGAGTTTCCGGCAGAGGTCCCTTCCATGCCTAAGTCAGAATCGAGAGACAATAATGTTGAAGAGGGAACATTTTAGCAAAGTGTAGGCTCTATGAGTAATATTGCATGCATACTTGAGGTTCCTCACGCCGTCCGTTTATATAGGAAAACCCATTTTGTCGTTACCGAGTCTGACGTGGCTTGCAACGATGGTCAAATAACGGCTGGTAGTACGACCGAGGTATGGGTGCCGGTCCACATGGGTGGCGGGTAGCCCCGGTGGGGCACAGGCCGTGGTACTACCACGATTGTGGGTCGTGAAAGCTGTTAGTTGTTATAACTGTCAGCCCTTGTCGACACGTGTTGATTATCCTCCCCGACTAAGGTTGAGGTTGCTTACTACTTCTGCTGATTGGTTGCTTGGTTGGGGCCGAGGTCGTTCTCCTTAGTTTGCATCCGGGGTCGAGGATGCAGGTCTGACCCGGGGTCAAAGTGTCTAATATTTTTCGCAACACCTCCAAACAACTTGGAATTCTGAAGAAAACTGCAGCATCTGCTCCTTATGTGCAGCTTCAATTTATATGGTCCCTCAAAGCAGGCTCACGAATTAATTCCATGCAAGATCCATGGTGTTCTACTACATCCTTGATTGCTTGGCCTAGTTTTGCTAAAATGGATGTGGATGTTACAAACATGTAGGTGGAATCTTTAATTTCAGCAGATACATCACGGAACAGAGCCAACTTATCCACTATTTTTTTTGGCTGAGATGATGACCAACATATGTTGTATTCCTACGTCAACTGGAAGATGGGCTAATCAGCTTTGTTGGGACTCCAACGGGCTCAATTCTGAGACCGCAAGAGAGATCTATAAAAATCTTTGTTGTCCACGACCGACCAAATACTTCTCCATCCTTCTGTTGGGTATGGAAACTTTTGATTCCTATGAGTGTCAAAGCTTGTTGCTGGAAATTGGTATGGCAATTGGCAAAAACTCTCCTGCAGACAACTTCTTCATAGAGGAGGTATTTTAAGGGACAATACGCAGCTTTGCGACTTATGTCCTAATGATATTGAAGACTGCTCACATGTTGATATTATTCATTGTTCATTTGCCCGACAATTTTGGCAGCAGCTATCAAGTATTGTAGGCATAGGTTTCTATCCTAATTCTCTGCCGGCATTGTTACATTTCTTAGCTAATGCCATGCCATGGTAGAGATCCCTTATAGCCTTCATTACTTGGAGGCCGTGGACAGCTCGAAATGAACGACCATTTCAGCATGTTATTACCACCCCGGCCCAGCTGGTAAGGTATTCTTATCTCTATTCGATGGATATGATATCTCTCCAGGCTAATGAGGATTCATAAAGCACATTCAACGCCCTAAAGTAGATTCTCTAATGAGGATTTAAATTAAGTAGCTTAATGGTTTTATTCAATGGCTACCCCCTCCCATTGGTGTCGTGAAAATAAACTTTGATGGGCCCATTCAGAATATGCAGGCTGCAGCTGGGTTTATGATCGATCATTAGAGATGCTTACTATTTGGGCTCCTGGCCCGCGCATGCATTCTACTTCAGCAGCCGCTTGGGAGGGGTCAGATAGGATAGGCTATCCTTCATTTTGAGGCTTCACAAATTTGGATAAAAGTGACTCCTCTACAGTGATTGTTTGGATTAATATAGGTAATAGTTACAAAGGAGCTGCCAATCCATTATTCAAGGACAAAATGCAGTGGAGAAGAGCCTTATTTGCATTCAAAACCCTTAATTCAGGATGCAGTGGACGCATTCTAGAGAACGAGAAGATGTAGTAAATGATCAGAATTCGGCACCATCGGACCTTGGATGTATATATATTACCGGCTTATACTTGGTGTATGTTACACTACTCTTTAATTCAGGATTAGCCTCCGCTTTCGTACAAAAGAAAGTCCGTAGGCCACGACAGCCATGAAGAGGGAAAGAAGCACAATAAATTTGGTTCACTACGGACCGTGCATAGGCAAATTTGTTGCTAGTGGAATTGCGTGATGTTGGCAAAGTCGTTTGTTTCTTTATCTATTATATCCTATACAAAGGCACACGTAAAATTCGTCTCGCATGACGCAAAAGTGGAGAACTCTGGGAGTCATTTTTTTAAACGATACAAATTCTATTGGAGAGAAGATTGATTAAAAAAGTTGAAGCTCAAAATCATTTATAGGAACAACACAAATACAAATATGGATGTTATGTCTTTGTATAAAACCATGGTCATTGCAGGCCTGGTCCTTTTTTTTTTGCCCAAAACAAATACCAATAGGGCCTAGCGGCCATTAATCATCCATGCAGATGAATGGATAATGGAGTTTAGAGTACTTTGAGATCTGTGCATAAAAAAATCTAATGATTGGCTAAGGAAAGAAGAACCACATTCATATACTCATGGCATCATGCTCTCGTAGATAAGAATTTATGCTAGTTATGCCTTCCAGAGTGGAAGTTGATTCGGTGGTTGTTATGTTGATGCGTTGCAACTTGTTTATGGTGGTCCAATGACTTAAATTAGGGGCTCCTGATATACGCACATGATTAGTTCTCTTGCCATGTGGCATCAGTTGGCGCATCTCAAATTATTCGTTGCCAGCGACCCTTCATTGGTGATTGGTGGAAGGAAAATGCTTGGGGATATTGATGAATTGCACGTCACCGTCCATCAAATTGGCCTGCCATGATTGACGATAAATCCTTAAGTTGCACCAATCCTCTTCAGCCACCTGGTAAGAGAATTGTCCATGCTGAGAGCTTTATAGCATTGCTCCGTGCACTCCATGATGTACTATTTTTGATTTTCTTAGCTGTGTCTGTACACGTTATGTATGATACTTTCGTTTTCAACCAAAAAAAAAAAGTGATCCTGATCGGATGATCCTTCCTTTAAGCTGGTGCGATAGATTTGGCCTTCGGCTTGGCCAGCACTCCTAAAGGGCCCCGGAAGCGCCAGGGGCTTTCAATAGTAACGTAGCGATGTATGTAACATGGTGTTGTTCTTTGTTAAGCCGAACTGGGAGGTCACCTAGGAACCGCCCGTTAGATCAAATGAGCATAATAGGCATTCGTTTGCCATAGGAATATCAACAACCAAGTGAGCAAATGGTAATCTCAAAGTCCATTTAACATTGAACTATATATTTTTTCTGAAAAAAAAAAGAATTCCATCGTATTTAGCTCTCACTTTAGTAGAAGCAAGGAATTATCATTGTACAATTGGAACAAAATACAGAAGCTTTGTTAAGAATGCGCCACTGATGCTTCTAACGCGATTCATTTTATTAAAAATTTAATCAATATTATATCATAGTATTTATTAATATTTATATTGATTTACAATCAGTTCTCCATACATTAGATATTTGCTTACAATAAACAAAGAAAATAGAAGCATATAACCAATACATCCATCACCACATAGTTACTTGTTTACCCCAAAAAATAAAAAGAAAATCACCAAAGAACAGAATAAGGAACACTCTGACCATAAAATGCTACTGGGAAGCCCTTCCAATTCTCCCGCTGGAACCGGAGGAGTCTCCTCCGACTGGAGAAATCCCCGCCGTTGGATACACCGGGGTCGCCCCAGGATACCTCATCAAACCTCCGCCTGCCGGCACGTCATACCCACTGGCCCCCACTGGATACTTGTACCCCTCGGTCACCGCCGGCCGTCCCGTCGGTGGACCGTCCACGTAAACCGTACCAGCGTGAACTGCATTAGCCATGACCCGGTGAACCGGTTGCTGATACCCGACCGGAATTTGTCCTCCAGGCATTGGTGCTACAGGGTGAAGGTATGGAGCGGGCATAGCAACCGGCCCGACCGACAAGCTCCCTCCACTGACCGGACCAGGCACAAAGTAAGCCGGAACCGGCTCAGGCATGTACTGCCAGGCTGGGTTGCTGACGTATCCTCCCGGCTGGTTGACCTGCGGTTCGACCGGAACGTCCCGATTTTCCTCGCCGTCCGGTTTCGTCTTGACCGGCGGGATGGGTGGTGCGGACGAGGCGGAGCGGTAGTGAGGGGATGGCGTGGCGGGAGCGGGCGAACCGGGGTCCGAGGCGTTCTCGTAGGCCGTCCGGGTTTTGTATGTAGGCGCCGGCTCGTCCGAGTTGGTCTCGAGGCCGAAGAGGTAGTCCGGGACCTCGGAGACGACGGAGGAGGCCTCGGAGCGGCTGCGCTCGAGGCCGTTGAGCGCGTCGACGAACCAGTGGTGGCGGGCGGGGCCGGGGCCGTCGATGACGGAGCCGAAATGGCCGGAAGAAGGGTCGGAGGGGGAGAAGAGGAAGAGGCGGAGGCGAGGGGTCCTTGAGGAGGCGGCGGCGCCGCCGCCTGGGGAGGAGACGGAGAGGCGGTCGTACTCGTCCATCATATTCTCGACGTCCTCGTCGGAGGAGACGGAGATGAGGGCGTCGAGGTCCTCGTTGGGGAGCTGGTACCTGACAGCGAGTAGGTGGGGGTCGCCGCCAGCAAGCTTGGAGAGCTTGGACAGGAGGGCAGAGAAGGTGATGGAGCGGGGGACGGCGACGATGCGGGTGTCTCCGCCGACGTAGCGGAGCAGGTGGTCGTGGGGGCGGGGGAGGATGCGGCCGCCAAAGCTGCACATGAGGCGGACGCGGGGGGCGGAGGGGTCATCGAGTTGCCACCGGGACGGGGGTGGTTGCCGGGGGTTGCCGGACACCGGAGTGGAGGCGGCGGAGCCCGCGGCGGAGGAATCGAGGTCTGACGGGTAGTGGGAGGTCATCGATCCGCTGGAGGAATAGGTCCTGTATTGTTCCCACAAAAAGCCCTTGTTAGATAAAAAGAATGACGTGAATGCTTTTTTTCCCTTTTTTTTTTTGGGGTGCTCCTTTGGATGACAAGGTATGATGGGGTTGGTGTCGGCGTAAAACGAAGTAATAGAATATTTTATTCTTTTTATAATGATTGGAGGCATCTTTTGTGATGATGAAGCCGCTTTCCCCTTTGTTGTATTTTCAGGTTCTCACATACTAAAAGATAAAAATGTGGTTTCCGTTGCATTTGCAACGATAAGCGAAGGGGGAGTACTTGATGGAGGCTTGGATTCCATCTACCTATGTGAGATTGGATATGCCTTTTTCACTGCTAGATTTGTTTGATAATGTTTTAAGTGCACTCGTATAAAGAAATGCTGTCATGGCTCATAACAAGAATAATCTTCGCAATCGACCTACAATTCTTATGTGAGCTCGCAAATTCAAATGTGGGCAGCTAAATGGCTGATAAGTTTTGTTGACGAGAATTCTTAAATTAATACATTTGTCAAACATTGTTCATTACAATATAATTATGTGCATGCATGTAATTAACAAACACAGAAAAGGATTTATAAATGATCATAACACATTCTTATGATGATCTCCTATTGGTGATTAATAATATAATCAGTTCAACTTTTCTTTTGAGAGTGATACAGAATGTGATTATAAATCTATTACACAATTATCTCTGGCCTTTGATTTAAGACAAGAGACCTATTTTGTGTGTTTTTATTTTTATTTCAAAATGCTCTACCGTCATAAGTAGACTAATCAAATGATTTGTAGATAAGGTGTGGACGCAATTAAAACCTCCTTAACCATCGCAATACAATAAAGGTTCCTGCCATAAACGATGCACGCATGGCTTATTAATTTTGTAGTATATGACAATCTGATTGAGATCAAATCGAAATCAACTTGCAACTTGATGCTATTTTGGTTGCTATATATAGCACCAGAATTTAATTTTATTATATTTCATTGATACGTTACATGGTAGGTAATGCTATGATTGATAAATAAATTAACTAATAAATAGTTTAAGCATGCAAATTCTACTGTATTTGATTTGGTAGGATAGGAGATGTCTTGAATTATTACAGCCGGCATGCTATCCTCGGATGTATTGTAGCAGGACTGAGCTTAGTATCCCTCAGGTATTACTCTCCTTAAGCCCTATAAATTCTAAGGTAAAACCTACTGTGCTTCTTCTACAGGAAAATCCAGAAGAGGCTTAATTTTGCTGGATCCAATATTCTAGTATTCAGGTAACTAAAATGGAAGATCAATAAAACATATTGACCCCCTTACCCAGCATGATCTCTTGATGGTATAGCTACCTATTTTTGGATCTTATCCACACCCCTGCAACACAAGAAACCCAAACCACAGAAAAGACCTGATATGTTGATGCAAAATACCATGATGCCAAAAAAACAAAATATAATATTTCCACCTCCACTTAGAATAAATACTAAAGAACATCAATTATGTGCAATTTATAGATATCACTGAAGAACCTTAAGAGCTCTCCAAAAAAAAAAAGGACTCCTCAGGAAAATAAGAAAAGATGAGAAACAGAGGAATCAAAAGCATATGAGCAGCTTTCGGAGCCATTAGTATATAGAACAATCAAACCAGAAGAGGAAATTTTTTATAATCATGCTTCCCTCTACGGAGAAAAGAAATCAAAAATCAACTTTATATATGGAGCTATAGATACCTAAAACTTTGTTTCCAAAAAAAAACCCTCAAACTTACTTGCAAGAGGTTGAACGGTGGCTCCTCTATGATTTGAGCTTTTGCAGACACAAACACAGAGGCAGAGAGAGAGAGAGAGAGAGAGAGAGAGAGAGAGAGAGAGAGGTATGATGAGAGTGGAGGGTTCTGCTCTGGCCTACTTTAGGAAAAAAAGGCAAGTGGAGAGGAAAAGGTTAAGAGATGGACGGCTGGCTGGTGCGTGGAAGTGGGCCCTATGCCCTTCTAAAATATCGGGCATCGTGACGTGGCGTCAGTTGGTTTGCCTTTTGTGAGGCGGTACGGTGGGGCCAGTCCGCTCGTGACTTGCATGCGTGGAGTCCTACTGGCTTTCGGATTTGGACGTGACCGGGGAGCTCAGCGTTCGCTAGTCTAAACTATAACCGACCGGTGGATCGGCCTGAGTCCTTTTCCATTAACCCCGGCCGACCCGCAGAAAGAAGAACAGAGCAGTGCAGCTCTAGTTGAAGAGATGTGGCGCGCCTAGAAATGGATGCCAACGCATTTCAAAAAACAATATGCAAGATTCTCAAGTGAGAAATCTCACTCTGTAGGATGTCTCACAGCCTTACCTGGGTCTCACAGTTTGGTTTCCCTAGGACATCTCTGTTTGACTATAAGATCGGTTAGTCATATTAATTTAACATGCTAAGATTTAGAATTACAAATAATACCGTATTCAAGTTTAAGGGATATACCGGCGGAAGACATATTGAATACGTTCTTCAATCACCTGGAATAATAACGGCTGGATCTTCCCTTCCTTGCTCCTCACAAAAGATAGCCGTCAATGGGGCAAGCTATCAACCATTATGGAGAGGAGAGGGGGACCTAGCCTATATATAGGAAACATAGAGGAGCCTTCCCATTAAAGGCTCCAAAACCCTAATTGGGTTTCCTGGCCTACATACCAAAAGTACCACAATAAATAGGACTCAATCCTATACATCCAAGGTGCACCAAAAGCCCATAAAATAAAATGATCACACATCATATTGGGCTTAACCATAGTACCATTCTGAGTCATACGTCTAACCCATTTTATAAAACAAAAATACGCAATCAGTGTAAGCCCATATTTTGAAATTATTCTAACATTCTCCCACTTGGGCGAACACGGATTGTCATATTAATTTAAAAACTTTGTTTTGAAAACGACTCTCGGGTTAGACTACAAAAGTGGCCACACATATAGCTCAAATGATAATCACCTTGGATACATGATCCGGTCCAACAAGAACATCAACATTGAGCATGGAAGTCGTTACACCATTTAATCGATGTAAGACCACTCCACAGCTACAAATGCTAACATCCTTATCGACATGGATCCCCATCCTCCAACCAATGTGGTGGTATGTAGTATAAAATTAGCACCAAAATGTGATCAAAGGTGTGCTAATTCATATCGGTCCTCATAAATACTTCAAAAGAAGCCATATGTCTCAAAAGAGACTCACATCATGTCTTTATGCATTATATCTCGAGATCAAAATGATATCATAATAAAAGACATATGTGCAATGCATGATCAAACATAATTATAATTTCTGTGCACAAAATACAGAATTATAAATAGGAAGATAAATATTTTTTTTATAATTGGAAGAGGCTGTACCCGAAGCATATGGGTTGCCTACGTACCTCGTAAAGAGGATCAAGCCAAAACGTAGTTCTTTTACATAAATAACTCCCACTAACCCAAAATATCAAAAGTTTCCACAATGCCCATATTGGCAATATGTGTCTTAAAGACTTTCGGTGCGAGTCCTTTAGTCAATGGGTCTGCAATCATTACCTCTGTATTTATATGCTCTATTTTTGTCTGCCCTTCTTTAACTTTATCTCTGACTACCAAGTACTTGATGTCTATATGCTTAGAGCCACCAGAACTCTTGTTATTCTTTGAAAAGAACACCGCTGCACTATTATCACAGTAGATGGTAATTGGTCTCGAGATGGAATCAACAACTTTTAGTCCAGAAATAAAATTCCTTAACCAAATGGCTTGGACCGTAGCTCCATAACATGCCACAAATTCAGCCTGCATAGTAGAAGAAGCCACTAGAGTTTGCTTAACGTTTTTCCAAGAAATAGCACCACCAGCCATCATAAAAACATAACCTGAAGTTGACTTCAGATCATCTTGACATCCTGCAAAATCAGAATCTGAGTAGCCTACCACCTCAAGATGATCTGTACGCTGAAAGGTAAGCATATAACCTTCAGTCTTTTTCAAATATCTCATAACTTTCTTAGCTGCTTTCCAATGCTCATGTCCTGGATTCGATTGAAATCTACTAAGGACGCTTACTGCATAGGCTATGTCAGGTCTAGTGCAAACTTGAGCATACATCAAGCTCCCTACAGCACTTGCATAGGGTATGTTCTTCAAAGATTCTCTTTCAAGTTCATTTCTTGGACACTGGGCTTCGCTAAACTTATCCCCTTTTACTATAGGTACATCACCGGGTGCACAATTTTGCATATTGAACCTCTCTAGGATGCGTCGTATGTATGTCTTCTGTGAAAGTCCCAACAAGCCACAGTCTCTATCACGCTGTATCTCAATTCCAAGTACAAAGGAAGCTTCTCCAAGATCTTTCATTTCAAAATTAGCAGATAACATTTTCTTTGTCTCATGAAGTAACCCTAGGTCACTGCTGGCAAGTAAAATATCATCCACATACAAAACAAGAAAAATGAATTTTCTCCCACTGATCTTGAGATAAATGCATTGGTCCACTGTATTTTCAACAAAACCAAGAGAAGTCACAACTTCATCAAATTTCAAATACCATTGTCGGGATGCTTGCTTGAGTCCATATATGGATTTGTTCAACTTACACACTAAATTTTTCTTTTCCTCTACGACAAAACCTTCAGGTTGCCTCATGTAAACTTCTTCATAGAGATCTCCATTTAAAAACGCTGTCTTAACATCCATTTGATGAAGCTCCAAATTATAGTGTGCTACAAGTGCCATGATAATTCTAAAGGAATCCTTGGATGAAACCGGTGAAAAAGTCTCATTATAGTCAATGCCCTCTCGCTTAGTGAACCCTTTGGCAACCAGTCTAGCCTTTTGTCGTTCAACATCCCCTTTTGAGTCTAACTTGGATTTGTAAACCCATTTGCAACCTATAGCCTTAACATGTGGTGGAAGTTCAACAAGTTCTTAAACTTTATTTCTCTTCATAGAAAGCATTTCATCTTCCATGGCATTCAGCCATTTATCTGAGTCAGGTCTTGTTAATGCTTCATTAAAAGAAACAGGATCAATATTATGCCCAATATTAAAATCACTCTCCAGTAAGTAGACAATATAGTCATTAGGCAAGGCAGATTTTCTTTCCCTTTGTGATCTCCTAACTTGTGGTTCAGAAAATGACTCTACTGGTGTTGGAGGAGGAACGTGAAGTTCTTCTTGATGCTCAGGTTCTTCATTAACTATTGTAATTGGCTGAGAAATAACTTTTTCTTGTACAACAGGAATTAGAACCACAACTTGATCCGGTTCAGCAAAAATTTTATTTAACACGGAGCTCTCACTATTACCAACATTATTTCTAAAAATTTTGCTGTAATGGACTCAACAATTCTGGTGCCACGATTAGAACAATAGAACTTGTAGCCTTTTGATCTATCTGGATACCCAATGAAAAAACCAGGTGTGGATTTGGGGTCTAATTTCTTTTCATAAGGATTATAAATCCTAATCTCAGCTGGGCAGCCCCAAACTTTAAATGGGCTAAACTGGGTTTACGACCTGTCCATAATTCAAAAGGAGTTTTCTCAACAGCTTTACTAGGAACCCTGTTCAGAATGTACATGGCAGATTTCAATGCTTCACCCCATAAGAATTCTAGCAAATTTGTTCTACTCATCATACTCCTGACTATATCCTTTAGAGTCCGATTACGCCTTTCAGAAACACCATTTTGCTCAGGTGTTCCTGGCATTGTGTATTAAGGGACTATCCCACTTTGCTGTAAAAATCTTGCAAAATCACCCATGTTCTGACCAGACTCGTCATACTTACCATAGTATTCACCACCACGGTCAGATCTCACAACTTTGATACTTTTCTCACATTGTTTTTCAACTTCCATTTTAAATATCTTGAATTTTCAAGAGCGAGGGATTTATCATTAATTAAGTAAACATAACCATAACGTGAGAAATCATTAATGAAGGTTATAAAATATTTGTTCCCACATATAGTAGAAGGTAACGGTCCACTAATATCGGTGTGAATTAGATCCAAAGGACCATCGCTTCTAGTGGATCCCTTTCTTGTAGTTTTAGTCAGCTTTCCTCTTATGCAATCTATGCAAGTGTCAAAATCCGAAAAATTTAGAGAGGGTAGAATCTCAACTTTCATCAATCTCTCCATTCGCTCTCTTGAAATGTGCCATAAACGCTTATGCCATAATATAGAGGATGATTCACTAATTAAAGCCCTTTTCTTTCCAACTTTAGTAACACAAGAGATTTCATCAACAGGAGCCAAAATCAATTTGTATAAACCATCACACAAAATGCCATGTCCAACCATACGAGAGTCATAAAATAGTTCAATCATTCCATTACTAAATTTAAAAGAAAATCCAGTCTGATCAAGCTTTGACACAGAAATTAAATTCCGTCTCATCGTCAGTACAAAAAATATATTTTCCAAAATAAGAGAAAAACCAGACTCCAAGGATAACTTCACTGCTCCTATAAACTCAACTTTAACTTGAACTCCATTTCCAACGCATAGGTTCACTTCATTCTCACTTGGCCTCCGTCTCCTTATTAATCCCTGTAAGGAATTAGTGATATGAATACTTGCACCAGAGTCTATCCACCAAGAATTTAAAGGTACATCTATCAAATAAGACTCAAAACAAACCAAAACCAAGGAGATACCTGATGAAGTCTTCTTCTTCTCCAACCAAGCCTTAAACTTAAAGCAATCCTTCTGCCAATGACCATTCTTTTTGCAGAATTTACATTTGTCATTCTTTTTCATAATTCCTTTAGGACCACCAGAAGTCTGCCCACCAGATCCTTTGTTCTGCTGATTGTAGTGAGGTTTGTTGCCCTTATGGAACTTGCCCTTACGATTATGAGAAGACCTCTTGTTTTGAGAAGGCTGATGCGTCAGTTGCACAGTTTCAACAGTCTCACGACGTATTCTATACTCCTCTTGGGCACACACAGCAATCAAATTATTCAAATCCCATTTGTCACGCTGGGCATTATAAGCAACTTTAAGCTGATTAAACTGGCTAGGAAGGCTATTAAGAATATGATAGATAAGAAAAGGCTCTGCAATGGGAACTTTGAGGGCTTCCAATTTAGAACTTATGTGCAGCATTTTCATGATGTACTCCCTAACTCCACAAACACCATCATATTTCATATTCATAAATTTATCCATTAGGTCCCCAGTCTCAGCCTTATCGGACTCAACAAATCGCTGTCCTATAGCATCCAAAAAATTCTTAGCATTGTCGTGGTCCGGTATAGCACCCATAATGGAATCAGATATGGAACGCTTGATAATCTTCAAACATAGCCTGTTAGCTCTTTCCCATTTGACATACTCAGCCTTGTATTCGATAGTGCTCTTATCTGTTGGTTTTGAAGGCTGCTCCTCCAAAGCAAAATCTAAACCCAAGAGACCCAGTGCTATGTCTATGTCTCGTTTCCAGTCAAGGTTTGAACAGCAGACAATTGGCTTGATAGGGAAGAGGCATTCAAGACTGCGGAAACGACATATTTTATTTAATATCATCCAAAAGTGATGCATGCAATCAATGGATGATAACATATCTATCTAATCAACTTGGGCTATTAATTAGATAGTCCGTAATCAACTTGAAAAAACATATAAGTCTAATTACGGTAAGAGCCTCGGTGCATCATTGTAGAGTCGCCTTTGGGCTAACAACACAATACGCTATAAGGTACTCTTAAAACATATCATGAAGCTAATTAACAAAATCACATCAGCTTTCGAAACACCATCACCTTTGGGCAGAAGAATGATTCTAAGCTAATGCAATCCCATTAATCACTTCATGTCATTTTTCCAAATCATCATACACAATAACACCTTCGGGCAAGATATTGCATTCAATGATTTGGCAAAATGCAATGCTACCCTCCTTTTTTTTTGTTAAGAAAATCAGATAAATATCAGTGAATGTGCCACTTTGGTGACTACCACCCACTTCAATTTCAAAATATTCTCTTAATGGGAAAATAAGGATAGTCTTTATGCCCAACAAATTTTAATCACAAAATAATAGTTATGTGACAAAATCATAACCATTAAACATGCTATAATCATAATCAAAATCACATGTGATTTAAACAAAAAATGTTACTCACAAAATTCAAGGCATATATGATAGCAAGAAATGTCCAAAATTTAACAATTTAATAATTAATATGCATGAGGGCCTAATTCAAATTATTCAGTATTTAAACAATAATTAAATGGGTTACTAACTCTTAGCCCGGGTCCAAAATTCATTATGGTCCATTAAATAAAATTGGGCTGGTTTATAAAAGAGCCCAACCTGCAACCATGGACCCATTCTGGTCCATTAAAATGCAAAATGAAATAAACATGGGCTGACTAAATAAAAGGGCCCAACTTGCAATTATGGACCTATTCAGGTTAGGCTTAGTAGGACCAAGCCCAATCAAGGGAAAAACCCTAAATCCCTTTTTTTTTTTTTTTTTTTTTGACCTTTCTTCTTCCTCTGGCCGCCGCTGTTCCCCTTCCTTTTTTTTTGTGTGGGAAGCAGCCCGTGGCTGTCCCATGGTGGCAGCCCGCGGCTGCCACCCATGGCCGCCACCCACGCCGGCCACTGCGAGCGGCCGGCGAGGCTCCCCGGGCCGCCGCGCGGCCGGCTGTGGGGTGGCCCGGGAGAAAACCCCCAACTCTGCGAGGCCCCCACGGCCTGCGGCCGGCCGTGGGGTGGCCGGAAGAAAACCCCCGATGCCGAGAGGCCCCCACGGCCAGCGGCCGGCCGTGGGGTGGCCGGAAGAAAGCCCCACGCCAAGAGGCCCCCACGGCCTGCGGTCGGCCGTGGGGTGGCCGGAAGAAAGCCCCCACGCCGCGGGACCATGCCGTCTGCCTCCCGGGGAGGCCGAACGCGAGTCCGGGGAGGTCGGACGCGAGTCCAGGGAGGCCTTGCCTCTCCTTCCCCCACCTTTTTTTTTGTTTCATGGAAGAAGAGCTCACGGGAAAGAAAAGGAAGAAGATGAACAGTGAAAATCTTTTTTTTTTTTTTTAATCCGAAAACAATATGCAATCATGTTCTGAGAAATTTAAATTAAAATCAAATCAGATATTTGATTATCAATGAAAAATCTCTGTACGCAGATTTATGCAGAAGATCCATTCACCAATGCATAAAATTAATCCGTAAGTCTAGATGAAATCATAATTGTGTATGAAGGATTCTAATCCTAGCATGGAGGCTCTGATACCAATTGTTAGTCATATTAATTTAACATGCTAAGATTTAGAATCACAAATAATACCGTATTCAAGTTTAAGGGATATACCTGCGGAAGACATATTGAATACGTTCTTCAATTATCTGGAATAATAGCGGCTGGATCTTTCCTTCCTTGCTCCTCACAAAAGATAGCCGTCAATGGGGCAAGCTATCAACCATTATGGAGAGGAGAGGGGGACCTAGCCTATATATAGGAAACATAGAGGAGCCTTCCCATTAAAGGCTCCAAAACCCTAATTGGGTTTCCTGGCCTACATACCAAAAGTACCACAATAAATAGGACTCAACCCTATACATCCAAGGTGCACCAAAAACCCATAAAATAAAATGATCACACATCATATTGGGCTTAACCATAGTATCATTCTGAGTCATACGTCTAACCCATTTTATAAAACAAAAATACGCAATCAGTGTAAGCCCATATTTTGAAATTATTCTAACAAGATCGGCATATACTCTGTCCCAAACATATGAGGGAAATAGAAGATTCATGCTAAGCAATGCATGATATAAATGATGGAGTGGTGATGGAACTGTGGACTCGTTTGGCTCGTAGAAAAAAAAAGAAAAAGTGGGTCAACAGGAATTAAAAAAAAAATTCTTATTTGATTTAGAGTTTTCAATAGAGAGATATAAAAAAATAGCATTTCCATACAAAATAAGATTTCTATATTGCATGAGAAAGAAAAACGATATACACGGCTCGTTTTCTTCGAGCCCTGCTTCTCCCTTCCCCCTCTCCCCAGGGACCGACCGTATGGAGTATAGCCAAGTGGTAAGGCATCGGTTTTTGGTAAAAGCTACTTTTCCACGGGCTAGTGTTGGGATCTTTTTTTCCAAACTACCTTTAAACCATCAAAATCCATGAATAAGGTCTTCTTTTTATTAAAGGTATAATAAATATTTTATGTAATTTTTTTAAGAAAGTAGATACTCAACCAAATATAAGCTATTCTGAGGTGTACCACTATTTCATGGTGAACAAAACATGCCAAAATCATTTTTCTAAGCATCATATTTTTAAAAATCAGTTTTCTAAAAAAAATATTTTGGTGAAGAAAAATTGAGGAAAACAGAGGAGGTTTGAGAAAGCCTCCTACGCCGTTGTTTGCGAGTTGACTCGGAGACAGACGTGGGCGAAGGTTCGTCAATGATTAGCCTGTCCCCAGCCCCTCCCTTCCCGAAAGGAAGAACGTGAAATTCTTTTTCCTTTCCGCAGGGACCAGGAGATTGGATCTAGCCATACAAGAGTGACGGGAAGAAAAAACCAATTGACAGGATTAGTTTAGTTCAATTGAAAGTTCTTGATTCATCAGCTGTGACATCGATCGGCCGAAACTTCTAATTCTTATTACAAGTAGAACTTATGTCATCAAAGAAAACACCATTCATTTTAGTTTTTTTTTTGAAAAATTAGATTATTCAGGAATACACATTGAATGCTGAGATTACGCATTGAATTTCTGGTAGTAGATCCATAATAAAAAAAGTTTTTGTGATTGTTCCAGAAGAAATGAAACAAAAGATACGGTAGAACTAGGACAGTTATTGTATGAGGTCTACCCAATGGGGAATTGAACCAGTGCATGGTGGATTCACAATCCACTGCCTTGATCCACTTGGCTACATCCGCCCCTTATCTAGCTAAAGGATTTTCTCTTTTTTTCCATTCATCATTATTGTATTTATTCTGACCTCCATACTTAGATCGAGATAGACATAGAATGCCAATCTTTAAAATGTAAAAAAAAGGAGTAATCAGCTGTGACACGTTCACTAAAAAAAAATCCTTTTGTAGCTAATCATTTATCGGGAAAAATTGAAAAACTCAACATGAGGGAGGAGAAAGAAATAATAGTAACTTGGTCTCGGGCATCTACCATTATACCCACAATGATTGGCCATACAATCGCTATTCATAATGGAAAGAAAAATTTACCTTTCTACAAACCAAATAAGTCCAAGTCATATTCAGAAGATATGCTGATATGTTTTGATTTTGTGGTCATACAAGATGAAAATTGCTATTGTTTATTTTTTTTTTTTTAATGTGCAGGCATGTTTTTTATTTTATTAAGTAGAAAATTTAATTAGTCATCAACTAATTTCATTTCTTCGTTTATAGGATCAGAGAATTGACTTTTTGCCATAATATGAATTAATTTATGTATCTGCTTTATTGCAAACCTAATTACACCAATATGGGACAGTAGAGGAATTGATTTGTTGGTAAAGATCAGTTGGATTAAGCGGGGCCATTTAGTTTCCTTCTGTAAAATGGTTCGCAGATGGATCCCGCCTCATCATAATTGACCTTGGCTAGTAGTATGTAAGGCTCATGATTGTGCTTTAATTCTGAATCAGTTAAACCACTCCTTTGTTACATCAGCGCTAAGAATGTTTTCCGAATTAATATGTCGTCCTATATTGTTAGATATCCATGTTGGGCTCTTATGCCCAGAGCTGATATTTTTCGCGATATCCAAATTTGGCCAACCGGTTTTCGTCATCTGTTAAACCTTCAAACCACCCAACCGCCATCCTTTGGTAAAAATATCTGTTAGATAGTCATTTGTGGAAAGTGAAAACAAATTAATTTTTTTATCTGCAATTTTCTCTCTAATGAAGTGATGATAAACCTCAATACTCTATTTTCTTGCGTTAAATAACGGATTTCTCGTCAATCAGATAGCACTCTTATTATCATAATATAGAGGATACGATGTTAGATTATTTGACTTCACCTTGCAAGGTTAAATTTTTTGACCAAATTTTCCATGTCTATGGCAATTCTCCTTGAATTTATTATTTTTCTTCTAAATAGGATTTTTTTCTTCTCAAATTCTTCAAGGAGTCTTTTTTTCTAAATTTTCAAAATTATTATCAAAAATATTTTTCAATTCTGCTAATGTAATTATTTAGCCCACCATAAGTATCATACTCTTTATTGAAGCCATCAATCAACAATCTCCACTATTTATTTTCATCATATCGAGAATTTTCATCAGGCATGCCAAGCTCATCAAATAATTTCTTTGCTTTAAGAAAATATTGCAAGATTATAAGTATATCTTGTTTGAGAGGACCAATCTTTTTTTCTAAAAATTGAAGCCGAGCCTTATTAGACTTTGAGTAAATAGACACAGGAATATCCCGTGCTATCTTTGGATCCTCTATATCTTGAATATATTGATAATTATCTTCATCCACATTGATTTGAAAAATATGCATAGCTATTCAAGCTTTGATTCTCTTTCCATACTTCTATATTGTCAGGAATTGTATCGGTCCCATTCACGATCTTCCGCAAATCTTGTCCAACTAAATAAGACTTGATGTAGGACCTCCAATAAACATAATTGGTGCTCTTCAATTTTTTGATTTCAATGAAAGAGATGATAAGAGCAATGATTATTATGATTCACTTATGAATCATAGAAACAAGAGCCCATACACTTGCACTGCCGCATAATGAATTATTAAAATCTCTAATTAATTCAAACAATAGTAGTGGAAGAAAAATTTAGAGAGAGAAAAATAAATTTATTTTAAAAAAGAAAGATCTAAACAATGAGTTCGGTTTTCTCTCACAACGATGCCTCACCCAAAATGTTCTCCTCAAGAGCTGCTATACTATCTTTCTCCCTTAAACTCTCACTAAGAGATGCAAGAAACCCTAGTAACTTTCTACACATCACTATGTTGGATTTTATGGACCACATGCAAGAGATTAGAACACAAAAAGGCCATAAATCAAACCATAAAATTCAACATATGGTATCAGAGCTAGAAAGTCATCAATGAAAATAATAAAATGCCTACTACTATAAATAGTAGGATCTAGGGGCCCACTAATACATGTATGAATGAGTTCTAAAGTTTAATATTGTATGTGGACTCTTTTCTTTTAGATTTCGTAAACTTGGACCTAAGGCAGTCAACAGAAGTATGAAAATCACCAAAATTAAACGAAAACAGAATTTCATCATCAATTAACTTTTGAATCCTCTCTTTAAAAATGTGACCCAACACTTTTTAGAGACAATACCATCTACATGCATGGTTTTTTTCTTCTCTAGTTATCTTTTATGCTTGAAACATTCAAATATCTTATGACCCTTCCTTTTACAAAAGAAGTACTTGAGAGCTTTCTTAATAGCAGCTTGTAGGCCTCTAGAATTCTAATTTTACTTCAAAACTGTGAGTCCAACCATCTCTTTTGGAACTATTTTTCTTTTTCTTATTATGTGTGAGATCCTTAGGGCGTGACTGATACACCAAATTAACACTCTCACCCATTTTCCTAAGATAGTTTTCTTCCTCTTAAACACAAGCAGAATAAGTTCGTTCGCATTTCATTTATCCCTTTGCAAACTATTTGTAGTTTTTAGCTAGCTAAATTGCACAGGAAGAGAATTAAAAGCTTGATGCACAAGAAAATTATTAGAGATAGGAATCTCATTACTATTGATCTTAGATGCAATACTTTCTAGTTTCATGATATAAACCCTAACACCACCAGTACCATCGTACCTCATATAATTAATTTATCTATTAGCTCCCATCCTCATCGTAACTGATGGGGGGCAAAATGGATCGTCCAACCCACAACTAAAAAGCCGCCCAGTTTCGGCCCGATAAGCGTCAAAGCCAAATCGGTTGAACTTTCACTTCGGCCCAGAGTTAGCTTGACTTCGAGACTCCGCCAAAAGCTCCACTAACTTCAGATATTCGCCGACTCCCCCGACTAAGCTCGAGATCCTTCCAGTATTCACCGACTCCCCCGACCAAGCTCGGGGTGCCTTCAGATATTCGTCGACCTGCCCCGACCAAGCTTGGAGCGCCTACCTCAACAGTAAGCCCTGACCTTCGAGCTCGGGGCGCTCCACTGAGCACACCTCGGAATCCGAAAAGCCGAGCTGCTCTCAGCACCCGTCAAGCCGACCTCGCTAACGCATGATGCAACCTTTCAACGAGTTCGACCTCGGCAACGACCACATCCATGTGCACGCCTATGCCCACCTACGTGGTCTTACATTACAATACTATCATGCCATGTCTCCATAGCCGGCCTTCAACAGTCAGGCGACATCTTGATTACTCCGGTCATACCCTGTTGTGACTGTCAACACCCTACCGTTCTTAAGAACGGATAGTACTACACGCCACCAACCAGCCTAAGCTGCGCGCCATCCGGCTCAGAGCCACGCCCCCTCATGATGAGGGCCGACAGTGCCTTTGCCATCTAGGCCACTCCACCAGGATTATAAATAGCTCGGTGAGGTAACTTCGAAGGGGCCCTTTTTTTGGCTGGACTAAATTGATCCCACTCTAACTTGATCGTTAGAGGGCCCTCACCGGAAACACCGTGAGGCTTTGTGCAGGTGTACGGCAGTCGCGCAGGAGGTGGCTCCCGTCTTCTCCTTCCAACCGCCGGCGGCTCCCTCGATTCCTCCAGCGTGGTCACCCTCGGGCCAAATTTGAACCACAACAGTAACCATATTATACATACCTCTTACTTATGATGTCAAAGAATTGTCTAGTATTATCATTATCAGGTATAGCATCTAGAATTGAATCAGATATGGATCTCTTCATGATTATCAAGCTAAAACAATTCGCTCTCTCCCACTTTTCATAGGCAGCTTTATTTTGGAGTACTCGCACTAGTAACCTAGGGAATCATCCCTAAGTGCAATATCTAAATCCATCAAATTCAATGCTAGCTCAATGTCATCTTTTCATATTTTGTAGTTTGTTCTAGTCATAGTTTCAATAAGAGTAGTAGTGTTATTCACAGTGAAGGTTCTAACTGCTAGATAACCTTGATGTAGTTAATTAACCTTGATGTAGTTAATTAATTAACAAATCAAGGTAACCAATATGCTTGAAAATCTTTATAAGCATTATTTTAATGAGAACCCTTGGTACAATGCCACAAACTTATTTTGGAAAAAAAGCAACCCACATAAGGTACCCTCTCAAACGTAAAGTGGAACCAACTAATAAGCTATCATCAACTTTCAAAGGTCCATCTACTCTAGTAGAATGAATTTCTAGACCATGCATACTCACTAGCCAAAAAAAAATATTTCACTTAAGAATTATAACATGCAATAAACTCCCTTTGATGATTATGTGCAATAATTCGTCAATACTTCCCAATCCCTTTCAAAATATCAACAGAATGATCTTACAAATTTTAGTGAATGAGCCGCTTTCCATTAAAATCCATAACCCTCCAAAGAAAAAAAAAAAGGGATTAACAAGCCATGCCCATAACTTCATTCATCAATCTTGATCTACCAATGGCATGTAATTTATAAAAAATTAATAACTCTTAATCCCTTGAAACACCAAACACATGGATCCTAAATTGAATACGCCACTTTGGTGGTCACTGTCCATTAAAACTTATAACTCTCCAAAAATAGGGATCTTTATAAAACATATCATTATTTAGTCCAAATATGAGAGTACATAAAATTTGTAACAACATAATGAAAGACCTTTATGAAATAAAACATATGATAGGGACCACAGCGTAATTATCAGAGTACCATTGGACAACATAAATATTTGGGAACCTTTTATGAATAAACTTCTATGATAGGGATTAAAATGCAATTTCCTAAAGACTCTTATGAAATACAATACTTCATCAGGGGCTAAATTGAAACGTATCTCTCTTTTTTGCTAATCGGATTTGGATTTCGGTTTGAAACCCAAAAAGCTGAAACCCAAAGTCGCCGTTCTTCCTCACGATCGGGCGGAGGATGCCGAATCCGGCGGCCCGTCCTCGCCCAAGTAACCGCCGGAGGCTGCCGAAATCCTTTGATCGGCGGCCCGCCGCCTTCTCCCCGCAACTCCGACCTCCGGTTTCCCGGATATCGAGAGGAGAACCGCCGGTGAACCGGGATCCGGCGGTTTTTTTTTCTTGAAAGCTGATGGGAAGGAGGAAGGGGAATCGCGCGACGGCGCGGCCGCTCGCCGGGCTCACAGTCTGCCCGTACTGGGCGGCTGGCGGAGGCCGAACTCGCCACGCCGATGGGAGGAGGAGGAGGAGGGCATGGCGGCAGGGAAGGTGAGTGCCGCCGTCCCTTCTTCTTCTTCTTTTTCATCTTTTTTTCCCCTTCCTTGCGCCGCTTTTCTGATTAAGGTAGCAACAATACCTGTGGAAGATGAAAGCACAAAGATGCGGTAGATCTTCCTCTCATTCTCCAAAAAATGCTCGAATACTGAAATCGTTTGAAATTTATAACAGACTAATTTAGAAAGAAAAAAAGCTGCACCAGCAGTGTGGCAATCAACTAGTCTCTTCCATATCACTGGCCTGGCTAGTCTTTAGCCTCACTGAAGTTGATCCAAGCTTCTATGGATCTCGAGGTAAACTAGATGTGGAGATGTCTTTAGAAATTTATACTATTCTATGTCCAGTTCACTCAAGAATTTGGAACGCATTATCTCAACTGGCCAGGTAACATCAGTTTCTTTCTGCCGGCTGGCAAGATTGCATGACCTTCCTCCTCTGATGTACAGCTTCTTCAGGGCCCTCATTTTCCTAGGACTAAGCCAATCTGGTGCCATGTTTCTCGGAAAGCATCTTAGGTCTAGCTCTTCAAGTTCAGCAGGAGGGTTGACTTGCATGATGCTGGCCACAGCTCTTCATGGCCTCAGCTTCCCTCAATTCGATAGCGGTAGGACCACTCATGTTATTTGAGTGATTGGGGAGTGCCCCAGACCTTGAAGCACTTGGAGAGTGCTCAAAGGAAGACAAGTCCCGTTGAAAAAAGGAGACTACAGATCAATGGTGTTGTAGTTGTATGTCAGCAAAAGATTTGCTGGAGTAGAAGGAAGAGATGGAAGATAACAGGAATTTTTTGATGGAAGATGAAAAGTGTTGTTTCTGTAGAACTGTCGTGGTATGTTGCAAGTCACTGCAGAGGGTACTACCATGTCAAGCCGCTGACTGTTAGGAGAGAGCTGCCTTCCTTGATGTGGTTTCTCTAAGACATGATAGAGACAAACTCGGTAGAGAAATAAGGCTGGAATAATTGTATGCTATTAACATAATTTCTACTTCTAATTGACATCAATGTTTCTCACAAGGTCTCGAAATGTTGAGAGTTTTTGATAGGTCGTCTCCATTTATGTAGAAAAAACAGAACTAATAATTTAAATTATAATATGTGGCAACAGGTAACACTGTTTCCAGATCGTTGGCAACAAACAGTTAAAAAAGAAACAAAAACTTCAAGATAGAATGGTTGGGAAACTCTTAGCCGAGGGTTAGATGCATCTATTTGCAGCTTGTTTAGTGTACTTGAAGGATAAAAAAAAAGAAAAGTTTATTAGTAAATCTAGTTTGCTCCTGAGAAGTTTGACCAGAGAAAAAGAGAATGACAAAAGGTTTATCCAGCTGATTAGAAAAGAGTTAGCTAAATCGCAAGGGAGTTTCAGCCCATAAATTCAAGAGAATTTTTGATTAGTGATTGATTTAAAATCCATAAGAGTACACATTGAGCATGTTGCAAACTAATTTTAGCGTTTGGTAGTATAAACAAATTTTGAGAACGTTAAAGTTGGGAAATTTACATTAAAGAGCTCCAGTGGCTTAGAGAGGGAGTAGGATATGAAGAAGAGAATTGTAGGTTCAAAGTAAAAGAAGTCTTGCAGAAAAAAAAGGATGGAACTTTGATATATGGTCAATCTGGGTGATTTTTATGCAGGAAAGACTTGAAATTTCAATGAGGCAAAATGCTAAATATTAAATACTCCGTAATTGTAAACACCAAATACCACATCCTTACAAAACAAAGACACTACTGCATTTTTATTTCTCTGCATGACAAATTCTGCATGATATCCAGTCAGATATGCCTATCAATTGTCGTCCTGCAAGCTTGTTATAAACTAGACACAAGAATTTCTAGTGACTTTTTATCTGATGAAACAATTTGTGTTCTGATTTAAATTTGAATGAACCATCCAGTTTCTTTAGTGTGTTCGATCAAGCTGCAGAAATTCAAACAAGAAGTAATGCTATATATGCTATGAAGTCAAACACAGCATGAAAATTTTAACTCAATGAATCTCAAAAGAACACTTCCATTTTTGTTTCATGTTTTGAGGAAGAAATAAAAATCATGCACCAGTCACATGTGACATTGAACTACAGAAATTTAATGTCGGACTCATAAAAATAACATAAAAAAGACTGTATTAATTCTATACAAATAAATAAGCTGTCATCCCCAGATTTCAAGTGTTCTTAGAGCTGCAGCATCACCAGCCTTTGCCTATGAGCCACAACCAATCAAGTGCAACTCCTGAGAATATACCTCCTAGAAGGAATAGCACAAGCAAGTTCCCCAGTGCATTTTGCTCAGGTCCCTGCACAACCAAAACCACTCACTCAATGTTCAAAATAATTGCCTGCAATAATATTTAGAGATTGTTTTTGCAAATGACACTCAATTTTTATCAATATCATATGTAAAAAATCGATGCAGAAAATGTCAATCTAAATTACAGACAATCCCTTCTATTGGCCTTATTGTGGAGTGATTGAGTATTCCCTAATTGATTTTGATGAGCTCAAAGCATTGGCGTATGTCTTATGTTGTTCTAATGAATTCAATCTAGTGTTTCAGGCAAATCATTATGAATTTCTGTTTAAATGCCTCGAGCTTTGGTTCAAAGTATTTTGGTTAAGTATTTGACTCAATTTGAACCAAAGTCTGCATCACGAGTCGACTCTGGAACTTTACGAGTCGACTCCGGGACACTTAAAGTTTCTGGCACAAGCTCGAGTCGACTCTGGGACTCTCCGAGTCGACTCCAACTGATAACAGACAGAAAGACAGAATGATGAACTTTAGACCCTGTTAGCGAGTCGACTTCAAAAGGTTTCAAGTCGACTCCGATGCTTGGCGAGTCGACTCCAGATGGTCCCGAGTCGACTCCAAAGGGTAACAAACAGAAAGACAGAACGATGGATTTTAGACCCTGTTACCGAGTCGACTCCAGAAGGTTGTGAGTCGACTCCGACGCTTGGCGAGTCGACTCCAAGTTTGTCCGAGTCGACTCCCAGATGAAAGCTGTCTGAAAGGCATAGACTCAGTTTCGGAGACCCTGTGAACGAGTCGACTCCAAGTGTTTCAGAGTCAACCTTCAAGATTAGACGAGTCGACTCCAACAAGGCCCGAGTCGACTTCGATGCAGAACAGCTCAAAAGACAGAGAATCAGTTTTTGCGGTCTCTGAGAATGAGACGTCTCCTGAAGATCTCGAGTCACCTCTCAAGTCAGCCGAGTCGACTCCAAGAAAACCCAAGTCGACTCGAGGAAGAAAAACAGAAAGTTGAGTTTCTAGAACCCTGAGAACAAGCCGACCCCCAAGTGCCCAAGTCGTCTCCAGCTATTGACAAGTCGACTCCAGTTTGGTCCGAGTCGACCCTAGGACGAGGCATGCACTTTAATTCAAATCTGAAACAGCGGGCGAATCGTCTCCAGTAAAATGCGAGTCGACTCCAGTAACAGCCAAGTCGACTCCAGATCGCATGAGTCGACTCCGATCCCAACGGATGCATTGTTAGGATGTGCAGACGGGACAGAACGGCTCCAAATCACTCTCTAAGGGCTACTTTTCAAAAGGAATCACTTAAATAGCCAGAGTGAACAGTAGTAGACAACAAGAGAGCTTTTCCATTTGAGCATTAAAGCATTTCAACCAGCAAGAGCTTCTGTAGAGTGAATCCAAGAAAAAGAAGGAAGAAGTGCATTCAACTCAAACCAAAAAGTACTTCCTTCGCATTCAAGGCTCTACTACTGTCCTCCATCCTTCGGCACATTCAAGAGGAGACTCAGAAATCGAGAAGCCCCCACTTCCTCATCTAAAATCTGTTTAAGGGCTTCTAACTCAACTTTGTTTATATTGTCTCACACTTGCTTTTTTAGAAGCTTCTTCTTGTGAACTTTAAACTCTTATTTTGTATACTTGATTCAATCAGGGGATTGAATCAAGGGTTGTAAGGTTTGTTGGTGAGCCAAAGATAAAACCAACGGTGTAAAGTTGTGGTTGGTGAACCCGAAAAAATCAACTGGATTTGATTGTGAACCCGGAAAAACAATTGAGTGGTTCTAGTCGGTGAGCCTGTCAAAACCGACCGAGTTCGTTGTGACCTCGTGAAAACAACAAGTTGAGTTGTGAGCTTGTAGAACAACCGGCTGTAATCCTAGGAATTATAGTGAACTCCCAAGTGCCGCTTGGGGAGTGGACGTAGGAGCAAGAGTTGGCTCCGAACCACTATAAATCTCTCTGTGTTGTATTGCACCTTGTCTCTTTCACTCTCTTCACTCATTACATCTTGTGATCTAACTAATTCATTTGCAGTAGGTTTAGTTAATCACTCACCTTATTTTTAATTGGTCAATAATTAATTAAAACCCAATTCACCCCCCCCTCTTGGGTTGTCTCCTTGGGCAACAAGTGGTATCAGAGCAGGTGCTCTCATATCGATTGGTGTTCCAATCCTTAAAAAGAGTAAAAGATTAAGATGACAACCCCTTTTGGATCTTTCCTTAGTGAGGGGCAATCCACCAATAGGCCTCCATCCTTCAATGAAGCTAACTGTACCTATTGGAAGGCTAGAATGAGGATATTTATCCAAGCCCAAGATTATGATGTTTGGAGCATCATAGTTAATGGACCGTATATTCCTTCTATCTATGTTGATAACATTGTTATACCCAAGCTTGAAAAAGATTGGGATGATAATGATAGAAGGAAGGCATAATTAAATGCCAAAGCAATAAATGTTCTTTATTGTGTCTTGGACCCTAATGAATTCAATAGAATTTCTACTTGTAACTCTGCAAAAGAGATATGGGATAGACTTGAAGTGATCCACGAAGGCACAAATCAAGTTAAGGAATCTAAAATCAACATGCTAGTTAATAAATATGAACTATTTAAAATGGAATCTAATGAAACCATCTCTTGCATGTTCACCAGATTTACTGATATTGTCAACGGCTTAAAAAGCTTTGGCAAAAGTTATACTAACAGTGATCTTGTTAGAAAAATTCTTCGTTCTTTACCAAGGTCATGGGAAGCCAAGGTCACGGCAATCCAAGAAGCACAAGACTTGAACAAGCTACCACTCGAGGAGCTCCTTGGATCTCTAATGACGCATGAGCTCACAATGAAACAACACAGCGAAGAAGAATCCTTCCATAAGAAAAAGGTAATTGCCCTCAAGTCTACTTCTTCTAACAAAGATCTTTCTTGCAGTAGCAGTAGTAAAGAAGAAGACAATGAGGAAGATGAAGAAGAGGCTCTTCTTGTGCGAAAATTCAGAAGATTCATCAATAGAAAGAAGCATTTCCATAAGAAGAGAGTTCCCTCGAGTTCCTTCAACAAGGATAAAGGTAAGAAAAAGGAAAGTGAGGGAATCAGATGCTACGAATGCAAGAAGCCAGGTCATTTCAGAGCCGACTGTCCCTTGCTGAAGAAGGGAAACAAGTACAAGAAGAAGAAAGCTCTTGTCACCACCTGGAGTGACTCCGATAAGTCATCATCATCATCGGAAGAGAAACAAGAGAAAAGAAGGCCAATTTCTGCTTTATGGCAAACGAAAATGAGGTAATATCTGAAACAAATTTAGATTTTACCTTTGAAGAATTGTATAATGCCTTTAATGAACTAATGGATGAATATAGGACAATAGTCTTTAAAAAAAAAAAATGAGCTAACTAATCAATCTTACAGTCATAAAACTGAAAAACTGATTAAGGATAAGGACTCTATTATTAAAGAAAACTTAGAACTTAAAACAAGCAACCAATTGCTAACTCAAAAAACTGATACACTAACTAAAGATAAAAAAAGACTAACTAAGGAAATTTCTAAACTTAAAAACAATAACCATACTTTAAAAGATAATTCAATTAATAATGTTAAATCATTGAATGAATAAAACTTGAAATTAGCTAAAGAACTTGAAAAATATAAACCTATTGTTGAGAAGTTTACCTATAGCTCTGAAAAACTAGAAATGATTCTTAATAGTCAAAGAGCTATGTTTGATAGAGCCGGGCTAGGGTATAAGCCTAAGAACAAACAGAAATTTTTAAAAACTTCTTTGTAAAAGCCGGTGAAAGTAAAGCTAAAAATGTAATCTGTTTTTGTTGTAATAGAGTAGGACATAAAGCTAATGTATGCAACTATAGAAAAACAGAAGCTAAAAGAAAGATTAAAAAGGTTTGGGTTCCAAAAAAAACTAACATAGCTAACCTAGAAGGACCCAAGAAAACTTGGGTACCTAAGACTACTTGATTTCTTTGTGTATAGGAGTGTCTTGCGGCCAAGCTCAATAAACACTGTTGGTACTTGGATAGTGGCTGCTCAAGACACATGACGGGTGACAAGGAGCAATTCTTCACCCTAGAATCTAAGAAAGGAGGTGTAGTGACTTTTGGAGACAATAACCAAGGTCACATCATCAGTATCGGTAAAATACAAATCACACCTTCAACCCTTATTGATAATGTTCGGTTTGTAGATGGTCTCAAGCATAACTTACTTAGCATTAGTCAATTATGCGATAGAAGTTTTGACGTTTTGTTTAAGCCATCTATGTGCATCATAACCAATTCATTTGACAATAGCTTAGTTTTCAAAGGACTAAGACGTGGCAATGTTTATGTAGTAGATCTTGATGATCTTGCTAAAAACAGCCGCTGCTTAGTAGCTAATTATACTAAGCTCAATGAGGCAAGTTAATTATGGCATTGTAAATTAAGTCACGCAAGCATGGACACACTATCTAAATTAATTAAAAGAGATTCTGTGACTGGTTTACCAAAGCTGAAATTTAAGAAAAATAAAATTTGTAGAGCATGTCAATTTGGCAAACAATCTAGAAGTTCTTTTAACTCTATAAATTGTGTCTCTACTACTAGACCTCTTGAGCTACTTCACATTTATCTTTTTGGACCAACTAGGACCACAAGCTTTGGTGGAAACAAATATGGTCTTGTCATAGTAGATGATTTTTCTAGATACATATGGGTCATGTTTTTAGCTCATAAAGATGAAGCATTTCTAGTGTTTAAGAAATTCCATAAGGAAGTAACTAATGCAAAAAATACTTCAGTTATAGCTATTAGGAGTGATCATGGAACAGAATTTGAAAATCATCTATTTGAAAAATTTTGTAGTAAAAAGGGGATAACTCATAATTTTTCTGCACCTAGGACTCCACAACAAAATAAAGTGGTGGAAAGAAAAAATAGAACCCTAGAGAAAATGGCTAGGACCATGTTGTGTGAAAGTGATCTCCCAAAGTATTTTTGGGGTGAAGCTATTAACACATCATGTTATATTCTAAATAGAGTTCTATTGAGACCAATTATAAAGAAAACACCTTATGAACTTTGGAGAGATAGAAAGCCCAAAGTTAACTACTTTCATGTTTTTGGTTGTAGGTGTTTCATTCATAATAATGGTAAAGATAACTTAGGTAAATTTGATTCCAAATCTGATGAAGGTATCTTTTTGGAATATTCTACATCGAGTAGGGCATATAGAGTCTTCATAAAAGAACTCTTGTTATTGAAGAATCTATTCATGTTGTTTTTGATGAGACTAATGATGCTTCCTCTAGCAAGAGAGTAGCTTTTGATGATGATGCAGGGATACTTGAGGAAAAGATGGACGACATGAACTTACAAGAGGATAAACCGAAGCAAATTGAAGAGAATTCAACAAGCCAAGAGGTAATTGCTGAACATGGGCTTACAAAGGCTTGGAGGTATGCTCACGGTCACCCTAAAGAGTTAATCTTAGATGATCCATCTCAACCTGTTAGAACTAGAGCCTCCCTTAGAAACTTAAATAATTACCTTGCATTTGTATCACATTTAGAACCTAAAAACATTGAAGAAGCTGAAAATGATGTAAATTGGATAAATGCTATGCAAGAGGAACTAAACCAATTCACAAGAAACAAAGTATGGAACTTAGTTAAAAGACCCTCTGAATACTCAATAATTGAAACTAAATGGGTGTACAAAAATAAACTTGATGAAAATGGAGTTGTGGTTAGGAACAAGGCTAGACTAGTAGCAAAGGGCTATAATCAAGAAGAAGATATAGATTTTCATGAGACCTTTGCTCCTGTAGATAGACTCGAGGCAATTAGATTGTTACTAGCATTTGCATGTTTTAAAGATTTCAAATTATTTCAAATAGATGTAAAAAGTGCTTTCTTGAATGGGTATATTAATGAGGAAGTTTATGTAGAACAACCTCCTGGTTTTAAAAATTATCAATACCCCAACCATGTTTACAAATTAAATAAAGCACTTTATGGTCTAAAAGAAGCCCCTAGAGCATGGTATGAAAGACTTAGCAAATTTCTATTAGACCATGAATTTTCTAGAGGGAATGTTGATACAACCTTGTTTTTGAAAAAAAAAATAAAGATATGTTAGTAATGCAGATTTATGTCGATGATATTATTTTCGGTGCTACTAACAATTGTCTTTGCGAAGAGTTTGCTGAATTAATGCGGAGTGAATTTGAGATGAGCATGATGGGAGAGTTGAACTACTTCCTCGGACTACAAATCAAATAATCTAAGGAAGAAATTTTTATCAATCAAGCAAAGTACATCAAGAAAATGCTAAAGAAGTTTGATATGGATGGAAACAAGTCAATTGGCACCCCCATGAGCTCATCATGCAAACTAGACAAAGATGAATCAAGTAAGTCAGTAGATCCAAAGCTGTATAGAGATATGATCGGATCATTATTATATCTTACAGCAAGTAGACCTGATATTATGTTTAGTGTATGCATGTGTGCTAGATATCAATCTAATCCTAAGAAATCACACCTAATTGCAGTTAAAAGAATTTTCAAGTATCTAATAGGAACAAAAGATATAGGGTTATGGTACTCTAAAGAATCAAGCATAGATTTAATAGGATACACAGATTCTGACTTTACTGGTTGTAAACTTGATAGAAAAAGCACCAGCGGATAATGTCAATTCTTAGGAGAAAACTTAATCTCATGGTTTAGCAAGAAACAAAACTCGATTGCACTATCTACGGTGGAGGCCGAATATATTGCTGTCGGAAGTTGTTGTGCTCAAATCTTATAGATCAAGCAACAACTTGAAGATTGTAGCATTAAGCAAGATAAGATTCCCATAAACTGTGATAATACAAGTGCCATAAATCTAACTAAAAATCCAATTCAACACTCAAGAACTAAACACATTGAGATAAAACATCACTTCATAAGAGATCATGTGTTAAATGGTGATGTGATGCTTGAATTTGTTTGTACTGATGATCAACTTGCTGATATCTTCACAAAACCCTTGAGTAAAGATCGATTTTGTACTCTTAGAAGAGGGTTAGGAGTGATTGATCCATTTCTTTGATTCTTTTCTCTCATTCATTGATTTTGATCATAATTTATGTTTGATAGAGTAGTCCACATCTATGATCATCAAATCATTCCTTGAGCTCTAAAAATTACCATATCTCTCTTTTGGCACGGTATTAACTAAGATTTTGGTTATGTGCCAGAGCTCGAGTCGACTCAGATGATTCTGAGAGTCGACTCGTGGGCGAGTCGACTCACGAATTTTCAGGAGTCGACTCGAGGTCGGAAATCCGTTTTTTAACCTTAAACGAAATGACTTTTCCCAATCTTTCTTTTCGGCCGTCACTGTTCCAAAACCCTCGAATCGTCTCCCCCGATCGTCTCCGCCTTCTCTCTCCACTTCTCCTCCATTTTTTCCTCCCTTTTCATGTCTCTCCATCCTTGGATAGGTCAAGATGCCTAGGAAAGCCGTTATCCCTAGCCGGAAGAGACCTCTTGCAGCGAGCGGCGCCGAAAGACGGTCCAAGGCGCGGAATGAACCTGTGAGGTCACCACCTCCGATTCCCTCTCCGCCTCGGTCGACTCCCTCACGCTCGTGCGCCGGGAGGGTTGTCTCAACCGGAAGGAAGGTCAATATTGACTTCCTCTCCAGTGAAGGGTTCACTCTAGGGCATCGTCTTAGGATTCAAGGTTTAGAGTACTTTTGTTCCTTTGACCTTCCTACATATCCTGGGTTAGTCCGGAAATTCTATGGCACCGTCACACGGGGTGGCAGTGGTATTCAAGGGAGGGTAGCCAACATTCCCATCTGCATCTCGGAGGACCTCATTGCACGAGTCCTCCACCTCTCTAGAGAGGGTATAGCTCCCACTCACCCTACTGATAGGTCTGAGGCCCTTACGGCCATTTTAGGGAGAGTAAATGTGGAGTGATAGATTATACCCCTATTTGATTTTGATGAGCTCAAAGCATTTGAGTATATTTTATGTTGTACTAATGAATTCAATCAAGTGTTTCAGGCAATTATATGAATTTCTGTTTAAGTGCCTCAAGCCTTGGTTCAAAGTAATTTGGCTAAGTGTTGAACTCAATTTGAAACAAAGTCTGAGGCTCGAGTCGACTCCGAAAGATTACGAGTCGACTCCATATGTTTCAAAGGTTCTGGCACAAGCTCGAGTCGACTCCGGTACACTACGAGTCGACTCCGACTGAGAACAGATAGAAGGATAGAAAGATGAATTGCAGACCCTGTCACCGAGTCGACTCCAAAAGATTTCGAGTCGACTCCGATGCTTGCCGAGTCGACTCCCGACAGTTCCGAGTCGACTCCAAGGAGTAAGAGACAGAAAGATAGAGCGATGGGATTTAGACCCTGTTACCGAGTCGACTCCAGAAGGATGTGAGTCGACTCCGACGTTTGGCGAGTCGACTCCTAATTATGCCCGAGTCGACTCTCAGAAGAAAGCAGACTGAGAGGCAGAGAACCAAACTCAGTAATCGTGTAAATGAGTCGACTCCAAGAATTTCAGAGTCGACCCTCAAGTCAGCCGAATCGACTCCAACAAAGTGCGAGTCGACTCCGAGGCAGTTCAGATCAACAGACAGAGGATCAGCTTTTCGAACTCTGAGAGCCGAGTCAACTCCAAGAGAACCCGAGTCGACTCGAGAGAGAAAAGCAGATAAATGGATTTCTGGAACCCTAAGAACGAGCCGTCTCCAAAAGTGCCGAGTCATCTCCAGATATTGGTGAGTCGACTCCAGTTTGGTCCGAGTCGACTCTAGAATGGGACAAGCACTTTAATTCAAATCCTGAACAGTGGGTGAGTCGTCTCCTATAAAGGACGAGTCGACTCCAGTAACAGCCGAGTCAACTCCAGATCGCACGAATCGACTCCGATCCCAATGGGCACATTGTCAGGATGTGCAGACTGGACAGAACGGCTTCAAATCTGTTCCTAACGGCTAGTTTTCGAAAGAAACCCCTTAAATAGCCATAGTGAACAGTAGCAGACAATAAAAGAGCTATTCCATTCAAGTAAAAGGCATTTCCACCTACCAAGAGCTTCTTAAGAGTAAATACAAGCAAAAGAAGGAAGAAGTGCATTCAAGGCAATTCGACCAGTACTTCCTTCGCATTCAAGGCTCTCCTGCTGTCCTCAAATCTTCAGCTCTTTCAGAGGAGACTCAGAAATCGAGAAGCCCCTACTTTCCAATCTAAAATTTGTTTGAGGGCTTCTAACTTTACTTTGCATTTATTGTTTTCACATCTGCTTGTTTAGAAGCTTTCTCTGTGAAATCCCAAACTCTATTTTTCTTACTTGATTCAATCTGGGGATTGAATCAAGGATTGTAAGGTTTGTTGGTAAGCCAAATATAAAACCAACGGTGTAAGGTTGTGGTTGGTGAACCGGAGAAAACCAACTGGGTTTGATTGTGAACCCAAAAAAACAATCAGGTAGTTCTAGTCGGTGAGCCTGTGAAAACCGGCCGAGTTCGTTGTAATCTCGTGAAAACAACAAGTTGGGTTGTGAGCTTGTAAAACAACCGGCTGTAATCCTAGAAATTATAGTGAACACCCAAGTGCGGCTTGGGGAGTGGACGTAGGAGCAAGAGTTGGCTCCGAACCACTATAAATTTGCGTGTGTTTGTATTGGCTGCTGTCTCTTCTCTTTCTTCATTCACTTCATCTAATAAATTAACTAATTTGATTACAATAGATTTAGTTAATTACTTATCATAGTTTTAATTGGCCATATTTAATTAAAACCCAATTCACCCCCCTCTTGGGTTGTCTTCTTGGGCAAGACGTGATATTAGAGCAGGTGCTCTTATATTAAGAGAGTAAAAGATTAAAATGATAACCCCTTTTGGATCTTCTCTTAGTGAGGGACAATCCACCAATAGGCCTCCATCCTTCAATGGAACTAACTACACCTATTGGAAGGCTAGAATGAGGATATTTATCCAAGCCCAAAACTATGATGTTTGGAGCATCATAGTTAATGGACCATATATTCCTTCTATCTATATAGATAACATTGCTATACCCAAGCTTGAAAAAAATTGGGATGATAGTGATAGAAGGAAGGCACAACTAAATGCCAAAGCAATGAATGTACTTTATTGTGCCTTAGACCATAATGAATTCAATAGAATCTCTACTTGCAATTCTGCAAAAGAGGAATTGCAAAAGAGATATGGGATAGACTTGAAGTGACCCTCGAGGGCACGAATCAAGTCAAGAAATCTAAAATAAACATGCTAGTTCATAAGTATGAACTATTTAAAATGGAATCTAATAAAATCATCACTTGCATGTTCACTAGATTTACTGATATTGTCAACGGCTTAAAAAGCCTTGGCAAAAGTTATACTAACAGTGACCTTGTTAGGAAAATTCTTCGATCTTTACCAAGATCATGGGAAGCCAAGGTAACGGCGATCCAAAAAACTAAAGACTTGAACAAGCTGCCACTCGAGGAGCTCCTTGGATCTTTGATGACACATGAGCTCACAATGAAGCAACATAGTGAAGAAGAGTCCTCCCACAAGAAAAAGATAATTGCCTTTAAGTCTACTTCTTCTAACAAGGATCCCTCTTGCAGTAGCAGCAGTGAAGAAGAAGAAGACAATGAGGAAGATGATGAAGAAGCCCCTCTTGTGAGGAAATTCAGAAGATTCATCAACAGGAAAAAGCCTCTCCATAGGAAAAGAGTTCCCTCGAATTCCTTTAACAAGGATAAAGGTAAGGAAAGGGAAGGAGAGGGAATCGGATGTTATGAATGCAAGAAGTCGGGCCATTTCAGAGCTGACTGTCCCTTGCTGAAAAAGAGCAACAAACACAAGAAGAAGAAAGCTCTTGTTACCACCTGGACTGACACCGATAAATCATCATCATCATCGGAAGATAAACAAGAGAAAAAGGCCGACTTCTGTTTTATGGCGAACGAAAATGAGGTAATATCTGAAACACATTTAGATTTTACTTTTGATGAACTGTATGATGCTTTTAATGAACTAATGGATAAATATAAGACAATAAACCTTAAAAATAAAGAATTAAAGCTAACTAATCAAACTTACACTCATAAATACGATAAATTAAGGATAAGGACTCTATCATTAAAAAAAACTTAGAACTAATACTTTAATTAAAGATAACGAAAGACTAACTAAGGAAGTTTCAGAACTTAAAAACAGTAACCGAACTCTAAAAGATAACTTTACAAAAGATCTAAATTTACTAAAAACAGAAAAACTGAACTTAACAAAAAAACTTGAAAAATATAAATCTATAGTTGAGAAGTTTACCTTTAGTTCTGAAAAACTAGAAATGATTCTTAATAGTCAAAGAGCTGTATTTAATAAAGCCGGTTTGGGGTATAAGCCTAACAACAAGCAAAAATTTTTTAAAAACTTTTTTGTAAAAGTCGGAAAAAGTAAAACAAAAAATGTAACTTATTTTTGTTGTGGTAAAGTAGGACATATAGCAAATGTATGTAACCACAAAAAAAATGAAGTTAAAAGAAAGATTAAAAAGATTTGGGTTCCAAAAGGAACCAACATTACTAACCTTGAAGGACCCAAGAAAATTTGGGTACCTAAAATTGTATAATTTTCTTGTGTAGGAGTGTCTTGCAACCAAGGTCAACAAACACTGTTGGTACTTGTATAGTGGCTGCTCAAGACACATGACGGGTGACAAGGAGCAATTCTTCATCCTAGGGCCAAAAAGGGGAGGTGCGGTGACTTTTGGAGACAATAACCAAGGTCACATCATTGGTATAGGTAAAGTACAAATCACCCCTTCAACCTTTGTTGATAATGTACGATTTGTAAATGGTCTTAAGCATAACTTACTTAGCGTTAGTCAATTATGTGATAGAGGTTTTGATGTTTTGTTTAAGCCATCTTTATGCATCATAACCAACTCAATTGATAATAGCTTAGTATTCAAAGGAATAAGACGTGGCAACATTCATGTAGTAGATCTTGAAGATCTTGCCAAAAATAGCCGTTGCTTAGTAGCTAGTGATACTAAGGTCAATGATGCAAGTTGGTTATGGCACCGTAAATTAGGTCATGCAAGTATGGATACAATATCTAAATTAGTTAAAAGAGATTCTGTAATTGGTTTGCCAAAGATAAAGTTTGAGAAAAATAAAATTTGTGAAGCTTGTCAATATAGCAAACAATCTAGAAGTTCTTTTAAATCCATAAATTGTCTCTACAACTAGACCCCTTAAACTACTTCACATGGATCTATTTGAACCAACTAGAACCACAAGCCTTGGTGGAAACAAGTATGGTATTGTCATTGTAGATGATTTCTCTAGATACACATGGGTCATGTTTTTAGCTCATAAAGATGAAACATTTTCAGTATTTAAGAAATTCCATAAGGAAGTAACTAACGCAAGAAATGCTTCAGTTATAGCTATTAGAAGTGATCATGAAATGGAATTTGAAAAACATATATTTGAAAAATTTTGTAGTAAGAAGGGGATAACTCATAATTTTTCTGCACCTAGGACTCCACAACAAAATAAAGTGGTGGAAAGAAAGAATAGAACCTTAGAGGAAATGGCTAGGACCATGTTATGTGAAAGTGATCTTCCAAAGTATTTTTGGGGTGAAGCAATTAACACATCATGCTATATACTAAATAGAGTTTTATTGAGACCAATTATAAAGAAAATACCTTATGAACTTTGGAGAGATAGAAAGCCCAAGGTAAACTATTTTCATGTTTTTGGGTGTAGGTGTTTTATTCATAATAATGGCAAAGAAAACTTAGAAAAATTTGATTCCAAATATGATGAAGGTATATTTTTAGGATACGCTACATCAAGTAGGGCATATAGAGTATTCAACAAAAGAACTCTTGTAATTGAAGAATCTATTCATGTTGTTTTTTATGAGACTAATGATGCCTCTTCTAGCAAGAGAGTAGCCTTTGATGATGATGCAGGAATACTTGAGGAAAAGATGGATGACATGACATTACAACAGAATGAATCGAAGCAAATTTGAGATACTTCAACAAGCCAAGAGGTAATTGCTAATTATGGGCTTACAAAGGCTTGGAGGTATGCATACGGTCACCCCAAAAAATTAATTTTAGATGATCCATCTCAACCTGTTAGAACTAGAGCTTCTCTTAGGAACTTAAATAATCACCTAACATTTGTTTCACATTTAGAACCTAAAAACATTGGAGAAGCTGAAAATGATGTAAATTGGATAAATGCTATGCAAGAGGAACTAAACCAATTTACAAGAAACAAAGTATGAAATTTAGTAGAAAGACCCACTGAATACTTGATAATTGGAACTAAATGGGTATACAAAAATAAACTTGATGAAGATGAAGTTGTAGTTAGGAACAAGGCTAGACTAGTAGCAAAGGGTTATAATCAAGAAGAAGATATAGATTTTGATGAGACCTTTGCTCTTGTGGCTAGACTTGAGGCAATTAGATTGTTACTAGCATTTGCATGTTTTAAAGACTTCAAATTATTTCAAATGGCTGTAAAAAGTGCTTTCTTGAATGGGTATATTAATGAGGAGGTTTATGTAGAACAACCTCCTGGTTTTGAGAATCATCAATACCCCAATCATGTTTACAAACTAGATAAAACACTTTATGGTCTAAAACAAGCCCCTAGAGCATGGTATGAAAGACTTAGCAAATTTCTGTTAGACCATGAATTTTCTAGAGGGAACGTTGATACAACACTGTTTTTAAAAAGAAAAAACAAAGATATGTTAGTAGTGCAGATTTATGTAGATGATATTATTTTCGGTGCTCCTAACAATCGCCTCTGCGAAGAATTTGCTGTTTTAATGCAGAGTGAATTTGAAATCAGCATGATGGGAGAGTTGAATTATTTCCTCAGGCTTCAAATCAAACAATCTAAGGAAGGAATCTTCATCAATCAAGCTAAATACATCAAGAAGATGCTTAAGAAGTTTGATATGGATGGAAACAAACCAATCAGCACACCCATGAGCTCATCATGCAAATTAGACAAAAATGAATCAGGTAAGTCAGTAGATCAAAAGCTGTATAGAGGTATAATAGGTTCATTATTATATCTTACAGTAAGTAGACCTGATATCATGTTTAGTGTATGCATGTGTGCTAGGTATCAATCTAATCCTTAGGAATCACATCTAATTGCAGTAAAGAGAATCTTTAAATATCTAATAGGAACAAAAAACATAGGTTTATGGTACTCTAAAGAATCAAGCATAAACTTAATAGAGTATACTGATTCTGACTTCGCTGGTTGTAAACTTGATAGAAAAAGCACCAGCGGGTCATGTCAATTTTTAGGAGAAAACTTAATCTCTTGGTTTAGCAAAAAGCAAAACTCGGTTGCACTATCCATTTGGAAGCCGAATATGTTGCTGCCGGAAGTTGTTGTGCTCAAATCCTGTGGATCAAGCAACAACTTGAAGATTATGGCATTAAACAAGATAAGATTCCCATAAATTGTGATAATACAAGGGCCATAAATCTAACTAAAAATCCAATTCAGCACTCAAGAACTAAACATATTGAGATAAGACATCACTTCATAAGAGATCATGTGTTAAATGGTGATGTGATGCTTGAATTTGTTTGTACTGATGATCAACTTACGGATATCTTCACAAAACCCTTGAGTGAAGATCGATTTTGTACTCTTAGAAGAGGGTTAGGAGTGATTGATCCATTCTTGTGATACTCTTCTCTAATTCAGTGATTTTGATGATTAGCTTATGTTGGATGTAAGATTTCACGTCAGTGATTATCAAATCATTCCTTGAGATTTAAAGATTACCATATCCCTCTTTTGGCACGGAAATAATTGAGATTCTGGTTATGTGCTAGAGTTAGAGTCGACTCGAATGAATGTAAGAGTCGACTCATAGGCGAGTCGACTCGTGCATATTCTGGAGTCGACTCGAGTTAGAGTCGACTCGCGCCTTACCAGAGTCGACTTGAGGTCGGGAATCCGTCTTTTAAACCCTAATCGAAACGTCTTTTTTCCAAACTTTCTTTTCGGCTGCCACTGTTCAAAAGCCCTAGAGTCGTCTCCTACATCGTCCCCGACCCATTTTTGGCCCTTTCTCTCATGTTTTCTCCCATTTTTCTGGTCCTTCCCTCGGTTTTTAGGTCAAAATGCCTAGAAAAACCCCGTTGTCCCGAGCCGAAAGAGACCTTTCACCGCGAGCGGTGCCGAGAGACGGTCCAAGGCACGGAACGAACCCGTGAGGCCAACACCTCTGGTTCCTTCTCCGCCTAGGTCGGTTCTCTCGCGTCCGTGTGCCGGGAGGGTTGTCTCTATCAGGAGAAGAGTCAACTTTGACTTCCTCTCCCGGAAAGGGTTCACCTTAGGGCATCATCTTAGGGCCCAAAACCTAGAATATTTTTGCTCTTTTGACCTCCCTACCTACCCAGGGTTAGTTAGGAAATTCTATGGGACCGTCACACGGGGTGGCGGTGGTATTTAAGGGACAGTAGCAAATGTCCCTATCTTTGTCTCGGAGGATCTCATTGCTCGAGTCCTCCACCTCTCTCACGAGGGGATTGCTCCCACGCGTCCTACCGATAGGACAGAGGCCCTTACAGCCATTCTAGGGAGACCACCCCAATCCCCTATAGAGGAAGTGTTCGCAAATCAGCTTTCGGCTGAAATGCGACTCCTCCCAAGTATCATCTCTAGAACTCTCTTTCCCAAGACTGGTAGGTTTGACTTCGTTTCAGAAAAAGACCTAGCTTTGATGTTCTATATTTTACATGACACCCTCCTGAACTTTCCCAAACTCATCTATAGATATGTCTGTGAACCCCTAGACAAATCTAGGTTGAGTCTCCCTTATGGCATGCTTTTCACACTCATCGTTAGGGAGTTAGAAGTCCCTATCCCTGAGGGAGAACCCTCTCGCTCCCTTAGATACACTGACCACATCGGTGAGGGGACTCTCCACCGAATGGATTTCCACAAAGTGGAGGGTGTCTGGGTTAGGAGGACATCCACATCCACACCATCTGACCCCACTACTCATCACTCACCTAGCTCTGATCATGACCAGGACCACTCCACAGATCCTTCCACCTTCCCATCCACATCTGGTCCTTCAGTCCCTGCTGAGCCATCTACTTCAGCTGGACCCTCTACCGTACCACCACCTCAGCAGCCTCTAAAAGTCAGGATTAGCCCTGAGCAGCTCCGAGAGCTGAGAGGTTCATATAGTGCACCTTCCACTGACGTCATTCCCTCCACAGCAGCGAGGTATCCATGATGATTGCAGAAGTTAGGGAGGAGATGTCAAACATGAGGAAACTAGTCCAGGGTCAATACTTGAGCCTTACAGCCATAAAGGAAGACACGAGGCAGATGCGAGACAACATCAGAGAAGAGCTGGGAAGGCAGAGTCAAGGTGCGGAAAGGCTTGCAAATGCCTTAATCTTCAAACTTGACACCATCCAGGAAAGTGTGACCCAACTAGTTGAGACACAGGCTAAGGCAACCTTAGAGATCATCACATAACTAGGAAATGTATCTGAGGGGATGAGCCTGGTCCTCCGATCTCAGCGACTAAATTTGGGAGCCTCATCCTCCTCAGTGACTAGACGACCCTAGTGTATTTTTATTTTTATGATGTACAGTCCTTTGTGGACTTTCTGAGATGTATTCCATCTTGTACTTAATACAATGAATAGAGATTTACTTTTAAAAAAACTGTGCAATTTGACTTGTTATCTCTTTCTGTGTTATGTGCTTTTTGCTATGATGACAAAAAGAGGGAGAAAAATGTAAAGGAATATAAACAAGAAACATACTTAAGCAAAAAAAAAACACTAAAATGTAAAGGAATATAAACAAGAAACATACTTAAGCAAAAAAAAAACACTAAAATGTAAAAGAATATAAACAAGAAACATACTTAAGCAAAAAAAAACACTAAATTGTAAAGGAATCTAAACAAGAAACATTCTTAAGCAAAAAAAAAATTAATGTAATTTGTTCTTAGTGGATTCAATACCTCGAGGCTGATTATTTCTCTGTTGGGGTTCCTTAAGGAGTAATCTCCAGAATCTATTCAAGGGATATTCGGAGATTAGTTGAATCATATTAAAGAACAAATTGTCAGATTTTTCTTCTCTAATTAAAAGAAATTTAACAAAAATCTGAACAAAGTTCAAACAGAAGAGAATGCAAATATTGAGGGGGAGAATCTAAAACTTTAAGAAAGCAATATAAGCCAAACAATTGATTGCATGATTTGAAGGCTTATATAATTCCAAATGAAAAGAGGAGCTTTAATTTCAGAGTTTACTGACTCATACCTTTCAATTTTGGATAAATTAAATGACTAGACATTTGAATTCATTTCAAAACTTCGCAATGAATCACTTCTTGGATGAGTAATTCACTTTACAAATACTTAATATTTTGTCATCATCAAAAAGGGAAAGATTGTGGAGTGATTGATTATACCCCTATTTAATTTTGATGAGCTCAAAGCATTTGAGTATATTTTATGTTGTACTAATGAATTCAATCAAATATTTTAGGCAATTATATGAATTTCTGTTTAAGTGTCTCGAGCCTTGGTTTAAAGTAATTTGGCTAAGTGTTGAACTCAATTTGAAATAAAGTCTGAAGCTCGAGTCAACTCCGAAAGATTACGAGTCGACTCCATGTGTTTCAAAGGTTCTGGCACAAGCTCGAGTCGACTCCGGTACACTACGAGTCGACTCCGACTGAGAACAGACAGAAGGACAGAAAGATAAATTTCAGACCCTGTCACCGAGTCAACTTCAAAAGGTTTCGAGTCGACTCTGATGCTTGCCGAGTCGACTCCCGACAGTTTCGAGTCGACTCCAAGGAGTAACAGACAGAAAGACAGAGCGATGAATTTTAGACCTTGTTACCGAGTCGACTCCAGAAGGATGCGAGTCGACTCCGACGTTTGGCGAGTCGACTCCTAATTATGCCCGAGTCGACTCTCAGAAGAAAGCAGACTGAGAGGCAGAGAACCAAACTCAGTAACCCTGTGAATGAGTTGACTCCAAGAATTCCAGCGTCGACCCCCAAGTCAGCTGAGTCGACTCTAACAAAGTGCGAGTCGACTCCGAGGCAGTTCAGATCAACAGACAGAGGATCGGCTTTTCGGACTCTGAGAGCTGAGTCGACTCCAAGAAAACCCGAGTTGACTCGAGAGAGAAAAGCAGATAAATGGATTTCTGGAACCCTGAGAACGAGCCATCTCCAAAAGTGCCGAGTCATCTCTAGATATTGGCGAGTCGACTCCAGTTTGGTCCGAGTCGACTCCAGAACGGGACAAGCACTTTAATTCAAATCCTGAATAATGGGCGAGTCGTCTCCTATAAAGGGTGAGTCGACTCCAGTAACAGCCGAGTCGACTCCAGATCGCACGAGTCGACTCCGATCCCAACGGACACATTGTCAGGATGTGCAGACTGGATAGAACGGCTCCAAATCTGTTCCTAATGGCTAGTTTTCGAAAGAAACCCCTTAAATAGCCACAGTAAACAGTAGCAGACAACAAGAGAGCTATTCCATTCAAGTAAAAGGCATTTCCACCTACCAAGAGCTTCTCAAGAGTAAATACAAGCAAAAAAAGGAAGAAGTGCATTCAAGGCAATTCGACCAGTACTTCCTTCGCATTCAAGGCTCTCCTACTGTCCTCAAATCTTCAGCTCTTTCAGAGGAGACCCAAAAATCGAGAAGCCCCTACTTCCCAATCCAAAATTTGTTTGAGGGCTTCTAACTTTACTTTGCATTTATTGTTTTCACATATTCTTGTTTAGAAGCTTTCTCTGTGAAATCCCAAACTCTATTTTTCTTACTTGATTCAATCTAGGGATTGAATCAAAGATTGTAAGGTTTGTTGGTGAGCCAAATATAAAACCAACGGTGTAAGGTTGTGGTTGGTGAACCAGGAAAAACCAATTGGGTTTGATTGTGAATCCGAAAAAATAATTGGATGGTTCTAGTCGGTGAGCCTGTGAAAACCGACCGAGTTCGTTGTAATCTCGTGAAAACAACAAGTTGGGTTGTGAACTTGTAAAACAACCGGCTGTAATCCTAAGGATTATAGTGAACACCCAAGTGCAGCTTGAGGAGTGGACGTAGGAGCAAGAGTTGGCTCCGAACCACTATAAATTTGCATGTGTTTGTATTGGCTGCTGTCTCTTTCTCCTTCATTCACTTCATCTAGTAAATTAACTAATTTGATTGCAATAGATTTAGTTAATTACTTATCATAGTTTTAATTGGCCATATTTAATTCAAACCCAATTCACCCCCCCTCTTGGGTTGTCTTCTTGGGCAACAGTACCCCAATCCCCCATTGAGGAGGTTTTTTTGCAAATCAGCTCTCTACTGAAATGCGCCTCCTACTTAGTATCATCTCTCGCACCCTCTTTCCCAAAACTGATAGATTTGATTTCATTTTTGAAAAAGATCTAGCCTTAATGTTCAATATCTTACATGACGTCTCTCTTAACTTTCCAAAACTTATTTACAGTTATATTAGTGAACCCCTAGATAAACCTAGATTGAGTCTCCCCTACAGTATGCTCTTCACCTTGATATTTAGGGAGTTAGAAGTTCCTATCCTTGAGGGGGAACCCTCTCGTTCACTCTATTTCACTGACCATATGGGCGAGGGGACTCTCCACCGAATGGGTTTCCACAAGGTTGAGGGTATTTGGGTTAGAAAAGATTTCTCTACAATACCATCTGATCCCACTGCTCCTCTCTCTCCCACTTCTGAACATGAACCGGATACCTCTGCAGATCCCTCCACCTTCCCATCCACTGCTGGCCCTTCATCTACTGCTGGCCCTTCCTCCACTGTGCCACCATCTTAGCAACCCCTTGAGGTTAGGATTAGTAGTGAGCAGCTTCGAGAACTGAGGGATGACATTGTGAGGGAACTCAGAGGTACCACTAGTACACCCTCCACTGACTTGACCCCCTCCACTGTAGCAGTGTCTGTCATGATTGCCGAAGTCAAGGAGCAGTTGTCCAGTATGAGGAGTCTTATTCAGGGTCAGTATATGAGATTCTCCAAAATTCAGGAAGCTACCAAGCAAATGCAAGACTCGGTGAGGTCCTTGCTACTGAACCTGAATCAAGGAGTAGAAAGGGTAGCAAACGCAGTAATAGATAAACTTGATACAATCAACGACAGCATAACCCAACTGACCCAAACCCAAGCTAGCACTACTTCAAAAATTATTGCGCAACCGGGGAATGTCTCTGAGGGAGTTCGTCTGCTTCTGGAGTGTCAGCGTGGGAATATTGGAGCTTCTTCTTCTTCTTCTATATGTCCTTAGACTTGTATTTTGTTTCATTGTCATTTAAAGTCCTTCTGGACTTTCAATAATTGTACTCAATTTTGTAATACTTACAATGAATTGAAAAGTCTTATCTTTATATCAGAATTTGTGTATGCTTTCTGTGTTTTGAGTACAATGTACTTCTATGTCTCATCTTGTATGTTTTGACTTTTGATACTTCACCTTTTTGCTATGATGACAAAAAGGAGGAGAACATATGATATATTGTAAATAAAGGAAATCACTAAACAAGAAAACCTTTAAGCAAAATGTGATTTGTTCTTAGTGGATTCGATACCTCGAGGCTCATTATTCCTCCATTGGGGCTCCTCAAGGAGTAATCTACAGAATCTATTCAAGAGATATTCGGAGATTAGTTGAATCATATTCAAGAACAAATCGTCAGATTTTTCCTTCTATAATTAAGAACTTGAGTTCAAGTTTACAATATTAAGAGAAAATTTAGAAAAACTTGAACAAAGTTTAAACAAAATTGAATGCACATGTTGAGGGAGAGAATTTGAAATTCTAAGAAAGCAAATTCATTAAAGACATATAAGCCAAACAATTGATTGCATGATTTGAAGGCTTATATAATTCCAAATGAAAGGAAGAGCTTTAATTTCAGAGTTTACTGACTCATACTTTTCAATTTTGGATACACTAAATGACTAGACATTTGAATTCATTTCAAAACTTCACTATGAATTACTTCTTGAAAGTGCAATTCTCTTTACAAATACTCAATGTTTTGTCATCATCAAAAAGGGAAAGATTGTGGAGTGATTGAGTATTCCCTAATTGATTTTGATGAGCTCAAAGCATTGGAGTATGTCTTATGTTGTTCTATTGAATTCAATCTAGTGTTTCAGGCAAATCATTATGAAAATCTGTTTAAGTGCCTCGAGCTTTGGTTCAAAGCATTTTGGCTAAGTATTTAACTCAATTTGAACTAAAGTTTGCATCACGAGTCGACTCCGGAACTTTGCGAGTCTGACTCCGGGATACTTAAAGTTTTTGGTACAAGTTCGAGTCAACTCCGGAACTCTCCGAGTCGACTCCGATTGATAATAGACAGAAAGACAGAACGATGAATTTTAGACCCTGTTAGCAAATCGACTTCAAAAGGTTTCAAGTCAACTCCGATGTTTGGCGAGTCGACTCCAGATGGTCCCGAGTCGACTCCAAAGGGTAACAGACAGAAAGACAGAACGATAGATTTTAGACCCTGTTACCGAGTCGACTCCAGAAGGTTGCGTGTCGACTCCGACACTTGGTGAGTCGACTCCAAGTTTGTCCGAGTCGACTCCCAGAGAAAAGCTGTCTAAAAGGCAGAGACTCAGTTTCGGAGACCCTGTGAACGAGTCGACTCCAAGTGTTTCAGAGTCGACCTTCAAGATTAGACGAATCGACTCCAACAAGGCCCGAGTCGACTTCGATGCAGAATAGCTCAAAAGACAGAGAATCAGTTTTTACGGTCTCTAAGAACGAGACGTCTCCCGAAGATCTCGAGTCACCTCTCAAGTCAGCCGAGTCGACTCCAAGTAAACCCGAGTCGACTCGAGAAAGAAAAATAGAAAGTTGAGTTTCTAGAACCCTGAGAACGAGCCGACCCCCAAGTGCCCGAGTCGTCTCCAACTGTTGACGAGTCGACTCCAGTTTGGTCCGAGTTGACCCCAGGACGAGGCATGCACTTTAATTCAAATCGGAAACAGCGGGCGAATCGTCTCCAGTAAAATGCGAGTCGACTCCAGTAACAGCCGAGTCGACTCCAGATCGCACGAGTCGACTACGATCCCAACGGATGCATTGTCAGGATGTGCAGACGGGACAGAACGGCTCCAAATCACTCTTTAACGGCTATTTTTCAAAAGGAATCACTTAAATAGTCAGAGTGAATAGTAGTAGACAACAAGAGAGCTATTCCATTTGAGCATTAAAGCATTTCAACCAGCAAGAGCTTCCGTAGAGTGAATCCAAGAAAAAGAAGGAAGAAGTGCATTCAACTCAAACCAAAAAGTGCTTCCTTCGCATTCAAGGCTCTACTACTGTCCTCCATCCTTCAGCATATTCAAGAGGAGACTCAGAAATTGAGAAGCCCCCACTTTCCCATCTAAAATCTGTTTGAGGGATTCTAACTCAACTTTGTTTATATTGTCTCACACTTGCTTTTTTAGAAGCTTCTTCTTGTGAACTTTAAACTCTTATTTTGTATACTTGATTCAATCAGGGGATTGAATCAAGGGTTGTAAGGTTGGTTGGTGAGCCAAAGATAAAACCAATGATGTAAGGTTGTGGTTGGTGAACCGGAAAAAATCAACTGGGTTTGATTGTGAACCCGGAAAAATAATTGAGTGGTTCTAGTCGGTGAGCCTGTCAAAACCGACCGAGTTCGTTGTGACCTCGTGAAAACAACAAGTTGGGTTGTGAGCTTGTAAAACAACCGGCTGTAATCCTAGGGATTATAGTGAACTCCCAAGTGCTGCTTGGGAAGTAGACGTAGGAGCAAGAGTTGGCTCCGAACCACTATAAGTCTCTCTGTGTTTGTATTGCACCTTGTCTCTTTCACTCTCTTCACTCATTGCATCTTGTGATCTAACTAATTCATTTGCAGTAGGTTTAGTTTATCGCTCACCTTATTTTTAATTGGTCAATAATTAATTAAAACTCAATTCACCCCCCCTCTTGGGTTGTCTCCTTGGGCAACACTTATGTTGCCCTAATTAACCATGGTCACTAGTTAATTTAATCCGAGATGGTAGATGACTATTGTGCTTGTGGTTACTCGGGTCCCTGGACACAAACAAACTCGTCCCTGCTGCAGATCACCTCCTGGATGGCCGCATCCTTGTACCTGCACTTGATCCTTGTACAGTTCCGGCGTAGAAAATGGTTCGCTGCTGGAGATGGAGAAGAAGAGAGAGAGAACGAGCGGGGGCCTCGGCCTCCATCGCGCACCCCACCCCCCGGGTGCCGCCCCGCGGCCCTCCATCGGCGTCCGCCGCTGCTTCTTCTTCCTCCCTTCCCCGCTCGTTCTCTCTTTCTCTTCTCCTCCTCCATCTCTGATAGGTTTTCTCTCTCGATATGGCCCGTACCGACTCATGCTGCCGAGCAACCGATACGATGCCCGGTACCGACACAGTAGACCTTGGGCAATAGTGATGATATTGGTGGTGGGGGCAATCGAGGTGGCGATCCTAGGGCTATCAAGGGGGTTGAGGGGGTGGCAGTGGCAGCAACCACAGCGATGGAGATCGCCGTTGTCCCCCATCATGCCAAAGTCGAACAGGTAAGACGATGTGAGAAACCTGAAAAGCCTAAGGCACATCGTAGATGCATGCACAAGCATAGGATGTGTGACAGCACCAAGGTGACGGGCCGTGGCCCAGTCTCGTCCTGGACCACGTTTGGGACCATTTTTTCTATCATGTTTTCGTATTAAGCAACGTGGCTGATGGCAGAAAGTTTAAATTTGAGGGTTAAAGAAGGATAGAAAGGTAAATCTAAGAGATAAGGGAATAAGGAAAGAATAGCGTTTATGCTTAGCTCTACTCCCCCTAAACTTCAATGGTCCCACCAAACACTAGAGAAAACAACCGTCCATTGATCAATTAGAGTTGATCTAATTTAAGGTGTTTGTTGCAATTTATATTAACATTTTCTGGATCAGTTTATAAATAATGGTAAAGGGAGGCTTTATATATAATATAAACAAAATACTGGACGTGCTTTGTGTTAGCCTAGATGCATAAATATTATTGATAAATCAATAATTAAATATTTCTAATATTCAAAAATAGTAAATAAGAAGAATAAACTAGTAAATAATTAACTTGACAATATAATAATAAAATGAAGAAAGAGAGAGAAGATGGCCTATGGATCGAAGCACGTTGATGCGTTGTCCCAGGAAAGTTTATACCCCCATGCACGGGTCTGCTGGCATAGATCTCTTAGAGACACGACGACCCAATACAGAATCACGTCTTCCCCGTCAGTGCGCCTCCAGGAAAGAAAGAAGAGCACGTTCACGCTTGTAGATACCTCAAAAGAAACTTAGAAAAATTATGAGGAGAAGAAAAATTTTCTTTATTTCTTTCCTCCCTAATGATCCCTAGAGCCCTTTTTATCTAGACTCTTGGAATAAGGAAAAGAGAAAATTTTGATTGTGGTTTGAAATGATCCCTAGAGCTCTTTATATAGGCTCAGGCACGTCAAAAGAAGAAGATTCCCCTCCTGCAGATTGATGACGTGTCTTCTTGTCCTCCTTTCATTCTTCGGCTTATTGCATCTTGGTCGTCCATGTTTTCTTCCTTCTTCGAGGGACCTTTTCATGCTTGCTCTTGCGCTGGATGCATGACACTTGTGATGGCCTACTTCCTTTGGGAATTTTTCCATGTTTGCTCCCTTGCTTGTGTGCGGATGCTTGCCACTTGGCCGTTGACCAATTTGGTTTTTAAAATTTTAAAATATTTGATTTAATTCAACAATCCCCCACATAAATTAAATATTTAAAAAATTTAAAATCAAAATAAAATTAAAAAAATCAAAATAAAATGCTGAGTATCTTATATTATGTAATAGGTGTAGGTACCTTTTAGTTTGAACCTGCACTTAGTGACAATTGATTATCTCTGTGGAGCCAAGGTGGACTATGCCTTAAACATTGGTCCATGGCTCAGATTTCATCAACAGCACACATAATATAGCATGAACATGCTCGAAGCGGGTTTGCGCTTTACGACCATGCGCAGGTATCTCTTCATGTGTGTTATTAGGAAACAGCCCACTTTCCACAGTCGCGGCCTCACGACTACACGCATATAGGTGAATCCTAAAAAGGGTACAAGCAAGTAGGTACCCTGCCTCATGGGTCTCGGATTCATTAAGAATAAAAACTTAACTTAACCCTTGCTTTTTATGAGCACTGTTGCCCTAAGGATGGGAAAAACAAATAGTGCTCCTCATTAGTCACCTATCTAGCTTGTTTCTACCCATTGAACCTTTTCAGGTTGGGTTACCACCGTGGTGACTTTACTTATGGGCTTAGCCCCATCCCCTTCGACAACTCTAGAAGCACTATTCTAGACAATCCTTTGGTAAGCTGATTAGCTAGATTCCTTTCGTATCTTACAAAATTTAGTGCAATCAAGTTATTCTTTAATTTGCATCTCAATGATTTATGGCACACTTTCAAGTGCCTATTCATTTTCACATTTGCATTTTCTTGATTGCATTTATCCATAGCAGATCTACAGTCACAATGAATAGATATAGAAGGTAATGGTGAAGTCACAAGAGGTAAATCTATCAGTAGATCTCTAAGCCACTCGACCTTAATGCTAGTGGTATCTAGGGCAATCATTTCAGATTTCATGGTGCTCCTAGCCACAACAGTTTGTTTGATAGACTTTCATGATATAGCTGCACCTCCTAAAAGGAAGACAAAACCAGTGGTGGATTTGGTGTCAACTGTATCACTGATCTAATTGGCATCACTATAGCCTTCCAGAACAGCAGGATAACCACAATAGTGTAATCCCAGAGATATGGTACCCTTAAGGTATCCGAGAATTTTTTCTAGAGCAGTCCAATGATCATTATTAGGATTGTGAGTATATCTACTGAGTCGGTTCACAGAGTATGCAATATCAGTTTTGGTATAATTTGCAAACAATCCTAAAGAACCAATGATCTGGGCATACAAGCTTTGATTGACTGGATCACCTAAGTTCTTCTTTAGATGAAGAGATGGATTATAGGGAGTAGATACAGGATGACAATCAGAGTAATGAAACTTTTTAAGAATCTTCTCCACACAGTGGCTTTGGGACAAAGTTATTCCATCTTCATTCCTCATAATTTTAGTATTAAGGATTAGGTCTGCTTCTCCTAAATCTTTCATATCAAATTTTAGAGATAAAAATTGTTTTACTTCATTAATAATTTCTAAGTCTATTCCAAAAATTAGGATATCATCTACATATAGACATAAGATTATAATTTTGTTATTCTTCTTTTTATAATATACACATTAATTTGTGTTATTAATTTTAAATCCATTAGTTAAGATTATTTCATCAAATTTAAGGTGCCATTGTTTGGGGGCTTGTTTTAGACCATAAAGAGATCTAATCAACCTACATACCTTTTTCTCTTGACCTGGGACAATGAAACCTTCGGGTTGGTTCATGTAGATCTCTTCATCTAGGTCCCTATTCAAGAAAGCGGTTTTAACATCCATTTGATGTATAACCAGCTAATGAATGGAAGCGAAGGCAACAAGGATCCTAATGGTAGTGATTCTAGCTACAGGGGCATAAACATCAAAGAAGTCAATCCCAAATTTTTGAGTAAAACCTTTGGCTACTAATCTAGCCTTATATTTGACTACAGTTCCATCTGGTCTAAGTTTCTTCTTAAAGATCCATTTACACCCTATGGGTTTACTTCCTGGGGGTAGGTCTGCCAATTTCCAAGTGTGGTTTTGGATTATGGATTGCATTTCATTATCTATTGCTTCTTCCAGAAGAAGGCACCTAGAGATTTCAAGGCATCCTCTAAAGAAGTAGGAGAGTTTTCTATTAGAAATATGTAGTAGTCTTCTCCAAAGTTCTTTTCAACTCTAGTTCTTTTACTTCTTCTAGGTTCAGTTTTGTTCTTCTTCTTCTCTAAATCTGGTTCTGCTAGAATTAGTCCCTAAATTATTATTGGTATTTATTTGATCATTTATCCTTATTTTAAAGAAAAATATACTTTCAAAGTTGATTGCATCTTTTGCTTCCATTATGGTGTTGTTATTAATTTCATTTATTTGAGAGTTAAACACTAAAAATCTATTAGCATTACTCTCAATTGCATATCCTATAAATATTGCATCTACTGTTTGGGTCCAATTTTCTTTCTTTTATTTTCTGAAATTTTTACTTTAGCTAAGCACCCCCACACTTTTAGGTATTTTAAGTTAGGTTTTTTATATTTCCAAATTTCATGTGGAGTTTTATCATTATGTTTGAATGGAATTCTATTCAAGATATAAGATGCAGTTACTAGTGCTTCCCCCCAAAGATTTTCTGGTGCACCTGAACTAATTAACATAGAGTTAACTATATCCATTAAGGTTCTATTCTTTCTCTCAGCTACTCCATTAGATTGGGGTGAATAAGGAGCTGTCACTTCATGAATTATCCCATGTTCTTCACAGAACTGGGTAAGCTCAAATGAGGTATATTCACCTCCTTTATCAGACCTTAAGATTTTAATCTTTTTATCTAGTTGGTTTTCAGCTTCTGCTTTATAGACTTTGAATTTATTTAAGACCTCATTTTTAGTTTTGATAAGATAAAGGTAACGATATCTAGAAAGGTCATCTATGAAAGTTATAAAATATTTGTTTCTACCCCTTGAGGTTCTTCTTGAGTCACATATATCACTATGTATGAGTTTAAGAAGATCAGAATCTCTACTTACAGAGTAGAAGGATCTCTTAGGTAATTTGGCCTCTACACATATCTCACATTTGTCATTATTCTTAAGTTCTGATTTTGGGATTAAATTCAAGTACATTAAAAAGCAAATATAATGATCGAAGATATTTTCTCACAAAATGCCTATGACACTCTTGTATAGACCTAAGACTTATGTGCCATACATGGCTTGTTTGCGGGATAATTGAAACTACTTCCTAATCAGCCACATGGGGAAGAAATTCAAACTCAAACTTCTCTCATGCAGGGCACATGCTGAAAATCAAATGAGGAAGGTAAGCAAATGGGTTAGACCCATGACTGACTTTAGTAATGCTCTCACCAATGGCTGAAATCAAGCCTAGGGTGGTGAGCCAGAACCGCATTTGATTCCGCCACCTCCTAAAGTTTTGACTATTAAACTTTTTAGGTTTAGCACTAAGGTTTTCAGATGTGTGGGAAGCCATTGATAGAAAGAGATTGATTTGTAGCTTAACAAAGTTTTGACACATGAAAATGAAAAGGTTTATTTCAAATTATTGCACCGATATCTAATTTAAACTTTAGATGTCTGGTTGAAAAATCTAAAGAATAACAACCAGATTAGCTCCAGAACGGTGGTGGAGCACTTGGCTCACTTAAGTACCAGCCTTTCTTAGGCACGTATGCCTTTTTGACAAGCTTTTCTTAGACACCGTTATTCAATAGATAATATCACTAGATATCGTTCAATTTCATCCTAAGTGCAATATTAAGCTAGCTCCTATGAATTAACCAATTTCCGAATTTTCATTTGAATGAAATCTAGAAATTACTCCATGAGGAGTCCAAATGGAGGTATTAATAAACCTCTTGGAGGTTAAGCAATCTAATATTTTGCTTTGAAAATTAAGTACTAAAGTAAAGCTAGCATAAATGTGTAACAACTAAAATATAACAATTTACAATTATGTAGCAAAATATATAATAAATGTTACAATTTAAAATCTCGTGCTACCAGTACATAAATTTTCCTGGATTGTTAGTCTAGATGCATAAATATCATTGATAAATCAATAATTAAATATTTATAATATTCAAAAACAGTAAATAAGAAGAATAAACTAGCAAATAATTAACTTGACAATATAATAATAAAATGAAGAAAGAGATAGAAGATGGCCTGTAGATCGAAACACGTTGATGCGTTGTCCCAGAAAAGTTTATGCCACGCACGGGTCTGCTGACATAGATCTCTTAGAGATACGACGACCCAATACAGAACCACGTCTTCCCCGTCAGTGCGCCTCCAGGAAAGAAAGAAGAGCACGTTCACGCTTGCAGATACCTCAAAAGAAACTTAGAAAAATTATGATAAAAAATTTTTTTTTATTTCTTTCCTCCCCAATGATCCCTAGAGCCTTTTTTATCTAGACTCTTGGAACAGGGAGAAGAGAAAATTTTGATTATGGTTTGAAATGATCCCTAGAGCCCTTTATATAGGCTCAGGCACGTCAAAAAAAGAAGATTCCCCTCCTGCGGATTGATGATGTGTCTTCTTGTGCTCCTTTGATTCTTCGGCTTATTGCATCTTGGCCGTCCATGTTTTCTCCATTCTTCGAGGGGCCTTTCCATGCTTGCTCTTGTGCTGGATGCATGACACTTGTGATGGCCTACTTTCTTTGGGAATTTTTCCATGTTTGCTTCCTTGTTTGTGCGCGAATGCTTGCCACTTGGCCGTTGACTAATTTAATTTTCAAATTTTTAAAATATTTGATTTAATTCAACACTTTGCATTGCAGAAACTTTAATGCATATGATATCAATATGGAGTTTACTGACATTCTGTTTCCTTTTGGGGAAAAAAATTACTTACCTTGTATCCTTTGGGGGCTGCAGTAAGTACACAGACAGTAAGGTAACCATTGCTGAGTCCTAAAAATGATGTCAACATAATCATCCATCCTTGGTCTCCATACTTTGCTGTGAAGTAGAATGCTGGAATGAATAAGAATCGTGAAAGAATTGCGACCATGAGACCTTTCCGTGACGTCAACTTGAGCCATTTTAAAAGAGGTAGATATCTCCCTATGAGGTCCCACACGTTATACATAGCAATCAAGACAAGAGCATACCTAAATGACAAACAAGATAAATAGTGAGCAACATCAGTCAGCCATAGTAGATAAAGTTTGAAGGCTTCATATTTCATAAACTACATGGAACATACTAAGATCCTTAAGTTTTTCCTTTATTCTGACCTCCAGGTTTTGAAAAGGTAGCAAATCAGAACATCATTAACTCAGCATAATATTTCACAGGTCAATTTCGTTCCAAAGAAAAAAATATAATTTTCCAGGCAAATGAAGATCCTAAAGTGTTGTAAGAAGCATTATGCTGAAATGCAAGAAAAAATTTGAAAAATATGGAAATGATTGCTACCTGCTCAGAGGTAACACGTATTGCATGTAAACTATAACGAACTATGCAAGCATGGATTTCCCTACATTTATTACCAAATCTCAATGAATTGAAAATATTGACAGATCATGATAGACTACTGATACAAACACTTACCATGAACCCAAGCTGTGGGACCCAGTATCCTCAGACAAGAATCCAGGGAAAATTGACAATGTCAAAACATATATCAGATATACATCAATTGCATAATCTATATTTTGCAATAACAACTGTTTGTTTGTCAAACGCTCGGAGAGTTTGGGGTCCTCTTCAGCCTGCAAGAAATATTTATTTTAATGTGGAAACAAATGTTTTGTTTCTAAGGAAACCAGTTTGCAAATTAAATGTTTTGAATAGCCATGAAACTCTCAACAAGATACGGACTCCTTGATGACGTTGCTTTTGGATGCCAGCAGCAGCAAGATCAGCAGAAACTGTCATAGATCCTTCTGCAGCTGCTTTTAAACGGTAGTACTTCACAATCGGCACCTTGGGGAAGATGAATGCATACAGTAGCACAGAGAGTAGCTCGAAAAATCCTGAGATCGCGAAGAACATCACTGCAAGGGGAAGTTAGATAACAATTATTTATAACATTCCTGAAGACACATATCAACCTTGTCCTGTCAAAAGATACCAGGTGAGACAGGAATTGATATGATAATTAGCTGATATAATCGATGCTCAATTCACGATAAGGGAGCATGATTATCTCATTGAGAGATTTGTGTGTATTGCAGGGTTCATTACCTGAAGGACGTCATGAATCAATTGGTGTTCTACTTATGAAACTTAAGAAACTACTTTCAATAGTATGTGAACTGCAATTAGTCTGAGTAACTTTGAATTCTTAGACAGTTACAGTTGTTACTCCAATAGGAGGTGAGGATTTAATTTAATATAGTCTGAGAAGCCAAATAATAATCCGGGAATTGATTGAGAAAATAACTTTTGGGTCACTAGAGTATGTGCTGTTAAAATTATCTGAATGCCTCATGTAATTTAAACTTACTGAAAAAATTCAAGTTTCAATTTGCAGAACCAAATGGTCTAAATATTAAAGTATAAAATGAAATGGATGATATATTCTCTACTTATCAGTACCACAGATCTGCTAAAAGTCTATACGCACTTGCTCCCTTGCGAAGACCATCTTGGCTGTTCTCAAAAGCAGCCTTTGTTATTAATCTCAAAGCAGAGGTTAGTGCCCCAGATGCGGCCAAGCCAGCCAAGAAGGACTGCAGTTTTACAAGGAGAAAAGGCTCATGAATGTGAGAATGCTGCTCCATATGAAAATTAAATTTGAGAAAGGTAATTTGTAGAAGGATTACCTGATTGAATTCTGAGCACATCAAGAACAGATCACCAACCATTCCCCCCTGAACATGAGCATCAGCAACTCCAAATGCTGCACTGATAGAACATACACCAATAAAGACTCCAATCCCACCTTTTCCAGATGTTGCCACATCCAACTACGATTGAAACATGCTATGTCATCAACTGGATTTGAGAAAACCTTGATGGTAACCACTTAAAATTTGAGGAAAGATCACATTTACTTATTTCAAAAATAATAGATACGTACCACAATTAGGAGCAGAGAACTTAAGAAGAACAGAGTATATCCAATTAGGTTGCGTTTTCTGGTGTTGAGCTTTGCTTCATTATATGCTAGTATTGCAACTGTCCCAAGGGCAAAAGGTTGATAAACAAGTGTAAGCACTCTTGTGGGGTGGTACCTCTGCAATAGGAGAAATCTACAGGTAATTTATTCAAGAATTCATCTATCGCTCATTGATCAGAAACTTTGCATCAGTACTTCATACAGTACATTCTCCTAGAGCATTGAAAAACACATATTTGAGCATAATAACGCAACAACAAAGTCTAATTACAAATATATATACTATTCCTGAATGAGATAATTTCAGCTTCATTACACAAATTAGATGATGGCTTGAGGTAAAACTTCACTTTGGGTAGCTCACCTCGTCACGAAGTTGGACAAAGTCAGGTTTAATGGCACTAGTTATTGAATGTTGAAGTCAGTTTAGCAACAAATATTAGAATCTATTCGGACCGTTTCTGCATAGATTCCCCAAAGCTGACCCAGCCTTCATGGGATTAATACTCAGCTGTATGCATTATCAGAAACATATAGTAAATGTGCTAGACGTGTAGCTTTGTTCAACAGATTAGTGGTAGAAATGGACAAGTTAAGCACAAGCATGTAGTCCCTAAAAATCGTCACAATAACCTAAATCACATATGACCGCTAGAGTGATACAATGAAGAATTGTTCCACATCAACTAACACCTTACACTGTCTGTTGGATAGAATAGATTCACTCGAACTTTGCATGCTAGCATAAATTATCTGGACATATACCTCATGTATTTCTAGCCATGAAAAACAACAATATTTAATTTGCCAATAAATGGCATTCCTTCCTGTCTCCAAACTAAATAAAGCTCGTAATCCATATGTCATCCCCAACAATATACATCAAAAACACTAAACTTTTGGTTTCTGATATGCTAAAATAAGTAAAGCTGGAAAGTTATCTACATACATCATAGCCAATTTGATTTTATTCAAATTTCATAGCTTAAATCCTAGGATTTGATTCTGAACATCAGTTCCTGGCTTGTTATTCCTTCTTCTGACAACTCGTAATGGAACACATTATACAAAGTAAAAACAAATTTAGTATAACATAAAATGATATTATACATGACAAGGATGCCCAATCAGAACTGATTCAAGGGAACATAAAATCAACATACCTTGAAATTGATCAAAACAATAAACATCAACAAATGGGCAGGTATCTCCCAGCAAGGTAGTTTTCAGGAATATGGGTATACCACAAACAGGACAGAAAACAGAACACGGTGCATATAAATGAGAATTATTATATGGCTAGAATGACACAAAAAGACACTAGTGACAGAATGACACAAGGTGATGGTGAAAATGGGAAATAGGTGCTTACGGGGAAGAGGTAAATATAGTAATCTTCAATTGTTAACATGCTATTCCATGCGAAAAGGGATCCGTTTCCCAGAAGCCAGCAGATGATCATTGCTATGTACTTGCCCTGTTCATTTGTGGAAAGTAATTAGTGGTTTCTGCAGAACAATCACTGAATTGCACATTGCTTCCACTTCTTTTTGAGTAGAAGTCGCCTGGAACAACTTAGCAGAAACTTGAGGGTTAGATAAAGCACCTCATTTCTACTGGCTTCACTGGTTTCAGTCTGGTAACTCATGATCGATTCCCTTCAACCACTCCTTTAAAAGCACCAAAAGAAGAAAAAGAGCACAAAATTAAAACAGCATGGCATAACTTTTCTGATAGCATAATGTGGCAGATTGAGAAGAAACAAGGGCTAGATTACTGTCTCCGGTTCAAGGAACTTGCAACAAATAATGCTATTCAAAACCCACATGCTGCTGGTGATAAAATGATGCATATTTCATATACTTAACTAATGAGCATGCTCATAAAGTTGATAATTTAAATTCTAAAAAAAAAAAAGTTGACAAAACTGTAAAAACTACAAATATCAGATTAACAGGTAGGAATTCTTGCATATATAAATTTTATGCTTTCGATTTATATGAAGAATTCTTGCATAAAATATGGCCAGAATTCTATTTCATATCTATATGCCTTTCTTCTACCCAGCCATTTGCTCTCTCTCTCTCTCTCTCTCTCTCTCTCTCTCTCTCTCTCTCTCTCTGAGGAAAATATAACACTAGTAGCTATATCAGTGATCACTAAATCGACAGGCATATCAGCATCTGAAATTACATCCTGCCTTCTATAATATCAAATTAAATAATTTAGAAATACTGATTAGGGTAACCTCGTAAAAAGGATGCATGTATCCATATCAAAGTAAAGAATATGAGAGCAGATCAATATCAATGTCCAAAAGAAAAAATATATCACCAAAAATATCTCTGAACTAAAAAAAAGAATAATTAAGTCCTTATTCGTCACATTAGTCATTATTCGTAACCCTAGTCCAACTTCACTCAGAAAGCTTCTCCATATTTAATTTCCTCATGCACTTCAATCATTGTAATATCCACATACACAATAAAATGAAACAAAATTTCGTGTGTAGTACACCAATAAGAGTTTTGATTATCAGAGAGATTCTCATGCAGAAAAACGGGAAGTATACGCCAAAGGAATTATACATTCAGAGATAAAAAAAAAAATTAATTTTGTCTTGCAATTGAAAGGCTCCTTGTAGCCAAAATTCTCGGAGGAAAAACTTAAAAGCAAAGTCAAAAGACTAAGGTGCCACACTGATAAGAGGATTCATAAACTACAAATAAAACAAAAGTTTTACCAATTAAAACAGACACCAGCTGGAAAAAGGCCCCTTTACCGTAAAATAAGTTGAGAACAAGTAATGGACGATGCCCCTAAAAAATATATATATTGCTAATAAAGCATGCATAGCAATATGTGAAGGTTCGAGCCCACTCAACAAACCAGGTCGCGCCTTATTCTATCTTGCACTAAAATCAGGGGATGTTTGCAGAGAAAACCTAAATTTTAAAAACAAAGATACAAAAGGAGTATAATAATTTATACATTAAAGAATGGCTGAAGCAACACTACAAGAATTTCATTGACAGGTTGAAGGGACCCCACGACAAATAAGAAAAATAGCAGAGGATAAAAAAAATCAAGAACTTGAGGAACCGATGAGAGGGAACAGAGGATAAAACAACTGAAGGAATCTTGAGGACCGACCAAAAGAACATCACCGGCAACCAAATAAAAAAATCCAGAATTTTTCATAGCAGAGGATTCTTGAGACAGAGAGTCTGCTCGTATTACAAGAACTTTATCAAACATAAAGATTCAAACACCTAAATGAAGAGACGAGAGGGAAGAACAAAGGAGACAGAAACCTCATCAATCTCTCCGACACCAAAGGAGTAAAAACCGTACCTCTATGCCGTGGCCGCCACTCAAGAACGCAGATCAAACACAGTCTCTCTTCTTCACAAGATTCAAGAACTCATACAAAGAACACCAGGGAAACCAGAGGAGACCCACCTAAAACAAACAACAATACGATCTTTTGTTGCAAAACAGAGGTTTCTCAGAACAAAAAACATGCTCACAGAGAAAATCCAACGAGACCAAAAAAAAAAAACCAGAAAAAAAAACAAAAAATACGAAGTAAATACCAAGGGTTCCCGCAGTCTAAACAGATACAAAGACGAAGGCAACAAACAGTCGAGTGGAAGAAAGAAAGGATAAGAAAGCATACTCTTGGAGAGGTGGAAGATTCCGTCCCGGATTTGAAACGCTACGAGAGTGATTCAGGAATCCTTCTTAAATTAACAGTTTTGGCGAGTCAAAAGGGGAAGGACAGCTGGACAATGCTTACTTTATGGAAAGAAAAAGGATTCGGCATCGAACAGATGGCATGTGAGAGGGATCCAAGAAATGCAAAAGGGAAAGGACAGGGTGGAAACTTCCGTCCGGGATTGGAAACGCTAGGAGAGGGAGAGATTCCGGAATCTTTTTTCTCATAGAGCCAAAGGGGCAAGGACAACTCGAAGATTCTTGTTGTGGTTGAAATTCCTGCCAAAGGGGAGTCGAGGGGACACCGGCCGGACGGAGAAGAGGGCCACCTTCAATGCTCCGGGGTGCCTCCACAAAGACGCCAGCCGGGACGGAGAAAGGGTGCTGCCCTGCTGTCCAGGGTACCTGCACAAATCCTTCGTCGAGGATTTCAACGAAGGCCCTCCGATAGCTAAGTTAGCAGAGTTTTTTGGAGGGTCCTATTTTGGAAGCCAGAGTCTCTTATTCCCTTTGGGAGGGAGAGTATTGAGAATCCTCTGGAGTACCTTTTCATGGCCTTTTTTATATTTCTTACCAGAGTGCCCCCGTAGCGGAGGTATGGCCCCTTGCAGGCAAGATATGGCCCTTAGTAGGTATAGCAGGGTATGACTCCTGGCAGGTCTAGCAGGATATGGCCCTAGTTGACACGTCATAGCGTGGCCATCAAGCAAAGTACGACACTGTGAGGCTGCTGCAGGTGATAGCCGTGGCATATGCTTGGCGAGGTCAGCTCGGTTCTCTGATGGAGGTTGGCTCGGGCCTCATGGTGGGGCCGAGGTCAGCCTGGCTCTTGGCAGGGCCGAGGTCGGCTCGATCTCTGGACGTAGTCAGCTCGCTCGGCGGGGTTTGGGTGGTTCCATGCCAGAGTAGGACGATCCATTTTATCTCCCATCATTTGCCCCTCGACTTTCGAGTTCGAGTCGTTCTTTGGCTCGAGCGAAGCAAGTAATCAAGTCGTCGATCGTTCTGCGATACAGCCAGATGTTTGTGAAGATATGAGGGCTGAGTAGGGCGCACCTCTTAAGTTGCTGGAGCTGGTGGTTTTAGGCCGAGCTTGGGTGGTTTGAGCTGCCACGTCATTCTAAGCTAGCATGTCGTTCCAGGCTGAGGTGATCGAGGGAGCTCTTTAATGCGTTACGTGCACGCTCCCTTTCGAGGCATTACTTAACAGTATACGAGGGGCCAATCATCAATGCCCCGTCTCCCGAAGCGACCATCATGATGACCGGTCTTTAACACCGCGATACAGGAAGATTTGCTGAGGGAGCCTCTAGGCCTGCCATGTGGCAAGATCTGGCCATTCGGCCGCCCAGGTGGGCTGATCAGAGTCGTCGAGGTAGACTAAATAAAACCTTGAGGGGGGCCTTAGGGCCCCTATTCGACCTCCATCACCCTCGCTCTTCTTCTTCCTAGCCACCATCGCCATCGTCCTCAAGCTCTTCTTCGAGCCTTCTTGGTATTTCCGGTGAGTTTCGTGGTGGGTCTTTCTCCTTTGTCTTCGGTTGCCGACGACCCTGCTTTTTTTCTGGTTATCTTTTCCGGCAAAATCTTAGGTAGGTGTCCTCTTCCCTTTTTGGTCGCTCAGAGAGTTAGTCTTTTTCTCTTTGATTCTGTGAGCGAGGCGGAGCCCTTGATTGCAATGGGCTCGCCATCTAGAGCTTCTGAGCCTAGTGCGGGTCCATCCCGAGTTTGGGCTTCTCCGGATGCAGGGGAGGCCGAGCTTGAGGTGGACTATGGTCCGAACAGGGTCAGTTCGAGTCTGATTGAAGAGTAGCTGGGCTTGGTCCGGGCTCAGTTCTTCTTTCCGCGCGAGTTCATTCTTGAACTCTCGGGGCCTAGGGCTCGAGTGTCCGACCCTCCTCGAGGCCAGATTGGAGCGTATGTGGAGACGCTTCGAGCTGGTGTGAGGTTCCCCCTTCATGGGTTTGTAAATGAGCTTCTCGCGACTTATCGTCTTGTTTCTACGCAGCTCACTCTGAACTCCTAGAGAATGATCATAGGCTTGTTTCACTTTGCCTGGCTCACGATTTTTCCACCCGGTAAACGTCTTTTGAGGCTGCTTTGTGCTAAAGGCTAGCCACGCAGACCAAGGATAGTGGTACTTCTTCTTTCGAGGAGGCCACGTACTCTTCCGAGGTGCCCCTTCCTCCATTCATGGGTGAAAGGACAAATTCTTTTTTATTACCTCCGAGCGATTGTGGGGGTTTGACCCGACCTAAGGCTCGCCGCTGGCCGTGGTGAAGAATAAAGCGCCCAAGTTGTCATAGTCTGAGCAAGAAATTCTAGACGGACTGCTCCGGCTGGGAGGAACTGTGAAGCTTCCCGACCTGCTCAGCAAAGGAGTTTTGGTGAATGTCGGCCTAAGCTCGGCTCATCCCGAGGGAAAGGGCGATGCAATCCTTTTTCTTTCTTTTTCTTTCCTTCTTTCTCAAACTTGACCCTCATCTGAGTTTCTACTGTCAGAAATTATAGAAACGGTCTTCAATGACGAGACCTTGATGGCCCGATATAATAAGAGAGTGGTCGCCTCGGGTGGAGCTCGGCCTGAGTCGATGCCAAAGAAGCTGAGGGTCGCACCTTCTTCCAGCATTACGCGGGGCGAGCATGCTCATGAGGCTGAGCTGCCCCCGTCGATTGAAGGAGTAGAAGGAGGAGCCACGGTGGACCAGACGGTTGTTGCAGCTGGAGGCGGCGCTCGGAGGGCCCGCAAGGTTATCTGATTGCGGAGATTGGGTCCTGAGTTGGGGAGCAGACTTGGGGTCCCGGTCTCTTCTAGGGTGTTGACCTCTTCCAGGGCCCCGAGCTCTTCAAGAATTGATCTCGCTCCCTCCGAGCCCGGGAGGACACCGTTCCTACTCGGGCATCAATTATTCGAGGACAATTGGGCCCTTGACTCTGGCAATGTCGCTCGCGAGGTCTTCCGCTGGAGCAGTTGGGGTTCGAAGGCTTCGTCGATCAAGCATACTCTGCGGGTGTCATGGTGAGTAATATCATACTCTTACTTTTATATTTTTCTGATGCTCGACTTCGGCTAGTGTTTTGTTTCTTGTGTCAGCACCTTTATGTGATTGACATGTTGGTGAACGCCGCGATCAACTATCGGATCGGGTGAGGTCATCTTGGTCGAAAGTGGAGGCCACCGAGCGACTGAGGCAAGAGGCCGAGGCCCAAGCAACGGCCGCCAAGCAATGGCAGCAAGAGGCCGAGAAGAGGGCGAAGATGGCTGAAGCTCAGATTGAGGTCGGGCTCGCCTGGATTCTGAAGGCGGAGCTCGAACGCAACCAAGCTCGTTCGACACTCCAATTCGCCGAAGGTCGGATTTTTAAGCTCGAGGCTGTACTGGCTGGCCAGAAGCGCAAAGCCGAGCAACTGCTAGGTCGGCCGAGGAGCGAGTTTGAGAGACCGTCCAGAATTACCGCCAGTCTAAGGCATATCTGGACAAGTTGGAAGAGGAGGCCACTGATGGGCTAATCCAAGGGTTTGAGAACTGCTGCAATCAAGCGCAGCGACTCTGCCCTGAGGTCAACTTCAGCGGCCTTCGTCCGCTTTTGGGTGGAGCCACCGGGTCTGCGGTCACGGCTGAAGTGGGCGAGTTGGCTGAGTTGCACAAGCTCGTTGTCGACGTGGACGGAGATGCTCCTGAGGCTCCTGCTGAGGCCGCCCATGAAGCTGGAGCTAGGGCTGCTGCCGAGGTCGGGCCTGAGACTGCACAGGCCGCCTGAGCTTTACCCTCTATTTTCTTTTTATCTCAACCATTCTTATATTCAATCCGACCTCAAGGTCGGCATTTTTTATACTCGGCCTTTAGCCTTTTGATATCAATAAAGTACATTCTTTTGGCACTGCGTTCTAAAGTTTTGTCAAGTGCTTGAGCTTATCTTAATTTACGTCTTGTATTGGATTTTTGCGCTCGGTATTCGCTTCCAACTTAGATTTAGGATAAGACGGTCTTGTTAGGTCGATGAAGAGCTCACTGTTTCCGAGCTCATCCGCTGGCGCACTTTAGGCGCTGAAGTCGGACATTAGGCCTGCGTCGGGCCTCTACACAGGGACTAAGGTCGAGACCCCATTTAGCCTTCGCATTGTAGTTTGCTAGAGCACCCTTTAGGTAGAAAGTCGTGAGTTTTGATGCCTTTCGACCGTGTAGATCCTTTTAGGCTCCAACTTGGGCGCACGAGCTACGGTCATGGCACCTTCCTTTTTTTTTTGCGGCCGAGGAAGACTGTGGCTCACAGTCGACACTACAGTGCATCCCGAGCTCTAGTCGGGGCGTCATTATACTTGCAGCCAAGGGGAGCCTCTGGCTCGCAGTCAACACTATAGGACTCCTCGAGCTCTGATTGGGGCATCATTGTACCTGCGGCCAAGGGAGCTTGTGACTCACGGTCGATACTGCAGGGCGCCCCGAGCTCTGGTCGGGGCGTCATTGTACCAGCAGTCGAGAGAGCCTGTGGCTTGCGGTCGACACTGTAGGGCGCCCCGAGCTCAGGTCGGGGCGTCATTATGCCTCCGGTCGAGGGAGCATGTGGCTCGCGGTCGACACTGCAGGAAGCCCCAAGCTCTGATCGGAGCGTCATTGTGCCTGCGGCCGAGGGAGCCTGTGGCTCACGGTCGACGCTACAGGGCGCTCCGAGCTTTGGTCGGGGCATCATTGTGTCTGCGGCCAAGGGAGCCTGTGGCTCGCGGTCAACGCTGCAGGGCACTCCGAGTTCTGGTTGGGGCGTCATTGTGCCTACGGCCGAGAGAGCCTATGGCTCGCGGTCGACGCTGCAGGGTGCTCCGAGTTCTGGTCGGGGCATCATTGTGCCTGCGGCTGAGGGAGCCTGTGGCTCACAGTCGACGCTGCAGGGCGCCTCGAGCTCTGGTCGGAGCGTCATTGTGCCTACGGCCGAGGGAGCCTGTGGCTCGCGGTTGACGCTGTAGGGCGCCTCGAGCTCTGGTCAGGGCGTCATTGTGCCTGCGGCTGAGGGAGGTTGTGGCTCACGGTCGACGCTGCAGGGCACCCCGAGCTCTGGTTCGGGCGTTATTGTACCTCCAGCCGAGAGATCCTGTGGCTCGCAGTCGACATTGCAGGGCGTCCCGGTATCCGAACCAGGACATCACTGTAGACACCTGCAGTCAAGGAAACCTGTGGCTCCGCGATCGACACTATAGGGCGTCCCAGTGCCCAGACCGGGACGTCATTGTAGATTCATTAGCGCACTTCCTTCAATGCATAGCCAGCTTTTGAGGGGCGGAGGCATTCAAGGAGTGGCGATGCAACCGACTAGCGGTGTAGCTTGCCCTCGTGCATGAGATACCAAGTTGTTTGGCACTCAATTCGTTTGGCACTCAATTCGTCGGGCCTGCTCTACTACCACTCCATCTGAGTTGGTGAGGATGAGGTTTGCATCGCTGCCCTCCGAGGTCGAGGAGCCATCGACATGCGGGATCCATGGCTCTCAGAGCGTTTGGATCTTTCACTTCAACTCCTTGACTTTCTTATCGAGCTCGGCAACGGGCGGGGCTCCTGTTGCGGCTCGGCATGTGGCTCTCATGCCTAGGGACCGAGCTCGGTGATGACGACGCTCTCTTTTGTCAGCCTATGTGCGTTATAAGGTGGGGGAGTGACACTGGGGGTGCCGCGTAAGGATTCGCCTACGAAAATGCAGGCTGGACTCCCGCTTACTGCAGGCCTTGAATGGCCGCAGTGAGTGTTTGGACTCATTGGGCGAGTAGATTAAGCTGCTCTGGCAAGACCCGAAGGATTTGACCCACCGGTACCATGAGGGGTGGGCTTTGGAGCGAGATGCCGGGAGTTGGTGCCCAGCAGCTCGATGCATTAGAAGTTGTTTGACTTCTCAACTTCATGATCACGACTCAGGCCCTTTCTCTAGCGCCAAATGTTGTGGTTGAACTAAGGGCGACCACGCTGGAAGGGAGTCGAGGGGACGCCGGCCAGGACGAAGAAAAGGGCCACCTCCGGTGCTCCGAGGTGCCTCCACGAAGATGCCAGCCATGACGAAGAAAGGGTGCCACCTCCCTGCTGTTCGGGGTGCCTGCACAAAGCCTTCACCGGAGACTCCGACGAAGGCCTCCGATGACTAAGTTAACAGAGTTTTTTGGAGGGTCCTGTTTTGGGAGCCAAAGTCCCTTATTTCCCCCGGGAGGAGGCAGAGTGTCGAGAATCCTCTGGAGTACCTTTTCATGGCCTCTTTTATATTTCTTACCAGAGTGCCTCGGTGGCAGAGGTATGGCCCTTGGCAGGCAGGATATGGCCCCTGGTTGGTGTAGCAGGGTATGACCCCTGGCAGGTGTAGCAGGGTATGGCCTTGGTTGGCACGTTATAGTGTGGCCATCAAGCAAAGTATGGCGCGGTGAGGCTGCTACAGGTGATAGCCGCGACATATGCTTGGCGAGATCGGCTCGGTCGTCTAGTGGAGGTCGGCTCGGGCCTCTTGACTCGCTCTCTGGCCGTGGTCGGCTCGCTCGGCGGGGTTTGGATGGTTCGGAGTAGGACGATCCATTTTACCTCCCATCAATTTTTATTTTTAATGCAAAGAAAAAAGGATTTGAAATCGAAAGACAGCACGTTGGAAGGATCCCAAAAAGAAAAAGAAAAAAAAACAAAGACTATAATTATGAAAATATCCTTTATACGCTCCGTTCGTATTGACGATTCCAAAGTTCCCAGTTAGCCGTTAACGCCGATCCCAGGGCGTTTTTATTTGATAAGTTTGGCACCGGGTTGGGGGTGCCGTTATTGGAGAGGCCCACTTTACGAGCGCTGAAACACGCAAGCCACCGGTCCCCTTCGTGAAGGGCCATGCATGCACACGCAACACGAAGTGATTCTCTAAATGCTCCCTTGTTTGATGGGTATGTTTCGATTATTTTCGCATTGAAGAGAGAGAAAAAGGTGCATATAAAGACAAGGTTGCGCATTTGTCAATTCATGGCAAAAAGAATCCGGTGGTCTGATGGGATGATAGCCATTCACCTCCATATCTCAAGCATCACACATGCCTTTAACTGGTCCAACCAAGAGATCTTTTCTGATCATTGACGTAACGTTACAACTATAGTCTCCCATATAGTTGGTGCGCTGCTTTCTTTATTTGTCTTTGAAAAGACCGAGTTAAATAAGAAGGGTGCATTTAGTTTGTTCTTTTATATATATATGGGGGTATCTTCAAATGATGGTCAAGCACGAGACGTACAAAAAATACTATCATCTGTAGATAACCACCATCAAGCTGCAGCACTTTGACATATCTGGAAAAATAGAGGTGCAAACTTCGATTTATTCCTGAGATAAATGCAGAGAGAGAGTAAACAAAGGTTTACTAGCTGTTTAAACAGGATTAGTAAGATTGCAAGCAGTTGCAGCCTAAAAATTCAGAACTGATCAGCATTTAGTTGCAGCCCTAAATGCAGACTGAAAGTTCAGAACTCATCAGCAGTTGAACAAACATACCAATCAGAGCACTTAGCGTGTTTAGATCCCTTCATTAAAATGCCATTGCTTGTGAAAACTCGACATCAGAGAAAAAAGCTACACCTTTTCTTTTTTTTGCAGGTGATTGGAGGGATTTTTAAAATGGACATACTGAAAATCCATTTTTCCCCATATTTTGATAGGAATCTTGCTATATGATCAGTTTGGAAGAAGTTTATCTAGGATTTTACATGCTACTTGAATGAGACAAAAGGCTAAATGTTAGAAATACCTAATCTAAAAGCTAGCATGTAAGCTCAACTTGGAATGTGAAAACCAAACTCATCCACTCAGCCAATGGATAAAAGAGAATTGATGACAGAGAGGGAAAAAAAGAAGATATCTCTTAACAAAGAGCACAATGTGCCCAATCCTTATAGGACACACACACTTAGAGGTGCAAATTGGTCGGATTGAACTTAGTCATGAGTGACCCTGACCCAAATCGATTTATTATTTGGATTCTAATGTTGGACCCAGACCCAACTTGGTTTATTATTCGGATTCTAATGTTGGACCCGGACCCAACTCAATAGAAAATCGGATCCATAGTTAAAATTTCTAACCCAACAGGTCATTCAGGTTGGGTCGGGTCCATGGATAACCCCGCCCTAACCCAAAAAATCGGATCCAGATCGGATTCGGATTGGGCCAGGGCCAGGTTAGATCTCTGTACTTATCATTTTCTATTCTTAGTTTCCTTTGCAATAAGTGAAAACTACATGAAGCAGATTATGCAGGACCATATAAGTGAAAGTGCCTAAGCATCAATAATTGATGCCATTACAAACTAACCTAATAATGATAGGCTCAATTTTGTTAGCTACAAGAAAAATTTTCGATTCATGTATGCAATATTTTTTTTATTTAAAAAAAAAATGCATCTATGCTAATCCTTTTTATCCTTTTTATTCAACAGTGACATCTTCTGAATTTGTTAAAATGCATCTACTATTATTTTTTCTAAGCATACCACTAGAAAAGCATGCATGGGCTAAGATGAGGAATATAATTTTGATAATGGCACATGACAAAGTTCAACAACTGCAAAGGACTCATCATGAATCCATCTTCTTCCAATGGCAAAATTATACTCTATTTTGCCTTCATTAGTCTGAACTTCCTTCTTAAGAGAATAGTATTTTCCATTTAATGTAACCAACGTAAGCCTTAATGTAAAATTCATGTCATTCGACAATACACAAAAGACAGTCTTTTTTATTTCTCTCATCCTCAAACACAAGAAGAGATTAGAAGACTAGAAAGTTAGAGACCTTTAAGCACCCATGCAGGCCCTAATGATATACCGGGTCCGGGTTGGGGTTAGGTCGGGCTGTAGGGTAAGAAACCCAAATTTTTTTCAAAAACCAAACGGGTCAGGTCAGGTTAGAATTTAGTAAACCCGACCCGACCCGACCCAGAAAACGAAATGGCTCCAATTTTAGAACCCTGCTCGGCCCCACAGGTCCTTTAAATCGAGTCGAATCGAATCTAAGCGAGTCGGATTGGGTCATGGGTCAACCTTAAAGCTGATCATGAATGTCAAATTTTATATAGGCCCGACTCCAAGCCCGATTAAAAATGAATAGAGTCCAGGCCCGAGGCCCGACCCATGATCAACCCTGGTCAATCTGACCCATTTGCAGCCTTACAGACGCTACTTTATTTGCACTATTTTGATTGAAGCCTTATCTATGAAATCATGTCAGATGTGTGTGTATGTAATCTTACCATGAAGGTGGAGACAAGAAACTTGCATTGAATTTTTATCTCATGAACAAAATTTCAATGCCAAATAAATTTGAATGAACAATCAGGTCTCTTTAGCGCATTTCAGATAGCTGCTTAATTTACTGAAAAATAACGAAGTCAAAGACCAAGAACAATTTTAATTCAATGGAGCTCAAAAGAACTCTTTCAATTCTATAGTCTAACATAGATTATAGAAAATGTAGAATAAAACTGCAGGACAATTTTTTATGTGCAAGTAAATAAACTGTTTAGCATAGACTTTAGTTGTTGGTGCGGCAGCATCACCAGCCCTTCCCTATGAGCCACAACCAAACAAGAAAAACTCCTGAGAATATACCTGCTAGGAGACAGCACAAGCATGCAAGTTCCTAATGCACTTTGCTCAGGTCCCTGCACAATCAAATCCACTCATATCAAAGTGAAAAAAGATAGCAATTACTTAGAACAATATTTGATTCCTACTGATAGATACAATATCAAGGTCAAGTTCACCAACCCAGCTGTATCCTTCGGGCACTGCAGTAAGAACACAGACAGTAAGGTAATCCTTGCTTAGTCCTAAGAATGATGTTAACATGATCATCCATCCTTGGTCCCCATACTTCACTGCGAAGTAGAATGCTGGAACAAGCAAGAAACGTGAAAGAATTGCAACCATTAGGTCTTTCCTTGATGTCAGCTAATCCATGTCAAAAGAGGTACATATCTCCCTATGAGGCCCACAAATTATACGCCGCAGTCAAGAGAAGCGCATACCTGAATGAAAACCAAAATTAATGATGCATATTGTCGGTTAGCTACAATGGAACAGAATGTTTTGATCGCTTTCTTATATCTTGATCCACAACTTGAAAGATAGGAAAGGAACATCATTAAATCAGGGTTCTACATTTTACAACGCTAACACTAAAGTACTATGCAAGCATGAGTCGTGCAATAAAATATTGCTGGCATTTATGAAAAATTATAAAGAAACTGAAAATATAATAGAACATAATAGTCTGCCAACAAGCACACTCACTATGACCCCAAGCTGTGGGATCCAATATCCTCAGGCAAATCCTGGAAAAATTGATAAGGTCAACACATACATCAGATAAATATCAATTGCACGGTCAATGTTTTCTAATAACAACTGCTTGCTGGTCAAACACACTGAAAGTTTTGGGTCCTCATCCTGCAACAAATATGTATGTAAACAAGAAGACCTATCTTTGCTTTTTCAAAAAAGCACTTTATATGTTTACAAATTTGGATTGTTGTAAAACCATCAGCAAGACATCAACTTGATCATGCTGCTTTTGAGTGCCAGCAGCAGCAAGGTCAGCATAAACTGTCATAGATCCTTCTGAAGCTGCTTTTGAACAATAATACTTCACAAACAGCAATTCAGGGAAGATAAATGCGTAGAGAAGAATACATAGTAGCTCGAAAATTGCTGAAACTGCAAGAAACATCACCTCAAGGAGAAATTAGAAGTGACGCTTAGAGACAGACTAAAGATTCAAATTTATTGTTAAAAATACTAGGGAATAGGGATAAGAATTGATATGAGAATTCTCAGGTGTAATTTATTCATGACAGTGGTTTACAAGGTCTCAAAAAGAGATCAATAGCAAATGGCAGGGTTCATTATCTGAAGGGCATTATGAGCAGTCATTTGATACTTCTTATCAAGCCTAGGTAACAACCATGGTGGTGTGGACATCGAAATCAATCTGAGGTATATTCTTATATGTTTAAACAATTACAAATTTTTACTTCAATATCTAATGAGAAGCTGGGAGCTTCAGCCATCAGAACTCATCAAGGTAACTTTAAGCAAGTGCTTCATTAGAATACATCAACAAGTCATTCCATTCACACGCACAAACAGATATTCTAATGTGTTAATACGTATACCAAATTCGAGGACATGCTGCTGACTAGTGAGGTCAGAGTTAAAGAAAGGAGAATAGTATAATCATGCAGGTGGGTCAAAGCTCTCAGCATCCTAGGTGCACATATCATTTCCTTTAGAAGTCTAAAATGCAATCCACAGTAAATATTCTACTTCAGTGCTAGCATGAACCGACCATCTTGGGTGTGCTCAAAAGCTGCCTATGTAATTAACCTCAAAGTAGAGGTTAGCGCCCCTGCTGCCGCCAATCCAGCCAAGAAGGACTGCATTTTTACATTAAACAAAAAAAATTCATGTATGTGACTATGATGTACTTACAAAAAATTTAAAAAGAGTAAGTAGGATGCCATTTGCCAATGTCCAACTTGAATAAATTTCGGGCACATCAAGGACAAATCACCAATCATCCCCCCTTGAATGTGGGCATCAGCAACTCCAAATGCTCCAGCAATGGTGCATATAACAATAAAGTCTCCAATCCCACCTTTTCCAGATGTTGCAACATCTAACTATGATGGAAAGATGGTATGTCATAACTCGTCTTGATTTAAGAAATCCTTAACAGTTACAACATTAAAAATTTTACATAGATGATTCAAAGTATAACTGAGATACCTGCCGCAATTACTAGGAGAGAACTTAAAACGAACAGAGCATATCCATCTTTGCGGTTTCTCCTGTCAAGTTTTGCTTCATGATATGCTAGTATGGCATGTGGTGCAAGGGCAAAAGGTTGATAAATAAGTGTCAATACTCTTGTCGGGTGGTACCTCTGCAATAGGAGAAAAACTCAGGAAATTACTCAAGAATTAATTTAATATTTGTTGATCATGAATTTTGTATCAATACATTTCACAGTGCATTCTGTTATGTTGCTGAAAAAATTGCATATTTCAATTTAACAACATAAAAAACAATTCTTTAAAGGAATACAAATTCCATTTATGGTGAGCCTTTGATTGCTCGAGCCACTTGGAACTCTACCTTTGCTCTTGTAGCATCTCGATCGGTGTTCGTTATCTGAGAGCCCTGACCTCCGAGTTTCCTCAAGGTTAATTTTGATGAATGCGTGTTGGATGGCGGCAAGAGGGGTGGTGTAGGTTTTGTGATTAGAGCCTCAAACTCTAGAGTGGTGGCAGCAGGTGGAAGTCTGATCTTTGACATCTCGGTTTCCGAAGCGGAGTTGAGAGCTGCTTAGGCCGGCCTCAGCCATGCTCAGTGCATATTGAGACCTGACGCCATTTTGTTGGAAGGCGACTCAGCTATAGTGGTTGGTTAGATACAAAGGAATGCAAGGGAGGTTCGGATCCATCCCCTGCTTCGGGATATCTGAAGCTTGGCGAGAAGATGTGTCTCCTTTGAAGCTAGGCACATCTACAGGAAGGTGAATGGTGCCACTGACCGGATGGTCTCCTTTGTAGCAGACCACTCTAGTGGGGTGCTCTAGACGGAAAAGGCACAATTGCCAAGGGCCTTGTAGGATATGGTGTTTACTGATTTTTTTGGATGTATTAACGCTAGAGTGGTGTGAGTCGCCCATTGTAGCAAAAAAAAAAAAGGAATACAAATTGCATCCAGAAATGAAAAAATTTATTTGCCCTTTGTAAATAAAATTTACAAAGGGATTGGACTCTCTCCGCAAGGTGTGTTCCAAACATATGACCCAACCTAGCCTCGTCCCAACCTGCCCCGCTAGGGTTGAGGAGGTCGCATACCCGCAATCCCTCCATTGTCTCGACGTCAACCATAGTCGGCCAGAGTCTCAAAGGGAGGACGCCCACCCACGAGTCACCAGCCACATCGATACTCCGTCCATCACCTATCAACCATCTAGTGTTCTCCACAACTGTCGGCAGGTACCTCGCGATCTCTCGCCACATAAATGGGCATCTGCGCCCACTCCGAATCACCCCCACAAGGCCCGTCCGACCATATCTAGCCGCCATGGTCTAACTCCAGAACCTCTACGGCTCCAGCATGAATAGAACTGCATGTTGGACAATCAGTGTCTTCCCATTTCTCTTTCAACACTAGCATGAAAATATTTGAATACATCGAGCACCTAGACTTTAAATTTTAAACCAAAGGCCCATATTTTTCTGAAATGATCATCAATAAAAGTAACAAAATATAAAGCACCACCAAGAGTCCTAGCATCCATAGTGCAAACATCACTGTGAATTAAATCCAAAATATGTGATCTTATATGTGGAGGGGATTTATGAAATGCAACTCTATGTTATTTGCCAGCTAAACAATGAGCACAAGTCTTTAGGGGCATACCTTTTATAGAAAGGAGTTTTTTTTTGGCCAAAATATTAAGTTTCTTCTCCCTAATGTGTCCAACCTGCTTATGCCATAATTCAACAGAGGAGTCTTCAACTACATTCACCTTCCCATTGCACAATTTTGCTTGCATCATGTAAAGTGTGCTTAATTTCTTTCCTCTTGCTACCACTAGGGAACCTTTGGTAAGCTTCAATTTTCCTTCACCGAAGTAGTTGCGGCAAGCTTTATCATCAAGTACTCCAATAGAGATCAAGTGGATGCGGATATCTGAAACATGTCTCATATTTTTCAGCAATAGTTGACACCCAATGTCGGTTTCCAAGCAAACGTCTCCCATGTCCACAATCCTAGTTACTCCATCATTTTCCATCCTGACACCGCCAAAATAACCACTAGTGTAGGATGTGAAGAAGTCCCGTCGAGAAGTAACATGAAAACAGCCATCTGAGCCAACAACCCAAGTAAAATCTTGGCATGTAAGGTTTACATAGGCATCATCAATACCAACATCACCATCAGATGCAACTGTTGTTGTATCATTTCCTTCCTTCTTTTCTTCACCTCTTCTCCTTGATTGCTCTCTTTTAAATTTTTTGTACTCTCTTTTCATGCGCCCTAGCTTGCCATAATAAACATATTTTATCTTTTTTTAGAATTTGGGTCTTCTCCTTGACCTATCATGATCGTTAGAATTTTGCAAGATTCTAGTTTTACTCCTCCGATGCCTTTCTGTAACCAATGTCTTTGACTATGTAGTCACACCATGTTCTCTTATTTTGGTCTCCTCATTAAGCATACTAATTTTTACTATTTCCAAAATTACCATACCATTAAGAGCTGAATTACTAAGTGATACAACCAAAGTTTTTCAACTATCAAGTAAGGAGCTGAGCAACAACAATGCTTGCAACTCATTATCTAACATTATTTTCATAGCATTTAGCTAATTTACCACATCCTAAAATCTACTCAAATACTCGGCCAGTGAACTTTCCTCCTTATACTTCATATTCAGAAGCTTTCTGATCATTAAGCTTTCCTCCTTCATCCTAAAATCTGTTCCTTTTTCTTGGTCTTCTTTCCATCTCACAACTTCCACTTCTTAAGCCGACCTTGCCTGCTGGAGGTATGATTCCGATCTTTGTGAATCGAATTTGATTGTTTTGTGCAGTTTTCCGCTCATAGAGACTCTCTAATTTTCTTCTATAAACTATGGGCATTAGTCTCTATAGCAACATAATGAATAAATATTATTATCTATCTACTGCCGGATTAAACCAACCGTCTTCCTATTCAGTTTCTTCCACTGCTGAGTTTTGTTACTTGGTTTGATACTATCTTCTTTAATAGGATCATACAAATCTTTGCAAAATAGTAAATCTTCCATTCTGAGCTTCCAAATTGAATAATTCGAAGATGTGAGTTTAAATATAGTGCCACCTAAATGCTCTTCCATTTAATCAACACAAGAAAAATTCAGTCACTACTAACCTGCTCTGATACCACTTTGTTGGAAAAAAAATGTAGGTCCCGTTGTCTGGGCCTCTAAAAGCACTTTTAGATGGAATATGAGTATTTGGTAAAAAAATTGGAAAGCTGTTTTAGTTTTGCTGGAAAGCTAAAATGGCATTTTGGATAACTTCAAATAGAGCTTCTCCGAAAAAGCACTTTTAGGCCCCGTCGGAAAGCTACTTTGAGTTATAATTTTTTTTTTCTTTTTGGACTAAAATACCCATAATCAAATATAATAATTATAGAAAATGATAATATTTATTTATATAATTATAATAATTATAATACTTTATATCTTTATTAGTGTATTATACTATAAATATAATATTATATTACATTATATCATAATATATAGATATATTATGTTATATAATATCAAATTATGTTATATTATTATTCTATAGTATACAATATTATATTACTATATTGTAATAATATTATATGACATTACAATAATATTATACTATATTATATATTTATGTATTAATACATATTATATTTTATTATATTCCATTGTATAATACTATGCAATGTTCTTTATAATCATTTTGTCGTACCAAAAATATTTTTTTAATTTATTTAATAAATACATATAAATGTCTCACAGCACTTTAGAAATGTAGTTATCAAACAGCAAATAGCTTTTTATAAAAGCTCTACTATAAAAAGCTCTACTTCCGAAAGCTCTACTGCCAAAGCTTTGCCAAACGGGGCCGCAATCAAAAAATATTGATGCCGCAAGCTTCTTTTTTCTCTTATATAATTAAATAAAATATTACTCACTAAGCAACAATAATCTTTGCGAAAACAAGAGACAATACAATTTTTAACGTAAAAAACCCTTTTATGTAAAGGAAAAAAACCAAGGGACAAAAATTTTCACTATTTAGAATAATAGACTTTCCACAATAAGAACATTCTCACGGATTTCAACAATAAACAGTAAAATAAAGAAGAAATTTCATCAAGTGTTGATGCTTGAAATAATCATTAGAGAAGATTTTTCAAAAATCCAAACCGTTCAATCTGTAGTCCTTAATTTCGAAAATAATATACTAAAATTTTAGTCAAATCTAAATACAATCAACCATCCGACCATCTGACAAAACAACACGTTTTTCTTCTTTTTTTTTCTTTTTCTTTTTCCGGTAGAACCCCAAGACATCCGGTTTTGTTGCAATTCCCCCATCCAAACCCGTTTCATTCTTTTTTTTTTATTATTTTAAATAATATGGGTCCCCCATACAGAGGGACCATACAGAGCCCAAATTTACGAAAGAGAGAGAGTGAAGCTCGACAAATTTAATGGTTAAGCTAGAGGAGCGGCTTAAAGAAACAAAATTCATTATCTTCTAATAGAATCAAAAGAATGGCAGACTTTTATGGCATGAGAGGACACCCACACCACAAACTAACTGATCTTTATCTTTGAAACCAAAGAAACATCGGGACCGCGTATGAAACCAATAGTTTGTTGCAACAAAAAAAAAAACAAAAAAAAAAAATCCGAACACCTGGAAGAAGAGCTGGGTGAAACAGAGCCTTATCGATCTACTAAATATCAAAAGGAGTAAAGGTTGAATGTTTATGACGTGAGACTCACTCCAAGAACCAAGAACGCATCCCGTCCCTTTCTTTTTTAGAATCAAGAAAACACCGACAATTATCATTGGCACCGAAAAATAAAATATATTAATGGAACAAATAAAAAAGAATGATCCGAAATTTTGGAGTTCACTGCATCCAAGAAGAGGAGACAGAAAAGTTACTTACAGAGAAAACCCAATGGGGACAGCTCCAAAATCCAAAGAAGACAAGATCCGAAATTTTGGGGTTCATTGCATCCAAACCCTTGCGAGAGGGCCGGAAAGATATGAGATATCGAGCTCCGCCGCGACGCCAGCCTCGCCGCCGCCGCCGCCGCCGCCGCACCGCCGCAGCGTCGCAACTCCATGGGAGACCTTAAAGAAAGCGGAATCATCTAAAACTACGACCGGAGAGCAAAGAGATCTCAGAGAACGCCTTTATGAGCCAACGACCTAGAGGAGGGGAAGCGGCGAGGAGGGGAAGGGGAAGGCGCGGTGGCGACGGCGACCGGCGCGGCGGCGCCGGGCACTTCTCACTGGAATAAATAATTGGATAAAAGTGTTTTATGGGATGACCTCACCTGCAGAACATAACGAGTTTATAAAATCGATAATTTATTGAACCATGAGTTGCGTAAAGTCGGTGATGTTGCACTTTACATGGACTTTATATCCGTCTTTAAATATTGTTTGAGACATCGGCTTGTCCGACCCGGCACGTTTTTTGGATCAAAATGCTCGGCCGTGACCCTAAATTTATTATATTTAGGCTCAAGGTGAGTAACCCGAAATTGTAGACTTACCCAAGTGACGTGCACTGGTCTACCAAAAACGAAAGCATGCCTGGAAATTGTCGATGGAAGAGGTTTTTTTAAGTTTTAGCTTTTCTTTGTTAATGCAATGGTGGTCCCATCTTATCACTGTTTCTTTAAAAAACTAGAAATTTACATGTATATCCCTCTAAGTAAAATTACACTTTTGCAAAGTTGTTGTTTACGTATATGGCCTCATAATTCTTTTTTTTTCATGTCTATCCACAAAAATATTTCAATTATTTTTATTATATATATATATAACAAATATTTTATAGATGTAAAAACAAAAAATATAAATTTAAAAAAAAAAAAGCTCTTCCACTTGAAAAAACAAATTACGGATTTTTATGTAATTTTGAGAAGAGTCATTCATGCATGTAGTAGCATATCTTCTATAAATTTGAGATATACAGATCATCCTTTCAAGCCAACTGTATTGACTTTTTTGTCCTAATTTGCTTAGCTCTCCAATTCTTCTTCCGTTTTTCCTTTGGGTCCCGCTGATCACTGGTCAGTAGCAAAAAAAGCGTGCAGTGCCTAATAAGTAATTTTCCCTAACAACTAAGCTTAAACTACAGGGGCTCCCTTGCTCCCTTGGTTTTCTTCTTCTTGAATCCATGGCAACGTCCGCCACCATGACTCAGATGATTTTCATCCCCGAGACCTATGTAAATATATGTTTCATTTGCTACTCTGTAAAAGTTTGTATCTTTACATGTCATGTACAAATAATTTTGTTCCTTTATTCCTTAATCTCTAGGTCCACCATTTTTTTTGCTGCCGAAACTTCACTCTTATAGAATAGGGCTTGTTCTCTCATATGGAAACTAAACTGAGAAAGGAAATTAAACTGAGTATATTTCTGCTTTATTCATTAAGTTTAATACTTTTTTTTGTGTATAATCCAAAGAGTTTAGCAGTTTGAATCTTCACTAGTGATGTTAAAATATTTGTAGAAGAAGAGAAAAACAAAAGAAAAGGAGGGACGGAAAAAAGGATTTTATATCTCTATTTTAGCACATTTGGTACATCTCAGGGTTATAAATATTTGTGTACAAACACCATACCAAAAAAATAATATAGGCTGATATAAGATCATGCTAAAAAAATAATAATAATACTCACCGATACAAGTTGTTGCGTGATTCCTAAAATTATGCTAACATTCTTTCTCAAACTTAAGATGGTACTATAGGCGCTAACTTGAGTTTGAAAACTAGATCACGAATGTACCTAGAAATTGCGTACTAGATTAAGAGTTGAAGTAGCAGCTCAAAAGCTGATGTGATAAACTAGGAGTTAACATAATAGCTCAGAAGCTGATGTGGTAGTAGATCGAGAGCTAGCATGCAGCACAAAGCTTGATATGGCAGAATACGAGCTGTTATAGCAGCTCAGAAGCTGATATAGTAGATTAGAAGTTAACATAGCAACTCAGAAGCCGATATGGTAAACTAAGAAGTCAAGCTGATGTGATAATATAGAATTTGATATGGCCGAACAGAAGCTGACATAGCAGCTTAGAAACTAATAAAACAGATCTGAAGCTAATACAACAAACTAATGTATTTGACAATATTGACGTAGCTAACTGATGCAATAGACTAATGCGTCCACCGATATGACTGGTAACATAGCCAACTGGTATGTCTGTCGATGTGTCCTATTGACATGACATATTGACATGTCTGCCAATTTGGCTGATTGACTTGTCTGATGATGTGGCAGTGAGAAGAATAGAAGATGACAGTACGGCAATGACAAAGCTCAAAGAAAAGGCAAATGAAGGTCGATAATCCTCATAGATGGAAGCACCATGGAAGAGGAGCAAAAGACCTCAAACTGCATAGTGAAGGAGCCGGAGGTAGCAAATAAAATCAAAGATGAAGAGAAATGGGTCGAGCGATGGTGAGGAAGGATGACTGAAGATCTAAAGCTGAGGAGAAAAGTAGTAGAAAGGAGCTGCAGATCTATTAGAAAATAAAGTATCTTCGAGTATTAATCTATCGAAATAGAGGATATGTAGATCTACTAAGGAATATTAGATCTTCGAATGTTAATTTACTAGAAAATAGAGAATCTATGAAAAAACAGGGGATCTGTAGATCCACCAAAAAATAGAGAATTTTCAGGTGTTGATTTATCAGAGAACAAAGATTGATAGATCGGCAATAGGGTCTTCAAAGCTTCTAGACATGAAAACGACAGTCATAGCAAAGACGAAAGAGATGGTGGCGGCAGATTAAATGGTCGGTGGCTCTGATACTATGTTAAAATATTTGCATGAGAAGAAAAAAAAACCAAAATAAAGGGAGAGAAAAAAGATTTTTATATCTTTGTTTTAGCACATTCGGTATATCTCAGGGATTATATATACTCGTGTATAGACTCCATACAAAAAAAAATAATATAGGTTAATATAGAGTCATTCTAACAAAAAAAAATAATACTCGCTGATACAAGTTGTTATATAATTCTAAAATTATACTAACAGGTGCCGGGATGATCTATTTAGTAAGGTTATTATTATTTATCATGTTGTTGTTTCATTTTCCTTTTTCAATTCGTTTAACTTTGTTTATAGTCTTTTCTTCTGACCCCACTGTAAATAGCTGGTGCTTTTCTTCTTGTTTTTTTTTTTTTAGACCATAAACCGGAGGAAGTGAGGAACCTCCCCTAGCAGGATTAATTGAGTAGAGAAAAAGAGTGCAAAGGTGAATGAGATACAGAGGAGTTACAGGAGATTAGCGGCCATACAATAACAACAAAGGAGAAAGGGCATCATAGAGAGCAAGATGGCCGTCACTTGATTTTCCACCACACAAGATACCCGAACTTCTGAAAGTGTGCAGCACCTTAGAAAGAGTAGCATTAATAGAAGATTTTGTCCAAGGAAGAGTCTAGAGTTCCTCTCCAACCAAATGTGCCAGCAAAGTGCCAAAATAAGTGTGAGGACCCAAAAAAAAAAATCTTTTGGGATTGATGGGCCGGCCTGAAGAGGCCTGGCCCATCTCCATTTACGATCGTGCCCTGGGCACGATCGTGGAAGAGGGAGCGATAGGGGGAGCTGAATCGCAGGGGGGGAGGTGACTCGCCGGGGGAGACCGAGCACCGGGGAGGGGACGGTTCCGCAAGCCGGCCGGTCATGGAGGATGCTTTAAAGCCTTCTTTCCTTCAGCGAAGATCTCCCCCACAAATCTGGTGAAGGTGCCTTGGATCCGGGGGTTTTGATCCAAGTTTGCTCAAAGATTCTCCTCCGATTTCTCATCGGAAAGGTTGTCGGAGCTCCCTATCGGACTGAGGTAATTATGGCTCGTCCCCTTGTGCTTCATTTGCTAGATTTAGGGTTTTGGCCGGTGAAATCGTCAGAGAAGGATCTGAAACAGAGTACCCCTATTTTGGCTCCTCTCTTCCGGATCTTGCCACCACCGGCCGCCGGGTTGGCCGGGATCCATGTCATTTGGGGGTTAATCGGGACTGTGTGAGGATTGGTGAGGGATTTCTAGGATTAATTGAAGATGGGGAGTGGCGGATTTGAGGTTTTCTTCCTCGTGATCCCATCCTCTTCTCCTCTTCCTCTTGTCGGTTGGCCACCAACGGTGGCGACTGTGAGTCGTGGGCCACTGTGGCTGCCGTCGGGTGGGGGTCGAGCCACCATCATGGTAGCCTTCTATTGATGATGGAGGGGGGGAATCCTTTCGGTTCTTTGGGGAAGAAGAAGAAGAAACCTCTTCTTCCCTCCCTCTCTTGGCCGGCCACCATCGCTGGCGACTGCAACAGTGGCGGTCGGCGATGGTTCAGCCAGTTGTGGCCGAGAGTTGGGAAGGAGAGGGCACAGCCACCATGGCTGCTGCCCATGGACCAAAGAAAGTTGAGGGAGAGAGGTGTACTCCCATCCGTGAAGAGAGAAGGGTCTTCTCCCCTTCTCTCTCGTTCACCCTTCTTTTGGTCTCTTCACCGGGACCGGCCATCATAGCCGGTATGGCAGCGGCCACGGCTGGCGACGACATAGGCCGGTGGTACAAGGATGAAAGTCGGGCCACCCCGACTGCCCCTAGATCTGGAGGGATTGAAATATTTGGGAACCTGGTGATGGACCCCATAGTAAATGTGATTTATGGTTTAGAATATTTAAATATTATATGATTTAGTTTGTGATTTGTGATTGATATTGTAGTGGGAGAGTAAGCGATGCCAGGAGATTTGGTCAGGAGACTCAGCACCCCAGCTCGTAGGTTGTGATTTGGATCCGTGTTTGAGTCAGTCTACAAATTTCAGTAAGAATTCTTACATCTGAGCACCTCTATTTATGCATATATTTGATTTATTGTTGGATATATTTTATCAGTATGTTGTTATTAGTTTTATGAGCTGGTATTACACATATGAGGTATGCATCTTGTTTGCTATGAAAATATTGAAATAATTAAATTGGAAAGAATAATCATATCTTTGAGAATACATGAAAATATATGATGTGATTGAAATTTGACCAAACATGTAAAATTAGATATGTAAAATGGATTGGACTAGCCTTGTCATGAGATAGCCTCTACGAGCTTATGCGTAGGATAGCTGCCACAAGCTGATGCGTGGGACAGCCTCTATGAGCTTATGCGTGGGATAGCCTCCACGGGCTTACGTATGGGATAGCTGCCACGAGCTTATGCGTGGGATTTGTGTAGTCTTGGACTGGATCATGATCTTGGTTAGTCCAAAGCCAGAAGTGAAAAACTTAAAATTTGAAAATTAGATTAATACAAAAGTGAATAACATAATGTGTAAAAAGGTATTTATGTATATGTATTGGTTTATTTATACTTGTTGTTTATTGAGCCTTTCGAATGATGAAATAACACTTATTTGTTGCTTGGATTATTTTCTTATTATTATTGGTGTGGTTGTTGAGATTCTTACTGGGCTGGAAATGCTCATACTGCACTTATTTTTGTTTTCAGAGGCATTGAATTTGTAGAATCCGTCAGGTGAGACGAGAAGTGAGATCGATCTGGAGTCAGACTGCTAGATAGTTAGAAGTTAATTTATCTTTTGCTTATGGGCATTTGAAATTATGTAATCAATCAGTACATTTTAATTGGTTTGATTTAAATACATTAATCGTTGATTTTTGGCATTTTTGTGAATATTGTACCTTATTAAGCCTTCCATGATCTCTAGGGTTTTACTTTAGGGATTATGTGGTCCTGTCACGTGATCGACCCGAGTGGTGGGTTTGGGGCGTGACAGATTTGGTATCAGAGCTAGGTTTAGGAATCCTAGGGTTTAGGCTCGAGTGAGCATGAGTGGAGAAAATCACTAAACACGTAAGATATTTAAATGGTGTGTTTAGCATAATAAGGATACAAAATTTGTCTTAATCTGTTATTCTTGATGCTAGAAAAATTGTGTAGGTTGATATGGCGCGAGGGCGTGATCAGGAGCGTGCCAGAAAGCCGACCTGATTTGCATACGGCTCCATGGCTTGGGCACCCTCTGAACAGCAGGAAGGTACTTCATCCGTGCTGACTCGAGGTGTGCAACAGCAGGAGCACACTATCGACCCTACTGGCAATACTCCAGAGATGGGAGCTCCGGAGATTGGGATGTCCGAAGGACCAAGTATTCAGCTTGGGAAGACGATAAGTACTTCGCAATTAATGCAAATGATGGTGCAACAGCAAGCTGCGGCCAGGGCAGACATGATGAGAATGGTAGAGGTACTGCAATAGTTTTTGCAGCAACAGTTGTAGCAGCAGCAAGAGATGTATCAACAACAACAGCAGCAGCAGCAGTTTCAGGACATTATAGCCCAGTCGGAGCATCGAGTCAGTCTGTTGGATTTTCAAAGATATGCACCCCCAACTTTTAAGAGTACGGCTGACCCGATGGAGGCTGAGAGCTAGCTGAAACAGATAGAGAAGGTCTTTCAGGCCTTGAGGTGCCCTGATGAGGAGAAAGTCCTTTTTGCCACCTTCATGTTACAAGGTGAGGCAGCTGATTGGTGGGAGATGGAGAAAGAAAAGCTCAGTCCGAATGATGTCCCCTTTATTTGGGAAGAATTTAAAAAGGTTTTCTATGAGAAGTATTTTCTCCAGGGTATCCGATTCTAGAAATACAGAAAGTTTGGCCGACTGGAGCAGGGCGATATGACAGTTGCCCAGTATGCTGCAAGGTTTGAAGAGATGTCCCGATATGCTCCAACCTTGATATCAAAGGACAGTGACTGAGCAAGAAAATTTGAAAATGGACTCAGGGGATGTATTCAGCAACAAGTCACTGCTTTTGAACTGTCTACTTATAAAGATGTGGTTAACAAAGCCTTGGTGATAGAAAAAGGGCTTGATAATGCCCAAGCTGCCAGAAAAAAGAATTTGAAGAAAAGATTTCGACCCAATGATTCTCTGAGTCAAAATAGTAGACCCTTCAAGCCAAGAAATCAGAGACCAAATCAAGTTGTCACTAGAGATAGAGCTCAAGCCCGAGGTGCTATTAGGTGCTACAGCTGTGGAGGACCTCATCTCAAGCGAGATTGCACTTGGGTTGGAGGGACATATTTTTCTTGTGGTCAAGAAGGGCATAAGGCTATTGTTTGTCCTAATGGGAAAGAACCGCAGAGGCGTCAAGCACCTCAATCCTCTCAGAGAGTCCCTGCAAACCGAGCATCTCAGGAAGGACAGCAGTAAGAGGGAGGGCAGCAGAGGGCTAGGACCCAAGGGCGGGTCTATGCACTCACGGAGCATGATGCCAAGGCTTCTAATTCAGTGGTGAGAGGTAATAAATCCATTCCTAATACTCTCTCTTGTTTAGCATGTCATAAATTTTGTTAGGTTATATATGTTTGTGCATGTATGGTTAAAGATTGTGATTAGATGCCTTGTGACTATGTTTACAGGAATGATTAGGTTATTGTCTTATGATGTGAATATTTTATTTGACTCTGGTGCTACCCACTCCTTCATATCGGCCAATTTTGTTAGAAAGAATAATGAAATATCACTTGTGCCATTAGAAGTTGATCTCTGTGTCTCAACACCAAGTAGAGATGTTATATTAGTTAATTCAATTTGCAAGAACTGTATTTTGGTCATCGAGGACAAGGAAATGAATGTAGACTTGCTGGTCTTAGAGATGAATGATTTTGATTTGATCCTTGAAATGGATTGGTTGGCAACATACCATGCTACTATTGATTGTTTTGAGAAAACAATCAAGTTTCAGATCCCTGGCCAGCCAGTATTTGGTTTAGTGGGTGGCAAGTCACCTCATCAAATGAACTTAATATCGATTCTACAGGCCAGGAAGCTTCTTGCAAAAGGTTGTGAAGGATTCTTAGTTGCTGTGTTAGACACCCAAAAAAGGAGCCCAAGATAGAGGATATCCCTATGGTGACAGAATTTCCAAATGTGTTTCCAGATAAATTACCAAAATTACCCATGATAGGAAGATTGAGTTCTTCATCGACTTGATTCCTGGCACTGGTCCAATTTCAAAAGCTCCATATCGAATGGCTCCAGCTGAATTGAAAGAGCTGAAGGAACAACTACAAGAGTTACTGAATAAGGGTTTTATCAGGCCTAGTGTTTCTCCTTGGGGCGCTCCTGTATTATTTGTGAAAAAGAAAGACGGTAGTCTTCGGCTCTGTATAGATTATCAGGAATTAAATAGGATGATAGTACGGAATAAATATCCACTACCAAGAATTGATGACTTGTTTGGTCAGCTACAAGGGGCTCAGGTTTTCTCGAAGATTGATCTTCGTTCTAGCTATCACCAATTGAAAATAAAGGTGGAGGATGTGCCCAAGACAGCTTTTAGGACCAGATACGGGCATTATGAATTTTTGGTCATGCCTTTTGGTTTGACAAATGCACCGGCTGCCTTCATGGATCTTATGAATCGGATATTCAAACCTTATTTGGATCAGTTTGTGGTAGTGTTCATTGATGACATTTTGGTGTATTCAAAAAGCTCACAGGAACATGAAGAACATCTAAGGGTAGTATTGCAAACTCTTAAAGAAAAGAAGCTTTATGCTAAGCTATCAAAGTGTGTGTTGCCCAGTAGATACAACCCAAGAGGGGGGGTGAATTGGGTCTTTTAAAACTTTTATACTACTTCTAAAACTTTTCAATTAATTATGCTAAGTTGTATAGATGCACAGTGGAATTTAAACTTAGCAACAGTTTGATTTATTGAATGAGACTTGATTAAGTAAATTAAATATGCTTGCAACTAAAGGATGCGCAGATAAGAGTTAAGCAAGCAATTTATCTAAGTAAGTAAGTGAGCAAGTTAGACAATGACAAAAAGCATCACAAACACAACAAACATATAGTGGTTTGGTGCACCCCAGCACCTACATCCACTCCCCAAGACCTCTTGGGAATTTCACTATAATCCTCCAGATTACAGCCGGTTGTTTTACAAGCTCACAACCCAACTTGTTGCTTTGCGAGATCACAACGAACTCGGTCGGTTTTCACAGGCTCACCGACTAGAACCTACCGATTGTTTTCACGGGCTCACAATCCAACCCAGTTGGTTTTCCCAAAGGCTCACCAACCACAACCTTACAACGATTGTTTTCCGGATTCACAATCAACCCAGTTGGTTTTTCCCAAAGGCTCACCAACCACAACCTTACAACGTTGGTTTTTCCTTTGGCTCACCAACAAACCTTAACACCGTTGGTTTTCCTTTGGCTCACCAACAAACCTTAACCTCTTGATTCAATCCCTTGATTGAATCAAGTTACAAGATATTAGACTAAGAATTTAAAGCAAGTACAAGCTTCTTAACTAAGCAAATATATCCAATATAAACAAATGGAGTAAAGAGAAGCTCTCAAACGAATTTTGAAGATGAAGGAACTCGGCTTCTTCTTTACTTGACCCTCTTCTGATTTGGCACGAGGTAGAGGATGATTGAGGCAGCACACGGATGGAGAGGAAGCTTTGGGATTCACTTGGATGCTCTTCTTCTCTCTATTTTACTTTGAATGGCCCTTTTGTGCTTATAGGAGATTTTCCGTGTAATCTCTTTGAAATCTTTTCTCTAAATGTTCTCTCCCACTTCCATACCTTCTTCCCTAGCTCTCCTCTTGATTTTATAGCTTTAGATGGCGTGGAAACAAGAATCTAGCCGTTAGAGACAAAAATAGAGCCGTTGGACACAGTCTGTACCTCCTGACAATATTTCCGTTGGGATCGGAGTCGACTCGCGCGATCTGGAGTCGACTCGCCTGTTGCAGGAGTCGACTCGTGCTTGACTGGAGACGACTCGGCCACTGTTCCAAATTTGAATTAATGTGCTCGCTTTGTCCTAGAGTCGACTCGGACCAAACTGGAGTCGACTCGCCAATAGCTGGAGACGACTCGGGCACTTAGGGGTCGGCTCATTCTCAGGAATCCAGAGGACATTTTTTCTGATTTTCTTCCTCGAGTCGACTCGGATTCTCTTGGAGTCGACTCGGCTCTCAGAGCCCGAAAACTGATCCTCTGTATTTTGGGGTCGCGCTGCCTTGGAGTCGACTCGAACTGTCTTGGAGTCGACTCGCCTCTCAGAGACGAAAATACCGTCTTCTGTCTTTGGGGTTGCGCTGTCTTGGAGTCGACTCGGACTTTGCGGGAGTCGACTCGGCTCTCAGTGTCTGAAATTGGCTCTCTGACTTTTTGCCTTGTTTTCTCTGAGAGTCGACTCTCGCTTCCTTTGGAGTCGACCTGCCAACCATTGGAGTCGACTCGAGTTCCTCAGGAGTCGACTCGGCTCTCAGGGTCCAAAAATAGCTTCTCTGTGTTTCTGCCTTGTTACTCCCTGGAGTCGACTCGTACTATCCAGGAGTCGACTCGAGGACTATTCTTTTGGATTTTCCTTTGAATTTGCTCTTCCAACTTGAGTCCTTTGAACTTGAAACTTGGGTCAATAAATTGTAGCTTTCTTCCAACTTTTCTTGAGAGCTTTGGAGGCCTTCTTGTGTTCTTCCAACTTGCTATATTCCTTGCAAAATAACTATCTTTCTCCTTGCAACACAAACGTTAGTATTTATACTTCAAGGTTTTGTGATCATCAAAATTAATCTTTAAATCAATCTTTGGGTCATCAGTCTCCCCCTTTTTGATGATGACAAAACTTGGAGTATATGCAATATAAAATATATTGTGTTCTAGAAGTAGTGCATAGCTAAGTTGCATGAAGTAGAAAACATATATATTTAAAACATACTTCATGATAATGCTTTAGATTTAATCAGCTTAACATAATCAACATATCTAAATTTAAGCTGGTTTGTATTCAATTCAGAACATACAGAATATAAAGCATTATGAGCATATAGTTAGGTATTTCTTCCCCTTTTTGACAACATCAAAAAGATAGTGAAACATTAAGCACAAAGATAAGACTACTCAAATATTTCTTTTTCTTATTGTACTCTGATTTGCATGTCAAATTATTGCAAGGATATGAATCATATAACTCAAGGCAATAATATTAGAATAAGATTAATGAGCATAGATCAGAGCCAATTAAGATAATTTCAGAGCAGAACACATCGAATGTGATTCCAAGGATAGTTTTCAACTCAAGTGTAGATGGAATCTTTCTTAAGTTAATTCAAGAAGTACCACGAATGATATTCAAAGAAAGCACGAATGGAAATCTAACCTCTCTTCAATAATAAGTATGAAAGCTCGTTCATTTAAGATCTTTTGCCCAATATATTAAGTATTTTATCAATATGAGAGCAATTTAATTAATTTTCAGAGTATAAGTGCAAAACTCATATACTTGAAAAACATATCATCATGTTGGATCATTAATTCTTAATGACTTCAAAGTTCTTTTATGATAATAAGAACATTGGGGCACAAATACCAAAATATGCAATTTTTGATACATCTTAGAGCTCATTTAAAGACTTTCTTTTATTTCTTTAGAAAATAAGCACAATTTGATACATAAAAATATGAATTGGCATAAAATTTGAAGTTCTAAAGAGCAAGCCAATTAGGACTCATTAGTGAATTTCAAAATAGATTTTCTAAAAGATACTCAAGCAAATTCAACATATCATACTCCCCCTTTTTTATTAAATTAGAGGCTCTTAAGATCAACTATTTGAATTGCAATTTGGTTCATGATTTATGCATAAGATATATTAACCAAATAACAAGCCTCAAGGTGTATCATAAAGATTTTCAGATTAAATTTCAGATGATACATATTGAAGAGCATTAGGATCACTTTTCATTTAGTATGCTTTCTCTCTCCTTTAGTTATAGATTTATGCGATTAAGTTCCATAAGATCTCTCCTTCTAAGATTTTCTTTCTCCTCCTCAATTGATCATTCCATTTAAGAGTTTAGAATTTGAAGATAATGTTCAGTAAAATTGTCAATCTCAAAAAAAAATATTTTCTATAAGTTTCAGCTTATTTTCATAAGACTCAATGTTTGAGATAAGACAACCTTTATAGAACTCATCTCAAGGTATAAACTCATTATATAATTAAAGCAAGTCTTGCAATATAAGGAGGTTCATTAAAATCAATCCATAAAAAGATACTGAATATCTAAAGCTCCCCCTCAAAAGATGCATTCTTCTTTAATCATTCTTTTCTTTTGTTGAATTTCAGATTTTAATGATAAACGTGAATAAAACTGAAACTTTATGATATCAAGAATGTAGAGTGATCTAGAATTATTCAAAATTTATAGCAATCACTCTTTTTAATCTTTCAAGAACCAGTTATGCTTCCTCTTAATCTTTGAGAAAATGTACTGAAATATTAATCAGAAAATGATTCATTTGAAGCTCAAATTTTTTTTTAAAAGCATTTACATTTTCTTTCTTTTAAGAATCATTTGAGTGAGCTGAAATATTTCTAGACTTAAGATCATTCACTCTCTTAATAATATATATATATATATATTGATGGAAGTCTTTAATAATATAGGAGAGAAAAACATATAGATGATCATTGAAGTATATATATTTATAGAACTCACTTTCTTAATTATAGTTTTTCAGCAATGTATACATGAAGCACAATAAATCTTTTTAATATCAAAATAAAATCATATATTTAAAAATATTTGTTTGCAATTAAGATCATTGAGAGACACATCATTTAGACCAATATTAGTACACTTTAGGGATAAGAAAAGATATGTTTCGGATGCATATCGAGACAATCAACCAAGGCGTCAAAATTAATTCTGTTTTTCTTATATTAAAATTTTCATTTAGAAATTATATTCAGTTATTCTCCTGAATGACGTGATCATTGAAGCATATAACTAAGGTTACAAAGATGTAACGATATAAGCATTTTTAAGTTAAGTTTAAGCTTTTATACAAAATTAGATTCTGAATTTCATAAAGATTTTCAATAGAGTCTTTCAAAGTCATAATTTGAGATATGTATCTTCCACATTGTAGCTCATCTTAAATCATTATGATTGAAAACACATATTTCAATAACATTAGAGCACTTTCAGAATCTTTATATTTAATATTGAGTTTCGATACACAATGGAGGATATTTTAACAAGTATTAGGACATTATGTATCAAAGTTAGGCAAGTAGAAAGATAGATCAAGATCAATTCAAAATAGAAATATCCTTCTCTTCTTCTTTTTGCAACTCTATTTAACTTTCAAAGATAATCGTGAATGACAAATCTGAAATTTCTTTTCAATAGTACCAGAATAAAACATTCAATCAAATTATTTAAGCATGGAGCATTACACAATATTGAGAGTCCGTAATTTAAAGCATCATGCCACATGCAAAACATATTACGTGTTAAGTCATGCATTAAAATATTAAGAATAAGCATGTCAAGGACCAAAATCAATTCTTTTCAAATAAACTCCCCTTATTTAAATATAATCTTGCACTGATTTCATTCTTAAGGTGTGTTTCCAAGTGATTAAAGCTTGACTTGATTCTTCTTATACTTTCATTTACTTTGTCATTCATTTTTACTTTCTTGTGCTCTATACTTTATTTGCTCCCTATCCGGTGGAGTTGGAAGGGGCACGAGGTACTACCACTAGCCTCCCTCTTGTGCCGTCCCTAATATGCCCTACACCGAATAGTTGGGTCAAATAGTGCCGGGTACTACCACTAGCCTCTCCATTGGCACCATCCCTATGATGAGCAATATAGAAAGGTTAAAATGTTCACTTGAAACTCTCTCTATTTAAGTGTAATTAATTACGAATTTTATCCCTTCCAAAAGAATGTTCACACAAGTATCACAAATGTGCCGAATATATTATGCTTGTTTTGCTTTTGCTTAAGATTGGAGTACTTGCCTTCTCTTGAATAATATCCATTTTCTTTTCTTTATCTCTCTTTCTTTTTGTTATTCTCAAGTAATTTACTTGAAAGAGCAGAATAAAGAAATAATCAAATGTATCATATAGAGGTATATCAAGCAAACAACATTTTCATTATGCTCAAGAATTCATAGCTTCTCACAAGTCATTTTAAATCAACATTTTAAGTATATACTTGTGTATTTCATGGTTATGATATAGGCAAAGGAATATTTTAGTTTGAGCAAACCATGAAACAATTTCTAAAAGCATAAGTCAATCAATACATATATAGACATGATATCAAGAAATTAATAATTAAAGACTTTAATCATGCCATAGTAAGATTTAAATTAATGACTTTGCTCAGCTAGTTTATGAGAGAGGTATCTAAAATTACCGAATCATTCTGCATTCTTCAAGTCAAAAACCTACTAGAGAGGTATCTAAAGTCCTCTCTCTTGTTTACATGTAAATGTTTATTGTACCTTTTATGGAGGTGTCCTTCAAGTTGGAATCTCTCATTTTCTTGCTAAAGGATCCTGCAAGCTCCTTTTCTTCCTTGAAAGAAAGTTATTAGTTTCTTCAAGATACAAAACATTCATCCACCATATTTTTAACTAGATGACTCGATATAAGATATGATACTAGTTGAATGTTGAGTCACTTTACTCAAGAGATTCCCTAAGTATAAGCAAGCACATATCACTTGAACTAAAGAGATGGTTTCATTAACCAATATGGTTCAAGTACAAGCATGTGAGACAATAGAAGGATTTATCAAGATCAAATCAATTTCTTATTTTCAACATCAATTTAGCTTAGATTCTATTTGCTTAAGATAATTGTCAATAAGGCATGCTAGCTAAGTTTTGATCAAATTGCCTTAAACAATTGTTTCTATCAAAATTCAGATTATGATTCATTTGTTATCAATAAATTATGATTCATTAAAGTTAGAGTGAAGTCTTGCACAAGGGCACATAATGATCACACAATCTGGTCTATTAGGTATATGATAAAATAATTATTCTATCATGCTTTTGATGCTTGTTCCAAATCACAAATTGCTTTATCATATTTGTAATGAATGTTTTCAAATAAGGTGGTTATTTTACATAGATCTGAAATAATCACATAGAAGTGTATTCTACACATTCATTTGACAGAATATAAAGCTCATAAAGCAAGCAAATGATAATGGTGATCTTTACTTCTAATCATGTAAGAATTTTATCAGGATCTATTTCATCTTTTCTTGATTTAGTCTTTTAGTAGTCATCAATTTTTCTTCATTAAGTGCATTTCTGAAAAATCCAATTTGGTTCTAATTATTAACAAGTTTTCAGATTGTTATATGTAAAAGATTAACCATATATATATATAATTTAATTTTAGTATCTTGACAATAAATCATTAATCTCATAAAGAATAAAATGAATTGATATTTCTACAACTCGAATCTTTCCATTGAGTATTCTATATGCATTGCTTGATGAATGATATCCAAGGATAGAAATTTCTTTATCAGATTTGGCATTATTTTCATAAGAACATATCAAGCATAACGAGTATGACTGAAAAATATGAAAGATATGCAATGGTTCATTTTCCATTTTTCAGAAGATCAAAAGGAGTTTTCATCAAAAATTGATCTAATAGAAATCATATGTATGACAAGCAGTGATGATAGCTTTTTAAAAATTATTTAAGTAGATGACTATCATACACAATTGTCTTTTTCATTTCTTCAAGAATTCTATTAACCCTATTTTACTTATGGTGTTCTTGGTGCAGAAACAATTGCATTCAATATTATTTTCTGTGCACAACTTAATACAAAATTGGTTTTCAACACTATGCCATGATACTTCTTTATTTTCATAGTTTGCAAACCTTTTTCATTTGATCCCTTTTTGTGAGTTTGTGCCAATGCAGAAAATATTTCAATTTAAGTGCCAAGAACAAAACCAATGTACGCTGTTGAAAACTTAGTGTTGGAAACAACATCTTTAGATTTAGAAATTGGTTTTTGTTTGTTTCCTTAGTTAATATGCATAGCAAACTTTGACCTTGTAGAAGATAATCTAAGTAAACCAATGACAAAGTCTTTTGAAAATAAATCCATACTCGCATGAGTTGATATTATATGCCAAAGATGGTTTCTTTAATCTTGGTATTTATAGTGCATATCTTCAAAGGCATACCAAGTACACATTTTCATATCTATGATCAATAAACAATAATGCCATGGATAAAAGCTCTCAATCAAGCATATAGAGAATTCATAGAGTTATTCTTAATAAATTGATTAATCATCTAGCAACTTATCCAACAATAAGTAAAGTATAATATAGAAAGATGGAGAAATTTGAAGTTATTTCTTCTATTTTAATTATTTTTCTTGTTTACATTTAAGTTCCATTCTTCAACATGTGTCTAGAATACCCATTGTTCAGATATTATCTTTTATTAGAACCTTGGAGAGCTAGACACACCTACTGAAAAATAATCAGATTTTCAACTTAGGAACCCAAACTCTTTTGGGTCCTTGCAGGTTAGCTATTATTGTTCCTTTTGGAACCCATATTTTCTTAATAGCTATTTTGTCCATAGGCCTGTAGATTTTAGGATTACAAGATGTGTATTTCTGCATATTCTTGTTAAATTTAACAGTCATAGATTTAACATAAGTAGATGATGAATTTTTAATTTTTTGATTTTGTTCATTAGGTTCATTGAATTTATGAAAAACTATTTCAGGATGAGCAAAAGGGATTTTAATTAACTTTTGTTCATCATATTTATAAAAATCTGTTTTAGGATAAGCAATGGAGGATTTAACAACTGTATTCTTGAAAGATTTTTGGATGTACCATGGTTGATATCCCAATCTAACTTTGTCAAATTCAGCTCTTTGATTATTTATCATTAGGTTCAATTTTTCAGAGCTGAAAGTAAATCTTTCAACAATAGGTTTTAATTTGTCAACTTCTTTAGTTAATCTCCTGTTATCTTCTGAAAGTAATTCATTGTTTTTCTTAAGTTTATCATGGCTTTCGGTGAGAAGTTGATTTCTTTGATTTAGTTCTTTATTTTCTTTAATTAAGATTTCAGTTTTATTAGTTAGTTTCAGTTGTTCATCTCTTAGGATTTGATTTTCATTCTTTAAGTTCTTGTTCTTACAAATAAGTTTCTTATATTCTAAATACAAATCAGAAAAGGCATCGTGAAGTTCATCAAATGTAAAAGTGCTTTCAGTTTCCGCACGTACCTCATGTGCCACGAAGCATGGATGATACTGCTCTTCTTTTACACATGATGTTTCAGATTTGTTAGTGCATTCATATTTGTCTTCAAGCATATTCCATATTTCTTTAGCAGTCATGCAAGAAGATATGCAATTAAACTCATTCCTATCTAATGCACAATATAATAGGTTCATGGCTTTTGAATTTTGTTGAACCATTTTCTCATTATGACTAGTGTTTGTGTGTGTTCCATTGACTATAATACTCCATAGATTATAATCAAGTGATTGTATAAAAATGCGCATGCGTGCTTTCCAATGTGTATAGTTTATGCCATTAAATAGTGGAGGTGTATCAATTAATTGTCCTTCTCCTAGAAAACTATCTATTTGAGTTGTCATGATCTTTGGCTCTTGATCGTGAGATCAATAATTAATCTTAGAGCACCTGCTCTGATACCACTTGTTGCCCAGTAGATACAACCCAAGAGGGGGGGTGAATTGGGTCTTTTAAAACTTTTAACTTTTCAATTAATTATGCTAAGTTGTATAGATGCACACTGGAATTTAAACTTAGCAACAGTTTGATTTATTGAATGAGACTTGATTAAGTAAATTAAATATGCTTGCAACTAAAGGATGTGCAGATAAGAGTTAAGCAAGCAATTTATCTAAGTAAGTAAGTGAGCAAGTTAGACAATGACAAAAAGCATCACAAACACTACAAACATATAGTGGTTTGGTGCACCCCAGCACCTACATCCACTCTCCAAGACCTCTTGGGAATTTCACTATAATCCTCCAGATTACAGCCGGTTGTTTTACAAGCTCACAACCCAACTTGTTGCTTTGCGAGATCACAACGAACTCGGTCGGTTTTCACAGGCTCACCGACTAGAACCTACCGATTGTTTTCACGGGCTCACAATCCAACCCAGTTGGTTTTTCCAAAGGCTCACCAACCACAACCTTACAACGATTGTTTTCCGGGTTCACAATCAACCCAGTTGGTTTTTTCCAAAGGCTCACCAACCACAACCTTACAACGTTGGTTTTTCCTTTGGCTCACCAACAAACCTTAACCTCTTGATTCAATCCCTTGATTGAATCAAGTTACAAGATATTAGACTAAGAATTTAAAGCAAGTACAAGCTTCTTAACTAAGCAAATATATCCAATATAAACAAATGGAGTAAAGAGAAGCTCTCAAACGAATTTTGAAGATGAAGGAACTCGGCTTCTTCTTTACTTGACCCTCTTCTGATTTGGCACGAGGTAGAGGATGATTGAGGCAGCACACGGATGGAGAGGAAGCTTTGGGATTCACTTGGATGCTCTTCTTCTCTCTATTTTACTTTGAATGGCCCTTTTGTGCTTATAGGAGATTTTCCGTGTAATCTCTTTGAAATCTTTTCTCTAAATGTTCTCTCCCACTTCCATACCTTCTTCCCTAGCTCTCCTCTTGATTTTATAGCTTTAGATGGCGTGGAAACAAGAATCTAGCCGTTAGAGACAAAAATAGAGCCGTTGGACACAGTCTGTACCTCCTGACAATATTTCCGTTGGGATCGGAGTCGACTCGCGCGATCTGGAGTCGACTCGCCTGTTGCAGGAGTCGACTCGTGCTTGACTGGAGACGACTCGGCCACTATTCCAAATTTGAATTAATGTGCTCGCTTTGTCCTAGAGTCGACTCGGACCAAACTGGAGACGACTCGGGCACTTAGGGGTCGGCTCATTCTCAGGAATCCAGAGGACATATTTTCTGATTTTCTTCCTCGAGTCGACTCGAATTCTCTTGGAGTCGACTCGGCTCTCAGAGCCCGAAAACTGATCCTCTGTATTTTGGGGTCGCGCTGCCTTGGAGTCGACTCGAACTGTCTTGGAGTCGACTCGCCTCTCAGAGACGAAAATACCGTCTTCTGTCTTTGGGGTTGCGCTGTCTTGGAGTCGACTCGGACTTTGCGGGAGTCGACTCGGCTCTCAGTGTCTGAAATTGGCTCTCTGACTTTTTGCCTTGTATTTCTCTGAGAGTCGACTCTCGCTTCCTTTGGAGTCGACCTGCCAACCATTGGAGTCGACTCGAGTTCCTCAGGAGTCGACTCGGCTCTCAGGGTCCAAAAATAGCTTCTCTGTGTTTCTGCCTTGTTACTCCCTGGAGTCGACTCGTACTATCCAGGAGTCGACTCGAGGACTATTCTTTTGGATTTTCCTTTGAATTTGCTCTTCCAACTTGAGTCCTTTGAACTTGAAACTTGGGTCAATAAATTGTAGCTTTCTTCCAACTTTTCTTGAGAGCTTTGGAGGCCTTCTTGTGTTCTTCCAACTTGCTATATTCCTTGCAAAATAACTATCTTTCTCCTTGCAACACAAACGTTAGTATTTATACTTCAAGGTTTTGTGATCATCAAAATCAATCTTTAAATCAATCTTTGGGTCATCAGTGTGAGTTCTGGTTGGATAGTATTTCCTTTCTCGGGCACGTAATCTCCAAGGAAGGTGTCTCTGTTGACCCAATGAAAGTGGAGGCAGTAGTTGGATGGAGTAGACCTACCAATGTAATTGAAGTGCGCAGCTTCTTAGGATTGGCTGGATATTACAGAAGATTTGTTGAGGGATTCTCCCGTATTGCCATGCTTTTAAGTCGCTTAACTCAGAAGCGAAAAAAGTTTGAATGGACAGATGACTGTGAACAGAGTTTCCAAGAGCTGAAAAAACGTCTGGTGACAGCCTCAGTGCTAGCTATTCCATCTGGAACAGAAAGTTTCACCATCTACAGTGATGCATCTCGTAAAGGACTTGGGTGTGTTCTGATGCAGAATGGGAAGGTGATAGCTTATACCTCTAGACAGTTAAAGTCATATGAACAGAATTACCCTACACATGATTTGGAGTTAGCGGCGATAGTTTTTGCTCTAAAGAATGGAGGCATTACTTGTATGGAGAACACTGTGAGGTTTTCACAGACCATAAGAGTTTGAAATATATCTTCACACAGAAGGAGTTGAATTTGAGGCAAAGAAGATGGCTAGAACTACTGAAGGATTATGACCTGACTATCAGTTACCATCCGGGGAAAGCAAATGTAGTGGCTGATGCTTTGAGCAGAAAATCCTCAAGTGAGTTGGCAGCATTGATCACTACGCAGAAGCATATTTTATTAGATTTGGAGAGATCAGGGATCGAGGTACGAATACATGATCCTAAGGTACAATTGGCTACCCTCACAGTGCAACCTATTCTGATTGAAAAGATCAAGATGTCTCAAAAAGAGAATCCAGATTTATAGAAGATTAGAGAAACAACAGAGTCAGGTGTGCAGTCAGAATTTCGAGTGCATGAAGATGGCTCTTTAAGATTCGGGAATAGGGTATGTGTGCCGAAAGTACCAGAAATGAAGAGGGAGATACTTGATGAGGCCCATAACTCAGCTTATACTGTACATCCAGGAGGTACTAAAATGTACCGGGACTTGAAAAAAAAAATTTGGTGGAGTGGCATGAAGCGAGATATAGCTCAGTATGTTGCACAGTGCTTAGTATATCAGCAAGTGAAAGCTGAGCATTAGAGGCCTACTGGACCATTACAGTCTCTTCTCATTCCTCAGTGGAAGTGGGAGCACGTCACCATGGATTTTGTGACTGCCTTGCCTAAGATCCCTCGGGGTAATGATGCAGTGTAGGTGATTGTTGATCAACTGATTAAGTCAGCACATTTCTTGCCTTTTAGAGTTGGCTTTTCTCTGGAGAAATTGGCAAGTTTATACATAGAGTAAATTGTGAGGCTGCACGGAATTCCAGTTTCAATTGTGTCTGACGGAGATACTAGATTTGTGTCATAGTTTTGAAAGAGCCTTCATAAAGCCCTTGGTACAAGACTGGACTTCAGTACAGCTTTTCATCCACAAACTGATGGATAGTCGGAGCGCACTATTCAGATTTTGGAAGATATGTTAAGGGCTTATGTCATGGATTTGGGTGGTGCATGGGATAGTCATTTGTCGCTAGTTGAATTTGCCTATAACAATAGTTATCAAGACAATATTCAGATGGCTCCTTTTGAGGCATTGTATGGAAGGAAATGCCGATCTCCAATTTGTTGAAATGATGTAGGAGAAAGAACATTATTGGGTCCAGAGATAGTACAACAAACTGTGGATAAGATACAGGTAATCAGAGAATGGATCCTTATAGCTCAGAGTAGATAAAAGAGTTATGCTGACAATAGGAGAAGAGAACTGGAGTTCCAGGTTGGTGATCATGTTTTCTTGAAGGTATCTCCGACTAAAGGTGTGATGAGGTTTAGGGTTCGTGGCAAATTGAGCCCTAGGTATGTTGGTCCATTCGAGATCCTGGACAGAGTCGGAGAAGTGGCATACTGTTTGGCTCTACCACCAGCTTTAGCAGGTGTACATAATGTATTCCATGTTTCAATGCTGAGAAAATATATTTCGGACCTGAACCATGTGGTAGATTTTGAGCCTATTCGTCTGCATGAGGACCTAACTTATGAAGAGTACCCGATATGGATTGTGGATAGAAAGGATCAAATGTTGCGATGTCGGACCATTCCTTATGTAAAGGTGCAATGGAGCAATCACTCAGAAAGAGAGGCCACTTGGAAACTCGAGGAATAAATAAAAGCCAAACACCTTCAACTCTTTGGTATTTCAGGTACGTTAATTTCGTGGACGAAATTTTTTTTAGGAGGGAAGAATGTGAGGACCCGAAAAAAAAAATCTTTTAGGATTGATGGGCCGGCCTGAGGAGGCCACGATCGTGGAAGAGGAAACGACAGGGGGAGCTGAATTGCGGGGGGGAGGTGAGTCACCGGGGGAGACCGAGCGCTGGGGAGGGGACGGTTCCGCGAGCTGGCCGGTCATGGAGGATGCCTTAAAGCCTTCTTTCCTTCAGCGAAGATCTTCCCAACGAATCTGGTGAAGGTGCCTTGGATCCGGGGGTTTTGATCCAAGTTTGCTCAAGGATTCTCCTCTAATTTCTCGTCGGAAAGGTTGCCGGAGCTCCCCATCGGACTGAGGTAATCATGACTCCTCCCCTTGTGCTTCATTTGCTAGATTTAGGGCTATGTTGGCTAGGTTTTGGCTAGTGAAATCGTCGGAGAAGGATCCGAAACAGGGTACCCTTATTTCGGCTCCTCTCTTTCGGATCTTGCCGCCACCAGCCGCCAGGTTGGCCGGGATCCATGTCATTTGGGGGTTAATAGGGACTGTGTGAGGATTAGTGAGAGATTTCTAGGATTAATTGAAGATGGGGAGTGGTGGATCCGAGGTTTTCTTCCTCGTGATCCCATCCTCTTCTCCTCTTTCTCTCATCGGTTGGCCACCGGCGGCGGCGACTGTGAGTCGTGGGCCACTGTGGCTGCCGTCGAGTGGGGGCCGAGCCACCATCATGGTGGCCTTCTATTGATGATGGAGGGGGGGCTGAATCCTTCCGGTTCTTGGGGGAAGAAGAAAAAGAAACCTCTTCTTCCCTCCCTCTCTTGGCCGACCACCATCGCCGACGACTGCAACAGTGGCGGCCGGCGATGGTTCGGCCGGTTGTGTCCGAGGGTTGGGAAGGAGAGGGCACAGCCACCATGGCTGCTACCCTTGGACCAAAGGAAGATGAGGAGGGAGATGTACTCCCATCCGTGAAGAGAGAAGGGTCTTCTCCCCTTCTCTCTCATTCACCCTTCTTTTGGTCTCTTCACCTGGACCGGCCATCGTCGCCGGTATGGCAGCGGCCACGGCTGGCGATGACATAGGCCGGTGGTACAAGAGTGGGAGTCGGGCCACCCCGACTGCCCCTAGATCTGGAGGGATTGAGATATTTGGGGACCTGATGATGGACCCCATAGTAGATGTGATTTATGGTTTAGAATATTTAAATATTACATGATCTAGTTTGTGATTTGTGATTGATATTGTAGCGGAAGAGTCAGCGGTGCCAGGAGGTTTTGGTCAGGAGACTCAGCACCCCAGCTCGTAGGTTGTGATTTGGATCCGTGTTTGAGTCAGTCTACAAATTCCAGTAAGAATCTTTACATCTGAGCACCTCTATTTATGCATATATTTGATTTATTGTTGGATATATTTTATCAGTATGTTGTTATTAGTTTTATGAACTGGTATGCACATATGAGGTGTGCATCTTGTTTGCTATGGAAATATTGAAATAATTAAATTGGGAAGAATAATCATATCTTTGAGAATACATTAAAATATATGATGCGATTGAAATTTGACTAAACATGTAAAATTAGACATGTAAAATGGGTTGGACTAGCCTCGTCATGATATAGCCTCTACGAGCTTATGCGTAGGATAGCTGCCACGAGCTGATGCGTGGGATAGCCTCCACGGGCTTACGCGTGGGATAGCCTCTACGAGCTTATGCATAGGATAGCCTCCACGGGCTTACGCGTGGGATAGCTGCCACGAGCTTATACGTGGGATTTGTGCAGTCTTGGACTGGGTCATAATCTTGGTTAGTCTAAAGCCAGAAGTGAAAAACTTAAAATTTGGGAATCAGATTAATACGAAAGTGAATAACATAATGTGTAAAAAGGTATTTATGTATATGTACTGGTTTATTTATACTTGTTGTTTATTGAGCCTTTCGAATGATGAAATAACACTTATATGTTGCTTAGATTATTTTCTTATTATTACTAGTGTGGCTGTTGGGATTCTTAGAGGGCTGGAAAAGCTCATACTACACTTATTTTTGTTTTTCAGAGGCATTGGATTTGTAGAATCCGTCGGGTGGGACGAGAAGTGAGATCGATCTGGAGTCAGACTACTAGATAGTTAAAAGTTAATTTATCTTTTGCTTATGGACTTTGAAATTATGTAATCAATTAGTACATTTTAGTTGGTTTGATTTAATACATTAATCGTTGATTTTTGGCATTTTTGTGAATATTGTACCTTATTAGCCCTTACATGATCTCTAGGGTTTTACTTTAGGGATTATGTGGCCGTGTCACGTGGTCGACCCGAGTGGTGGGTTTGGGGCGTGACAATAAGTTGGTCCCAAGCTCTTCAAAATTTGGATTTAATCTTTCTACACCGCCGAGAAGACCAAAGATCTCGAATGTTGGGAGGTCATCTTTGATCTTAAGCTGTGTTTTCAGAGTAGACCAGATGCTTCTAACAGAGGGGAATTTCAAGAATAGATGTGATACAGTTTTAGCATTAGAACAACACAAAGGGCAGCCTAAAGAGATTCCCCATCCTTTACGTGCCAAGATTTCACCGGTATGCAATCTATTTTATAATGCCAACCACGTAAATATCTTAAACTTTTCTGGAGCTACTGCTGTCCAAAGGGATTTATAGAAGGGCTAAAGGGTGCCACTTTGGTTAAAAAATTTGTAGAATGATCCCACTGTATATGTTCCATTGCTAGTTAATTTCCACACAGGCGCATTACCAATTTTAGAAGGTCTACAAGATTCCAACAATCGGGATAAAAGCTCCAATTGTTTAGTTTGTTCTATAGACAAAGGACCAAATAGCTTAATGCACCACTTCATCTTTCTCCAACTCCACCGAGAGGCCACTGAGGAATTAACTCTAAGCACTCTTTTGTAGTGGTCATTAAACAAATTATTGGGCATCCCTCCTTATGCATTTAATTATGCTTGAAAGTTGTGAGATATGTTGTCTTCAAATTTGTTGGGAAGATACTTGGTTATTCAATGTTTGCTTGGGTAATAAAAGCTTCTTTGACTACTTGTTTCAAGGCAAACTTGGGGAACATTGGTGCTTATTTGGAAGCTGGTTTTTGGGATTCCAAAGGGCTAATAGGAGTGGAAAAATTCAGATTAGTGTGCTGGAATTTAAAGTTGTTAATTGGATTGCATTTTTGTGTCTCTTTGGTGACTTGAAGAGCTTGGTGCCTATTCTCTTCAGTTTTTCCAGCAACCTTTCACTCTTTTGTTTTGGAGCTTTTGTGTAGCTACTTCCTCCTTTGTCAAAAGCTTCATTTTGGCCTACAAATCCCTTATCATTTTGTGAGACATTTGTGTCTCTTGTAAACACTTTGTAATCCTACAAAGTTAGTGAAATTGGACATCGGTCCCATGGACGTATCTCAATTGAGGGAACCACGTAAAAATCTCTTGTGTTCTTATTTTGTTTTTGTTCTCTTTATTGATCTACACTTGTGAGGAGCCATTTTTCCCAACATAAATGAGCGAAGGGGACTGCATCTACCCAAGCATCCTCCCAAAATATGATGTTCTCCCAGATAAATTGCTGGTGCTTTTCTTTCGGCTAAGATTTCTTTTCTTGCTAATTTTAACTTCTTGTGATGCAAATGTTTTACTATGTCTATTACTTTTGCCTTTTTTCACCATTGATGTTAATTAGTGATGAGTTTATTAGGGAAGATTTATCTGTATCTATCTCATCAGTTTTGGATACATTTTGAATATATATGTATGATTGTGCTTTCTGCCCTATAATGAGGAGAAATTATTTGTCATCAACAATCAAACAATAATTATTATTCTCACACGAGATAGATTTTGCTCCAAGGAGAGGGTATCTACTTATTTTGACTCCAAAATTAATAATAGAGTATCAAAATGAAAAATCGACATCATTGATAATGATGTATGCTACAATAAATGTCTAAAAATCAAAAATCATATATTTTGAAGGTCTCTGACCTATGCATCATATGATTTTTAATTTATAGATATTTTTGGTAGTATAAATCAAGAACAATAGTAAATGTTTAGTTTGGATGCTCTATTATTGATTTTAGAGTCGAGTGAAATAGATACATTCTCTTCTAGAATGGAGCAAAGTCCATATCTCTCTTTCTTTATTTATATATGTTTAAGAAAAATATATTTATTCAAGAGAAATGGTGGGAAATCCACCTAAACTTTTTCTTTAAGAAAGATAAAATACCAACAAAGAAATTCAATAGGGGAAAGAGAAGAGGAAAAGTACAAAAAAAAAAGTAAGGAAAAATAGCAGAGCAGGAAGGAGAGAAGCAAGGAGAGCAGTGAACTTGAAGGGAGGAAGAAGAGCCCAACTGAAATGAGGTCAGTAATCAGCACGCTTACGAGGGCCAAACTTCACATCTATGAATAGCCTAAAATCTCTTCTTTTTTCATTGTACATTCCTTCTCCGTTTGCCCCTTGTATATGTTTTCTTGGCTTTTCTCGTAAATAACCTGTTTGCTCCCTTAAAAAATTAAACTAGACTGGCTTTTCTCTCAAGCTACAGACACCAGCACGCTATAAGAAAGAGCTTCCCAGCCACCTCTAAGATCATGAGGCACCTTTTTGTCAGACCAAGATCCCCTTGAGGATCATAAGATAGACTTTCAATCTCTGAAACTTTATCCTAACATCTTTTTACTGACCTCAGACAAGTTTTAACTTGAAGGAGAGCCTTTATTATAACATGCCTTGTATCTGTTAAGAGAAAGGCCTTAGATATTTGCTTGCTTGTTTAATTGCTTCTCTTTGATTATGGGCTTCTTACATGTTGCGGATGAAAGCACTCACCCTTCGATTGTACTATTCCCTTTCCTGGATCCAAACTGCGGAAAGACGAATCGAGAAGAAGAAGTAGTAGAGAATAAAATCAAACAATCACAAAGACAACAATTTTACGTGGTTCACCCCAATACGGGTTACGTCCACCGAGGCCACACACACAGATTCAATATATTCAGCAAGGGTTACAACGATCTCTCTTCCCCATTGGAGATTGCACAATTAGGGCTTACAAGAGAGATAGGACTCAAAAAGAAACTCTCTACAGCACCTAGGGTTCACAAAAGACCCCTTTTATAGGTTTCCAAAACATAAGGAGACTTCCCTAACGAAACCCTAAGTCAAAAAGCCATCTTGCCACCGTTTGAATCAACCCCGAGATCTGGAGTCGACTCTTCACTTTCAGGGGTTGACTCCTGATAAGCTCGAGTCGACTCGGACATCCTCGGGTCGACTCCAAGTATCAGCACCGAAGACTGGCATGCTCTGTCTTCCTGAGAGAGTCGACTCCTTCAACCTGGAGTCGACTCGAGCAGACCTCAAGTCGACTCCTGCAGGGCTGGAGTCGACCCCTACAGGGCTGGAGTCGACCCCTACAGGGCTGGAGTCGACTCCTACAAGCGATCCCAAAAATAGCTCTCTGTTTCTTCACTGTGACACATAGCGAGTCGACCCTCTCATCCCTGGGGTTGACTCAAGCTTCACATGAGTCGATTCTTAAATGCTAGGGGTCGACTCCATTCAGTTGGCACAGATTTTTTTTTTTTCCAAGCAAACTTGAACCGAATTCAATTGCAGTTGTTTCGAGTTTCGAGGCACAGTTTTTCAACATTACATACTGTCGATGGATTCTTTATATATGTATTGGCTAATGCCTCTTAACTCTTCTAGTTTTAGCTCCTTTTTCACCTAAAATTTTCAGATATTCCTCCTGCTCGTTTCTAAAGATGAAGCATTTTTGGAAGATTATGAACATATCCAGACTGAAGGCGCCTACAGAAATTTGTTATCTTTAGAAGTACATTTCCTGTAACATGTTAAAGAAATTAAGCAAAAAAGACATCATCCATCTCAAAAGTGCATTACTTGAAACAGAGTACATTATCAAACTGCCGTAGCCTTTACCTTATTTCTCTACTATCAGTTTTGCTCTAGCGTGTCCTTCTTCTATCCTATATTGATCTCCTATTCCTAGGTGAGCCATTAAAAACCATACCAAAGTGAGCAACTCTCCTCCGGTGCTAAGCTGCTTGGCATGGTAATAACCTCTGCAATGACTTGCAGCATAGCACAACATCTCCACCCAAACAACACTCATTATCTTCCATCTTTTCTCTACCTTCAGCTCTAACAAATGCTTTGCAAGCATACAAGCATCAAAAAGTATTGATTTGCTTCTGTCTCCTTTCACCTGTATTGGAGGGACTTTAGTTTCCACCGAAAGGAGCATCTCACAGGCTTGCGTCGCATCAGGCATTGCGTCTCCTCGCTGAAAGAATTTCTTAGCCTCCGCACAGGTGTCTCCGTACCTGATCTGCCCAATTCCAGCACTCAGCATGAAAGGGCGAACTACAAGAAGATACAACATGTAATCGGATATCGCCTTGCTAATCTTCTGGTCTGAAAGTATGCCCTTTGGGTGATTGATGCCGTCAAAGTAATAGCAGAGATCAGTTGCAATGTGCCACAAAAGGATGCTCTCGTCAAACTCCACCTCAACACTCCAGCCAAGCTCCTTCCGGTATCCCTTCCTTTGAAGGGCCCATTCTCCTCTGCAGGTGCTGAAACGCTTGTAGCCTTTGGAGTCTTCTGCACTGCTTGTCTTGTTCTTGATCTCCTTAAAGATGAATTCTTTCAGCTCATCATGGACAGGACAATAGATGGTATGGAAGAACCTATCCCAGGCTTCTTTCACAGTAAGAAGAGCCATGATTCTTTTGATTGTGGATGGCTGGTCTTTAAGGCAGAATCTTATCAGGTTGTAGCATGCCATGGAATTAGACCACCTTGGTTTGTTGGCTGGTCGAAAGAAAGAAATGCTTGCAAAGATCATGTTAGACAGGCGATACTGCTTGAGATCTTTCAGCTTAATAAATGCCCAGTCCGAGAAAACCAGCAGGCCAACGGAATAGCTCTCAAGAACGAGAGCCCCTCCCAACAGTATGTAAGTAATTACTACATCGATATCTTTGTAGCCATGCTTCTTGGTGAACAGGAAGAGCAGGAGGGCAGATAGGATCGAGGAAAAAGTGATGCTGCGGAAGAAGGGGCCTACGACAGTATGAATGAGAGTTGACTTGGTATAGAGCACGTCGTAAATGAAGGAGAGTTCGATTTCGATTACTTTGAAGGCTTGCAAGGGAGAGCGCTTGAGGAAGAAGGATTGGCTCTCGTTCCGGTCATGGAAGCTGAGGATGAGGTCTACAATGAGGCGCTTGAATGTGTGGAAGAACCGATGAGCTCTGGACAGAATCATCACTGTATTAATATCCTCCACGACAGTGTCCAAAGATCGCGGCTGGGTTTCAGGTTCCTTCTCCACCTCAATCTCTGCTTGTAGACCAGCAGCCGACATCGAGGCATACTCCTCCATGAACTTGGCATAGTTTGGACCAGGGTCAGGAGGTGTTACCATGGAGTTCCTCAGGCAGTCCATGCTTGCACACATGAGTGCCCAGGACCTCTCACCATACTTCAGAATTCCAGCGAGAAACATTAAAGCTGCAGGGGCCTTGAGCCTAGTTTGTGGCAGGGACCCAATGAAGACATAGAAGGCGACTGCAACCTGAAACATTAGTCCAAGCAAGTGTCTCATCCATAGCTCATTATCCTCTAGGGAGAAAGCAGTGATGGTGTCGGGGCCGCCAAGATGTAAGAGAAGGAAAGGGGCCCAGAATGCGAGGAGGTCGTTGTTCTCATTGTCAGGACTGGAGGGACTATCTTGGTTATTAGAGAGGATGCCGAGAGCAAAGGTGGCGACCCAGTCCGCAAGCAAGTATGCTGACCAGAGGATGAGGCTGATGCATCTGGATTTGTTGCGCTTCCGGACGCTCCCGGAGAAGATGAGGACGATCTGCAAGCATAAGCTGGTTAGAATAAATGCTCGGAGGTCCCAGTTAGTCCATATGCTCCTCACTCTGTAAGAGAAAAGCTGCATTAGGCTCTCTTTCTCTTCCACTTGCTCTTTTCTCCAGCAGTCTGTAGCACCTTCCTTGGCAATGGAAATTTATAGCACCTTCTAACTGTGAGATAACTGAAAGAAAGAAATTCTCATATTGAAGGTTACCAAGACGAAGCAGAGGCTTCGCAAAATTTGGACTTTATGTAAGACAAGGAAGGTGGGTGTGGAGGCGGCTCAAATGGTGGGTTCCAAGTCGCACAGGCATAGGATGGGGTTGGCATGTAACAAGGTGAAGAGATTGGAACATTATGTATTCTAATCTATTCCACTGGAGACGGGTTCGGCTCAAAAAATTTATTGGACGGGTTGCAGACCTTTGGTCAAGTTCCTAAGAAGATGTTGGTTCATGTAGGTAGTTTCAGGGAAAATGCTCGGAAGTTGGAAGGAAAGGTTGCTGCTGCCCCACACGGTTTGCATTTTTTTTGCTGACCAGATTTCATAACAGTAGTTGACCTCTGAGTTGACCCCAAAAAGAGTCTCTCCAGTCGTCACTCAGGAAACTTCATGATGGATTACCTTTTTTGAAAAAAAAAAAGAGAGAATAGGAGACCAAGGAGCTTCAGCCACATTAGTCATCTGCAATTTTGTTAGAGGGATGAAAGTTTTATATACATCGAAGGAAGACTGTAGGCAAGAAGAAAATGAAATGGGTACAAGGGTGAAAGTCTTCGGACAACGACAGAAATAGAAAAAGAAAGAAGGGACGGAGAAATACAACTGCTCCATCATTATCAACCGAGTAAGTTCTCCAATATGCATGACCAACAAGAATTAGCATCTTAATTCTTGACTGTTTTTCATTATTTCTGCATTTTAATCTTTCATCCTCAGTCATCTTCCACCTCCAAGCTTGTCATTTTTCAGAGTTCCTTAAAATTGCTCTCTTATTACGACCGCTCCATATTATCTCACCCTGTTTCACGAACAAGAATGTCGAAGGAAGGTATAATTGAAGAAGTTCTTACTCCATTGGTGAAGCAACTGGGGAACGCTAGGTGCCAAGCTCTCAAGTTCAAGGAGAATGATACACCCCCAGCGATCAAGCCGCTTTTTGAGAGCATTGAGAAAAATGTGCAGGACGTGGAGGACATCGTCCGAAGAGCAGAGAGATGGGAGAAGGATGTGATAAATAATTTTGGTATTGTCGCTCGCCATGTTGATGACATCTTGGAAGAAGACAGCGAACCCCGCGCATTCGAATCCAAGCTCCGGAACGTCGATAGGGAGATCGCCAACTTAAGGGCCCTTCTGACTCCCCCACTCCAACTACCACAGATTGAATCAGCTCGTGCAGCATCAACTCGTTCTGTTCCTTCTTTGTCTAAGGCCCTGCAAGCATCAGAAAAGTGGCAGCAACTTGAGTTGGAGAAGAAAATCCTGGAGAGTTCCGCCATATCCAGTCTTCAGGTGAGTTATGACAACCTTGACGTCCAGTTAAAACTATGCTTGCTTTGCTTCTCTGTCTTCCCAGAGAATTCAATCATACGGAAAAGGCCTGTAATTTACTGGTGGATCGGGGAAGGCCTCGTAACTCCAACAAGAGACAACACAGCTGAGGAGATTGGAGAGAGCTGCTTCAGAAAGCTAATCATGAAGGGCCTGATTGAACCAGTTCATATGAAACGAAGCCCTATCATCAAATTCTGCAAACTGCATCCATGGATGCGATGGATGCTTATTGCTGTTGCTAGAAGAGTGCAATTCTTTGATTTTGATTCAGAAGGAAATCCTACTTCAGATGATTCTTTAAGTCGTCGTGCTTGCTTGGTAACCAGGAAAGAAGGAGCACCCCAACAAATGTCCATCAGGGGCCTCTCAAATCTTGGTGAGTTGCTGACACTGTTCAATGTCGACGAGCACTACCTAAACTTTGAAAGGAGCCGGTTCTCTGAAATGAGGAAGATCACTGTGCTCCAACTAGGACGGTGGCAGAGCTTGCCCAAACATCACATTGAAGTAGAGAGCACCGAATTCTTGAAAGGGTTGAGGTCTTTCAAGCACTTGAGGTATCTTTCCTTCCAAGGCATATCCAGAATCACAGAGCTTCCTGCTTCAATCAGTGAGATCTCCAATCTCAGAATCCTGGATCTCAGAGCATGTCACAACTTAGAAAGACTGACAGTGGGGATCGCTTCTCTTCAGAAACTAACCCACTTGGATCTGTCAGAGTGTCACTTGCTTGAACAGATACCTAAGGGGATCGCCTCGCTCTCAGAACTGGAGGTGTTAAAGGGATTCGTCATCGGTGATGCGAGAAGCAAAGATGCTTCTCGACTTAGGGAGTTAGCAAAACTGAAGAAACTGAGGAAGCTGAGTATAATCATAGGGAGTAAGATGACAGTCACAGAAGAGGAACTGAATGAGCTGAGAAACTGTGAAGCCGTTCGCTCTCTAACGATAACATGGGTGGTATCACCATCTAAGAAGGGAACTGCAACGCTAACAAGGACCGCAACTATGACGATAACATCTTTCTCCCTTCCGTCGAATCTCGAAAAGCTAGACCTTCGATGCTTTCCAGGTAAGACGGTGCCAGCTTGGTTGAGCCCTAACGGATTGAGAAGCCTGAAGAAATTGTACATCAGGGGAGGTACACTGAGTAGTCTTGGTCCGGAAATTCGCTCACCAACATGGAATGTGGAGGTGCTACGTTTAAAATACTTGCGTGATTTGGAGGTGGAATGGTCTCAAATACAGTCAAATTTTCCAAATTTGACTTACTTGGAGATTGTTAAGTGTAGCAAGCTGAGATCCTTCCCTTGTGATGAAGATGGAGTGTGGGTGAGCGTCGACAGAGAAATATCAGGCCACAGCACAAGCGGGAGCAACGGCATTACCATTTCATAACCTTTATTTCTATATACAAGCATTTTGCTATGTGATCTGCAATCGGTGTTGCATTTTTATCACGTAGATCAAACTTTTGTTTTTTGATTTTTGTAGTTGCACTAGAGTGCAAAAAAAAACTGTATCGAGAATAAATCATGCTATTTTCAGTTATCTAAAGTTCGCATGGAATGGCATTGGTGTATCCACACTCCCTATGATCAATTTCATGCATCATTCTATATTGTAAGGCGCAGTTTCCTGGGCTAATGGGCCGGCCTGAACAGGCCAGGCCCATCAGCCCTGTCGATCATGGTCGATCGCGATCGATCGACCGATCGTGAGAGAGTTGGAGAATAATTTCCAATTCCCCGATCGCGCCAAGCTCGGTGGAGGGGCTGACGCAGGGGGTGGCGATGAGGCGGCCGCGGCCAAAGGAGGATGAAGGAGCGGCACCGGCGGGCGATCACGGCGAGGAGTCAAGGGTCACGAGGCTTTTCTTGCAGAACTCGGAGGCGAAGAGCGAGCCGCAGCGGTCCTACGCCGAGTTCTTCTTGGATTTCCACCGGAAAGGTTCATCAGATCTTCGCCGGACTGAGGTAATGGATCAAGCCTTTTCTTCCTCCTAGTTTTACGGCTCTATGGTTGTTGCCGCCGTTTGATTTGGGCCGGCGAGCAGCCGGATTTCACCCGAAACATGGAACCCCTGTTTCGATCTTCATCCTTTGGGCGTTGCCACCACCGGCCGCCGGCTTTAACCTGGGTTGCGGCCTCCTTTTGTCGCCATCGGGTGAGCGGCTGGGCCACCGCGGCTACCACCTACTACCGGCGAAAGGGAAGGGAGGAAGAGAAGGGCCAAGCCCTTCGTTCTTTCCTCTTTCTCTTTCCTCCTTCCTCCTTCCGTCCGGCCGACCTCTGTGGCCGTCGATGTCACTAGGCTGGCCGTCGTCACCGGGGCCGAACTACCTTGGTCGCCGACCCTTGGCTCCTCCTTGGTTCGGGTCGAGAGGGAGAGGGGAGAGATGACTCCCTGTATGAGAAGAGGATGCTCTCAGACCTTTCTCTCTCCTCTCTCAAACCTTTCTCTCTCTTCCCTCTAATGGCTGAAGAGATGTGGATGAGGGATCAGGGACGCGATGGCAGACCCATGGTGAACTCCACTAGAGGGTTCTGGGTAGTTGATTTTTAGTTTATGATTTTTTATTCTAATCATGTATTTGGTAACGTAGGGGAATGATATGCAGGACAGAGGAATGGTCGAGCAAGGTTCTTGACACCGTGAGTTCTAAACGAGATGTGGATTGTGTGAGAAGTTGAGGTGTGGATTGGTAGCATTGTAGCTTGTTGGATTGCGATAAAGATAAGGACCATATACTTGGTTACCATTATGTATATATACATGTTATTGATTTACACTACTGAATTTGCATCGTGATTTATATTGATAGATTTGATTTGGTATATGATGGTATATTTTATATAATTTACAGTACGATTATACTTGCATAATAGTATATGTATCAGATATTGGAAGCATGAATATATGAACAATGTTACATTGAATTTGAGAGAAATATACTGTGTAAGTGAAAATTGATTTGACAAGTATAATTTTAAATCAGATAGATAAGTTATGGTTTGCACTAACCTTATCATGAGATAGCCTCCATGGGCTTATGCATCGGATTGCATCAATAGGCTTATGCATGAGATTGCATCCATAGGCTTATGCATGAGATAACCTTCACGAGCTTATGCATGGCATAGCGTCCACAGGCTTATGCGTGGGAATTTGTCGGTCTTAAATTGGGTCATGATCTTGGTTAGTCCAAAGCCAAAAAAATATTACTATGAAATCTGAAAATCAAGTTAATGAAAAACAAATAATAAGACATAAGAAATTATTGTTGAACAATTGGATAAATTTGAGATTTATATATGTATATATATATGTGTGTGTGCGCGCGCATGCGCGCGCGCCGCTTCTTTGATAAGATGAAAATGAGGGCTTATGTGTATGTTAATTTTATGAGCTTTTCGAGAATTGATATGGTATTCATTTTATCTGGTATTATTCATTTGATTATTTTTCTAATACTTATGGTGTAGCGATTCGGAATTCTTACTGGGCTAGAAAAGCTCATATCTTTTCTTGCATTTTTTTTAGTATTTTAGGTTGCATAGTACTTAGCTACGGTTGGAATCATAGGCGGAAAGGATGAATAGATAGAAAATCTTTATTTCTAGCAAGATGAATGAATCTGAAAATTTTATACAATTTTGTTATTTATTACGAAATGAGATCATTGTGTTTATGGACATTGAGGTTGTAATAAGTTTCTTAGGCCTAGCATATTCTCTAGGGCCCTATCCTAGAAAGTGTATGACCGTGTCATATAGCTGACCTGGTTGTTGGGTTTGGAGCGTGGCATATATAATTGTTGGTATATAGTCAACGCTAATATTGTCCAATCATAATCATCTGCAACCAAGTGCTGCACATTTCATATGGATGTTATGAATCGTAAGACCTTCTTTACAGAGGTATTCATACTGTATTGGGAACTTTTTTTTTTGATGAATATACCATATTAGGAACTATTCTTCATGTCGTAGTCTTTTTTTTTCGTTTTTAATGAAAAGGGGGGCTTGGCCACCCAAATTTATTGAAACTGAATAATTTACAATGACAAAGCTGAAAGGAGAAGGGAATATACGGGGATGTTGATAGAATTCAGAAACAAAAGAACAGTAGGTAGGTATGCAGCTGAAACTTCTCTCTGCCAGTAGTGAATATGAAACTCTGAAAAGGCTTGCGAGCAGCTGACTGGTAGAAGCAAGGGGAGGAAGAGAACAGTATGCAGCTGGAACTTCAATTGAAACTCGAGGCTTATGCTCCAATTTGCAGCTGAACCTGTGTAAAAACCTTGATTTGTGACCATCTAAACAGGGAAGCACTTCAAATTCCTTCGCTGAAACACTCTCTGAAACTTGAAATCTGAATATCTGAAACACTCTCCGAACACCCTCTGGCACCAACGAATATGCATCTGAAACATTGTAAAAACTATGAAATCTGAACATCTGTAACTTGAAGTCTTTCTCATCACAAAGACCTCTGAGGGAAGCAATCATTAGTCTTCTGAAGGGTGTGCTGGAAGAGTACAAAGACCTCTGAACTTCTTTTTTTTTTTTGAATCAAAAATTGGACATAGCCTAATCTCTTTCATTAAGTAGATGAAAGGAACAGTACATAGTCAAACATGTTGATGTGTTCCAAAATTGATGTACAATCTAATGGATTATACATATTCTTTCCTTCAGCTGTTAAATCTTTATTTCTCCTTTTTAGCTATTATTTATTTATTTATTGCTCTCTTAACATCAGACATAGCACAAACTGTTGCATTTATTTTAGTAAAGATAAAATGTCATTGATCACTAGATCAAAATGGAAGTACAAGAATGTAATGGTATAGCCCGTCCAATAACAAATGAGCATAATCTTATCAAACACTTCCACTTCCTTTAGAGCTATCATCACTCAAGCTTGTTTTCCTGCTAGAATCTCCGGATGATGAGAGAGATCCATTCAAAATCTCCCCTACAGTCTTCGCAGCTAATGGCAGGCCACTACAATTGTCCAAAATTTCCTTCTTCATGCCTCTTACAGTAGGATGATCAGACATGCGACCATCTTTTGTTAGTGCATCCATGAATATAGCCCAACAACTTTCGCGATCGGTGAGAGGTTGAAGGTGGTACAGGTTTTCTTCCCCAACCATCTTTACGGCCACCTCTTCCACTCTACTTGTGATGATAGCTCCTCCACCGCTTCCCTTCGGCAATCCAAAAGCAAGACGGTCATCCCATTGATCATCTCCTGGCAGCTCGGAGTCCAAATTTTCATACCATTCATCAATGTTCCAAACATCATCGAATACAATGAGATATCTCTTGCCCATCAATTGTAGGTGAAGGGTGAACATCAATTCCGCAAGGCTGTTGCTTCTTGAATCAGAATTTGAAATCGAAGTGATAACATCCTCTTCGACTCCAAGAGACGTTAGCATCCTCTCCAGAATCTCTCTTCTCAGATCTTTTCCTCTGTGAATTGTCTGTGATACGCATACCCAGAGCCTTGGAAAGAAGCGCCGTCTCACCTGCTGGCTGTTAAAGAGCAGTTGGGCCAGCAGGGTCTTACCAACCCCACCCATCCCAACAATTCCAATTCCCTTGAATCCATTCTTATCCTCACCCGTGAGCATTCTTTCCACTTCAATCAGCTGATTGGTAGCTCCATGGACCTTCGCTTTGTCCACAGCTTGAGAAGTCCAGCGGTCGAACTCCACTGGCCCCCGCCTGCCCATGTCACCACGCAAAGGACCGCTGCTAGATTTTCCTTTTATCCTTCCATCACTTATGGTCCGGATTTTTCGCTTGATCCTTAGCAACCTCTTCCTGGTTTTGAAAAGAAAACACAAATCAGTTAAAGAATAGAAGCACGTACGCTTGCGCTGCTCATGATTCCTGTGCTTCTTGGACAGCATTTGGCACTCGATCAGTATGTCATTTAGGTCGTAGAGTGATTCTCGGAGCAAGTCGGCGGTGCCTAGCGACATGGAGAACCTTGTTTTCTTTTTGAGATCTTCCTTGATCTCGTGGAATTGGAGAATAAACGGAATTGTTGCATTATCCTCTTCTCCAAGACCATCCACAAATTTACTCATCAGAAATTGTATTATTTCAACAGCCATTCCACTGGTAAACTCTCTTCCTAATGTTCTCTCCTTCCCACGAACAGCACCTAGAACTGATGAGGAGAAAGCTGGAAACTAATAAGACATCGAAGAGTTTTTTTTTTGAGTGAAAACAGAGGAAGCGCGTCAAAAAAGATTTTTCGATGCCTCTGGCAATTCTGTCACCATTTCAAGGAAGGGGAATGGAAAGAGTAGTCTTTTATTTTATTTTTATTTATTGGTTCCTCGAAAGGAAAGCGCGTCGAAAGCGGCAGTGGGGTTCAAGAAAAGTCTACGAAATCGTGAAGAAGTTGGACGAGATGCTGAATTACGGAGGATGCCCGAAGTCCTCGCGGATGTCGGCCCTTACCTTCCCTCCTTTGCAATGAAAGTAGGACTCGTATTTGGAGGAGATCCACCGTTACCATAATCTGGCGTTGGTTGGTCAAAATATGGGACCCATTACCCCAGTTGCCGAGAAAGATAACGAAGGGACACTCTCTACCCTACACCTAGCATACCACCTCAGCAGTGCACTGGGCCAATGGTATTTTGCCACATCATGCGCGTGGCCATGTTAGCATAAGTTAAAGAGAATCGAGCACTCTACCCACTATTCAAATAAGAAAACCCTAGTCGCTCCATCCCCCTCTCTCATCTTCCAGCCAAGTGCTCTGTCTCCTCTCTTACCTTCCGACCGAGCACTCCACCCCTCAACGGAGTCTCCTCCCCTCTCTTCTAGAATTTTAACTTAAAAAAAAAACTTTATCACCTAAATTTTAGATGGTTTAAAACCTTTAAAACTCTTTTCTTTTTCTTCGGATGCTTCTTTCAAAAGAGGTGTGACTCTTCTGAAAAGAATGTTGGTTTTGATTTTCGTAGGGTCACGATGTTTCTAAAACATTGCATCTTCGTAAACGTGTCACTGTATCGGTCATTGGACAAAGTCTATAAATAAGCTCTCAGTCTTGTGTTTTAGATAACTCATTCCACATTGCTACTTTTTTGTTTTCTAAGGCGAAACAGAAAATTCTTCTCTTTCTTTTTTTTTGCCTTCTTCCAAACCTTTTTAAAGGAGAATCGGGCTGAACTGGGTTGTTGTACCTTAGAGATGAGATCGCTGCAAACCCGCACGTAGGAGGCGAATCACGTTTTTAGGGCAGTGTATATCACATGCCTTGATCCAAGCAAGCTCTTTTTTTTTGGTAAAAACAGCATTCATATAGCTCTTACGTGGATACAGCCTGCCAAGTCAGAAGAAATAAAATGATACAAGAAAAATAAAATCTCTGCAGCACTAGTCTAAATGACCTCACCGGAGTACCGAGCAACATAGGAGGCAACCCAAGTCTGCAGCTCTGTTCATCTCCTAAAAATACATATATTGCCTAGAAGAAACTCATCCCTCTGACCAATCTACGAGTTTTCGAATTAATGGGTGGCCGTCCCTATATCAATCCACACTCCAAATCCAATCGATAACAATGGAGGAGTCCCCCTCAAGGTATACACTATCTGCATCAAATACCCTTCTTCCATAGAAGATGCCCTCCCAAGCCGCCCTGAGGGCAAGCTCTTTTCAATCTTCTGACCTTTCTAGTAGATTATTCCTTTATAATACTTTTATAAAATAAAGATATAGCAGTTTTTGGGCAAAATAATTTTCCAAAGTCTTCCACCTTCAGACCAAAGCTTTTGGCCCGCTCCCTCTCCGACTAAGAGGAGAGGAGCCCACATCCTAATCTGCAAAGGCAGAAAAAAAAGCTCAATCATGCGGGAGGCGATGGCCAGGGCCTCATGGTCCTCGAGCCCACCAAGGAAGAAGACTACAATAGGGTAACCAGCAAGCTAGACGGTAGTGACACAGGTGGTAGTGCTAAGGCCATGATCAATGAGGACGGAGTAGGAGGCGGCGACCAGGATGGATTGGTTGATGGAGCAGAGGGTGGGGTTGGTGACTTCCATAACGTCGTCGATGGTTTGCTTCTGGTGGAAGGCAAGGATGATGAGGGAAGCACGCTCATCGGCAATGACAGTGCAGACGTCCTCATACATGGTGTAGAAGGAGGAGATGGCGACGAGCAGCTGGACAAAGACACCGACGACATGATGCTCGTACTACTTCAAGGCAGGAGGGAAAAGGTTGAAGACGATGAGCATAGCAGAGGCATGGCGAGTGTGCTTGATGAGGTGGAAAGCAAGAACGGATAGCAAACAGCGTTTGGAGGGGTAGGTACGTAGCTGTCACAGGGCCAATCACAATGAGCACATGGCGAAATATCATTAGCTTGGTATACTGCTGAAGTGGTACGCCGAGTGTAGGGTGTAATTTCTCCTCGCTCTAGTGCATCGATAAAAACAAATAGAATATTGAAAAGGGTGCATCCCCAACCCAACATGAGCAAAACCCACACAGGATCCCTTCGGCAGCCAACCATTGTCGGAATCCGATGGCTCCCTGTTCTGGATGCCCATGGCTCCACCTATCACCTGGAATCCATCGGCACCGCTCAACTTTCCCGTTGCACTCATCTCCCGGCACTTGGCCTCCTATGTCGCATTGAGGTCGGTTATAATACATAAATTGCATGGTTAATTTGTAATCGCCCAATTTTACCAACACATTATCTGTAAGGCTGGAAATGGGCTCGGGCCGGGCCGACTTGAGGCCGGGCTTCAGGCTAGGCCTAAAAAAGTTCAAACTGGTTTGGGCTTAAATGTAGAGCTCATGTATTTTTCGGGCTGGGCTCAGGTATGTCACTAGACCAACTTGGGCCCAGCTTGGGCCCGGATCGAGCCCGAGCCCAAACAAGCCCTGAAACAAAGTCCGAATTTAGGCTCGAATCAATTTGTTTTTATATGTTGTTACATAGAGAAAATAATGAGAAAGTAAAGAACAAATTAAAATGGGTTTAGTTGAAAATAATATGTTATGTATTATTTACTTGTATTATAGGAGAGAGCCTAATTTTTAACTAACTCATTTTCTTATGAAACAATATTATAAAATACTAAACTTCAATCAGGTTCGAGTTGGACCTATTTTTGACCCAAATAGATAATTCGGCTAGGCCCAATCAAGTTCAAGCCGAGCTCAAGTCTGGGCTTGGGCCTAGATTATCTAAAAAAATTTGGGCCTAAGCTCGACCCGAAGTCCAAAAAAATATTCGGGCCGGGTTCGTGTAGTGGAATAGCCTGACCTAGCCCACTTCCAATCCTAATTTTCTGAAGCAAAAGATGGAAATACAATCCAATTAAAATCACAGACTTCATACAACGGTGTCTGTGGATGATCTCTCCTTTTTTTTTTTTCTTTCTTTTTTTTTTTTGAGTAACAATGGAGGAAGTAAGACACTTTCACAGCTTTATTAATTGGAAGAAAATATTTACAAGATTGTATTTACATGAGAAGACGGGTTGTAAGAGGAGAGATTCAGTTATATCAAAGGGGACAGCAGGCGTGAAGAAGTATAATTAAAGTATAACCATGGATTATCTCAAAGAGAATAAAAGAACGTATGGTAAATAAATGACACAATAACGTCGTCGGCAACCACAGATAAAATTGGGTGGCATCTCACCTCCCTTATCATCAAAAAGAAAAAAGAAAACTTCGTCAGCGACCAATTTTCATGTACTTCAGCAGCTTTTTCATGTTTTCAAAAGGGACCCCAATTTCTAAAGTGTAGCGAATCCTCGATCCTCGCATCCTCCCACATTAAGTTATTCCACCACCACCGTTCTCCTCTGATCTCCACTAGCGGTCTTATGTCTTTTGCATCAAGTGGAAGCTTCTTCAGCTGCGGACATTCCTTCACTTTCATCATTTTCAGTGATGGCAAGTGTCCTTCGCAGATGCTCTTGAGCTCTGGTAGTTCCCATAGACGCAAAGTTCGCAGCTGTGGAAGCATCTCTTGACCCGCCACCGACTCTCCGAACACGCTCTCCAACTTGTCACAAAATTTAATCTGGAGAGTAACAAGATTTTCTAGACGCAGTGCTGAGGAGAACACGCTTACGAGGTTAGGACAGCAATCCACATGTAAATGTTTCAGCGATGAGAAGCTCATTAGTCTCTCCATTCCTTCACATAAATGCCTCAAGTTTGCGAGGTTAGAAATCCACAGGTTCTCCAGTCTGCCAATTGCAGCAATTACTTGCACATCGTCTCCCCTGAAGACAACCTCTGCTTGATCACATCTCTCAATCCAACACTCTTTCATTACGTTCACATTTTCAAAACCCAAATCAGACAATTTCTTCATGAACGCATTGCTGTTCAGAGACACAAGCTCCGCATTGTTCAGGACACCTTCAATGCCTTTGGGATAGCTATCAACACCACAAATCTCCAAATATTTTGTGTGTTCCACAGGATGAGCAAAATGCCTGGACTCAAAGTAGATGTCTCTAAAGATAAATTGCTTCCTTTGGAAACGAATGTCATTCTCTAAGCTGGCCCTCTCTGAAGGACACACACAAAAATGAAATTTCCTGAAGCAGTTCTCCCAGAGCTGGGAGTTCTTCTCCAAAGATAAGAGCAAGTCGGAGTTACCGACGGCTACATAGACTCCATCTTTCCTGACCAGCTCCATTGGGGTATCAGAGACATTGCAATTGTCCAGGTTCAGATTTTCAGGTAGCCACTGCAAGGCCTCCCAATTGAGTCTTGTGTACCTCGTTCCAGATAGATCAGCGCAAATTAGCCGGGTCAGTTTAGAGATCTCATAAGGGAATTCAACTAGTGTTGTGCCTGAAAGATCAAGCTCCTCCAGCACCGTTGCAACTTCCAAGTGGAGCCCTGACTTAATGCAGTGGCACCTCCTCAGTGAGAGGTGACGAAGGTTGGCAAGGTTACCGAGAAAATGTAATGATGTAACTGGGGTTTCAGAAAGATCGAGGACTCTGAGTTGGCTCATGCGTTCAAGGGAGCTGTATCCTGCTATAAAGGAAGTACATGACAGATCAAGCACCTCAAGCTTTTCAAGTGCATGCAGCTCCATCACACTCTGTAGAGACTGGCAACCTCGCAGAAGCAGCACCCGGAGGTCGAGTAATTTGGAGATGGAAGCCGGCAGCCACCGAATACCGGTGTATGAAAGGTCGAGAACTCGAAGCTTCTCCATGTGATCAAAAAATGCATTTGGAATTTTAGTTAAGGCTTGATTCCCTTTGAGCAGCAAGGTTGAGAGGTTGCTACATTGCGGGCATTCGGGCAACTTTCTTAGTAAGTTGTCCATCAGTGAGATCCTCATTAAGTTTCTCCACGCACACTCATTTGGTGGCGCGGTTAGAAGCGTTCCCGCCCTCTCATAGGAGGTTCTACCGCTTGCCCTCGCAATTTCCAGTGCCACTTCTCTGACCACATCGTGCATGCTAACGCGATCGCCCGTCTCTCTATAAAGAGCACCACGATTCACAAGCTCCTCGAGCACCACTCTCCCCTGCTTGTAAGCTTCCTGTCGGTAGTCATACCCATCAATGAATCCTTCCAGCACCCAATATCGAATCAGCTCCTCCGAATTGATATCCCTGGCCCCTGAAAAGAGCGTGCAGTACAAGAAGCAATCTTTCATCAAATCACTGGGCAAAGCATCATAAGAAAATTTTACCACCCTATTCATTGTCTGAAACGTTAGCTGCTCCGCGTCGGCTCTCAATGCGGACGAGGCCTGCCGCAATCGATCCCAAAGCAGCGAAGCATCTTTTATATTTCTCAAGGCTCCTGCAATCAAGATGATCAGAAGGGGCGCGCCGGAGCACTGGCCACTTACGGTTTGCGCAACCGAGTGGACTGCCGGTGAAGTGAATGGTTCGCCTGCAACGTCGCAAAACAAACTCCAGGATTCCTTCGCAGGAAGAGCTAAGGGCTCAAACACCTCGGCGGGCTCCATCACGACAAAAGTCCGAGTCGACCTCGTGGTAACCATGACCTTGGAAAGGTTCTCCGGACCAGGGCAGGGAACTCCCATTAAATCCAAAACCTCATCCTCCACCAACCATGCATCATCCAGCACCAGCAAGAACCTCTTCTCCGATAGAGTTCTCCAAATCTCGTTCCTGATCGTCGAGACAATCTCTCCTCCATCGCCGTCGGCACGGTTAGTGGGAATTGGAATGAAAAGATTCTCCGCAATCCTCCTCTGGGCATGCCTCCAATTGAGATCGACGGACAATGTGACCCAGACGAAGATGTCGAAAAGATCGGTATCCATGGCTCGGCGCATGGCGTGCCTCGCAGTCCATGTCTTCCCAACCCCTCCGTTCATGCTGAAGAGGACAATTCGCCCAACATTTGGGTCTTGGAGAGAACTCAGTACCTTCTCTATGCGTCCTTCTCCGGTGGCCATGGTGGTGTGCTGGGGGGGTTTGTGAGTAGCTCGGTTTGGAGAGCGACGAACTGACAAGAGGAGGATGGGGAGCAGGGAAGATCTGGGGTAGCTTTGCCGTTGTTCGCAGGTGCGAGTGTTTGGTGTGCGATTTAGAGGAAGGATATCCATTAAAAAAAACCCTTGAAACTTTTTCACCTATGGGTAACTGGAAACTTCTAGGAAAGATGCCATTTGCTTCCTATGAACTTCCTCGCCACTTGCTTGGTTCCTTATCTCCGTCGTTTTCTTTGCCCTGTTGCATTTGTTTTTCTATAGGATATGGCGGATTGAATTTCCTATGAACTTCTTGTTTGGATGAGTTGGTGTTGACAATGGTGGCGCGTCGGGTGTCATTAGGGCGAAGGCGAACGGGAGACAATCCGTCCGATTGTGGGCCCCATTTGCGCCTACCATCTCTCATGGCTTCTAACGCGTTGTCCGCGCTAATGTCTCTGACCGACCATCCTAAGGGCTCATGTGCCGCCCTCCGAACCAAGCATTTAGGTCCAACGACGAGACACGGCCTCATAATTTTTTTTAGAATATTAGCTTTAAAGAATATGTAAGATCTGAAAATTTAATCCGCATCATTCTCTATCTCCTTCTGGACCTTGCCACCATAGTCCATAGACCCCATCAACGCGACCTCTTCCACCACCACAACAACTACCAAATTGCCATCGTTGACCACAGCATCAAGCTCAAATTTAACCCAGCTTCGCCACCGTCCTCCACGATCTGCTTCCCCACCCTAAGTTCTCCAACATTTTCATCTTAGGCTGTAGCCTCTAGCACATGCTCCACTCCACAAACTCCTCGAAGTATGGCAAATAGCTGGTTGCTATGAACAAGACAGTGGTATCTCTACTTTCACTAATCTTGCCCGAGTTTAGACTTGATGGCATGTCAATGGCCTCGGTGTAGCTACTCCACATGTTTTGGCGCTACTTGTCGATGCTGATTAGCTCGATGCTCAACACCCAGGAGAAGAGGGAAGGGTACAATCGGGGGGTGAATGAGAGCAAAGTCTTGCAAAGATTCGGCAGGCTATTTCTGTCTCTAGGTTGGTCAGGGCTATGACGGTCGGCACCGACAGTGGCAGAGATGACGATCGGGGGAGTCTAGGCAAAGAGAGGAGGAAGGGGGTCTCTCTTATGGTGGGTAGGAAGTGGGAAGATGAAGGAGCCTGGCGGGACCGCATGGCCACCATAGAGGAAGCTTTAAAGGGTGACACTAATGAAGCAGAGGGCAATGTCCCTCGAAAAGTAGTAAACCTTGGATCGCCATTCACCATCGGCATCTGAAAAGGAGGAGAGACTGGAGAGGAGCGAATTCCCTCTCCCAATTTAGGAATAACCAACAAATAGGATAATGCTAGCCCCTACTCAAATTAACCGAGTTTACTTTTAAATAGGATATTTCTAATTCGAGTCGGGTTTCATTATCTAACCCGAGTTCAGCCCATTTAATAGATAGGCTTATTTTCAAGCCCAACTTGGCCCACCGAGATTAATTCTGTGCTCCTCCATAAAACTTCAAGCTTAACCAGGCCGTCCGAGCCATGAACAAATCTAATCAAGAGGAGCTAATCCTTACCGTTTGCCCTATGCCCACATCACCTCTTGAGATCTAGCTTTAACCAATCAAACCCCCCACACCGAGCAAGCATAATTTTGATTACTTAATTTCAATTGGACTTATGTTGGGATGGAAAATTGCTTGAAACAATCATTTAAAAAAATCTAATCTTCTTTTTCATTGAAAAAACTAACAAATTTGAAAAAAAAAAAAATCATAACAAGTTTTCCAGAAAACTTTCTCATTTTCTTTGGAAAATCTTGGGTTTTCTCTTTTCTTTTCATGAATTTCCTCATCTAATCTAATTTCTAATTTATATTCAAAAAAAAAAAACCACCATTCATCTTCTCCTTTAATTTTTCACATGCTTCCCACGTGCTACAGGAAAGCTACGTCCAAATCTCGGTTATGTTCTGTCCGAGTCATGTTCTCTGACCCCGTCACTGATTCTCCCAATGCCATCCTATCTCCATGTGATTATGGCTGTGTTACGATCTCGCGTTTCGGCTTGAGCTCTTTTACTCGTCAAGTTTCAATTGGCCTCCTTACTAGCCGTTGAGAGTGGAGGGTATTTGCCGCCAACCATACATACAAATTGGCCTTCGTTGCCAACTATGCGTAAAAATCCGCCAGAATTAAATTCCATTTGCATCTTGATCATTTCGTTCCCTTTTTCTTCTCAATATCTTGTTTCTTTCTTCCATCTTTACATTTATTTTTCCTGATAATAAACTACCCTTAACATGCTTACCATGCTTGCGAATACCAGATTTTTCTTTTTCGTTTTATTTGGTTTACATTATCCTGCATGTATGATTTAGAATACATCTCTAACTTTCAAATTTTCTTCTA